>NC_137515.1:2087500-2497500 GCF_041902795.1 Electrophorus electricus | reverse complement strand
GATGCCATGTGGGTAATCAGGCACGCACACACACGCCCGCACACACACATTCATGGACGCACTCACACACATGCGTGTCCACAGATTCACGCACGCATACACACACACTCAAACATGGAGCTGGTGAATTGTAGTCCATTTACAATGAGTTACTGGCCAGTGGACGGGTGTGTGTGTGTGTGTGTGTGTGTGTGTGTGTGTGTGTGTGTGTGTGTGTGTGTGTGTGTGTGTGTGTAGATACATACTCTTCAGCTTTGGGTGGAGGTGAAGTGGGGGCAGAGCACAGCAGCAAACGCTGGTGATGGTGAAGACGTTCTCACCATCACCAGCGTTTGCTGCTGTGCTCTGCCCCACCTCACCTCCACCCAACCCACCTCAGCAGTGTCTGAACCTACTGCCACGAAACGCAAGCGAGTCACACCCGAGAGCGAAACGATACCAAGGAACCGCCGCTGTCTGTGCGGCCAAATAAACAGCTGCTAAGAACGCGCAATGTCACCTCAGTGCACGGTGTTTGCTGTCTAGTCAATACCAGAGCCTGCCAGAATTCCACCCTGAAGGAAAAAGAGCCCTTGTCATGGTTATTCAAGCACTGAAGGCAGACTCATACATGTTTTAAAAGGTTTGCGTGGTATGGAGCATTTCAGCTACAGTCCCGATCCGTGATCCGTCTTCACTACGTTGTGTTTTATTTCTCTCAGAAAGGTGGTCCCAACCCTCTTGAGGTGCATTTAAATTCCGACTTTGTCACGCGTTGCCTCCTGCCATGTCGGTCATAGCCAGTAGGGGGAGGGGCGAAGTGAAAATAATAATAATAATAATAATGACAGCGATAATGCAATTATGGGGAAATAATGAATTCTGGTGCTAACGCTCCCTGGGGCGACGCTTTTTACAGACGCGCGTGTGTGTGACTGTGTAGTTCCACCTCCTTCCACCTCCTTCCCGCAACAAACAAACTTTCTCCATTTCTTGTGTATTTGCAAGTAGCCGAGCTCGGAAGTCCAAACGTTCCCGTCATCAAAGACATCAGCGGAGGTCTCCTGACAATAGCGGCGCGTGACTGAACTCCCCGCCATGCGCCTCGCGTGCCACTCGAGAGCCTGCCCGTCATACACACACTGTCACGGATGTGTTGATATACAGTATTTATGGAAAGTGTTCCACTGCACCACTGCGCTTGTTTAAATACTGTTTTTCAAAATAAGTGGTGTATTTTGAGGTTTTTAAAAACTAAAAACAAAAAAACATCATCACAATATAATAATTTGCACATATTTATATTTTTATGGGGATATTTTGATCCCAGATTTAAAGAGATTTGAATGAAGCACACACACACACACGCACACACACACGCACTCACACGCACACACACACACACACGCACACACACACACACACACCTTGACGGTGCAGCTATATGTTTGTTTGCACTGAGCCCTGCTGTGAGGTGTTAATTTTGTCGCATTCTTCCCCTGAGAGGAGGACTTCAGAGACTCTCGCTTCAGTTGTGCACTCATCCGACAGCTTCACCGCTCGGCCTGGTGATGCTGCCGTGCTGTGCTGCTTTACGGTAACAGTGTGCTGAACACACTGCACTCCTGCCTGGTATCTCAACCCTCTGGCACGCTATTCTGCACTACTGGGCGAGGCGTCTTCTGTGGCTTCAGGGTGGGAACGCTGTTTTGATGTTGCAGGAGATTCGTTTTGGTGTTCGCTCTTGTTCAATTTACAGTGGCAAATACGGCAGACGGTTCAGGATGAGTTTCTCTCAGAACTCAAGATGTTACATAGATAATTCTCCCCTAACTCACCAAACACTGGGGCATGAAACACCGACTTCACAAAAGGTCACCATATGTCCTCATGTGAATGGCAGATTGTTACTGTGTGTTTGAGCACACTCCTGACCCACCTGGCATTACACCTGGATGTTTGGTTAAATCACTGTATTCCTATAAATCATTTTGCTTCAGTCCGGTCTTTAACGCTTCCATATTAAGAGCTCATCAGTGAGTTTTTAACATCAATATCGAGGTATGTCGCAATTGAAACATAGTGACATCATCGCAATGTGACATCATGGCAATTTGGTCCACATTGTGCAGCCATGCTTAAAAGTTACATCTCACTGTGCCCAGATCAGCTTGACCTTAACGCACACAAGGTCACCAAAGCTGAAATGACAGTCTTTTAAGTCCCTGTCCATTTGTCAAGCGCACTTAAAGGAGAGCGCTAAGAGCTCGGCTCTGTCGGGTTGTGACCGACTGACACGTTTGACGACACAGATGGTACACGAGTTTTTCATTAACCTGGAGTACCTGTATCCCACTGCTTCACAAGAAAGAAACATTTTAAGGGAAAAACACTGAAAAGAGAAGAGAAGGTGAGGGGGGGCTGATCCCCCACTGCGGGAGGTGGCTATAAAAAAGGAGAGATGTTATCTTGCCTCATAAAAAGAATGCCTTCATGTCTTTTAATCGTTTGAATCTCAAGTGCGTGAGCCGTCAAAACAGTCAGTCTCTCAGCGCCTACATAATACCGTCTTTTCAAAAGGCTCCTTTGATGAGATGATGGAAACCTTTCAAGGGCTCGTAAGCGCTGCTACGAAATTGATGGCGGGAGGCAGGGCGGTTTCAGCCATTAAGCACCTCCCTTTTCGTTTAGAGGACGATTACAAAACTGCGTGCCAGGACGAAAGCTGGAGGGAGGCGCACTGGTCCGTGTGTGTGTGTTTACTGGTCTTTCATGTTTGTTTATTGGTAATGAATGACTCCATGGGTAATTCACTCCTCTAATAACCCCCCACTCTCCTCGCCCTCCCTGCAACGTTCCCGCGGGGCAGGGCAGGAGAGGGACTAGGCCCCACCCTGCAGCTGTCTGGGCCCAGCAGAGCGGAGCGCGTCCAGAGCGCCACGCCCGCAGCCGGGTGGCCGCCAAAGCAGATAGCCTCCGAAAAATAAACAGACGACAGCAGTCCGGGGACCGTTTACAGGAAGAGGATCTAAACCGTCGAGCCTGGAGGGGAAACGTGAACGGCGCTTCCCCTGGTGCGAGTCTCGGGAGCGTGGTCCGGGCCCGACACTTTCGGTGGCCCTGAGGGGGGGGGTTCTCTGCCAGGCCACGCTGTCCCACCCGGCCAGCTGGGCGCCGTGCCGGAGGATGAGCAGGAGACCGTGGGACCGGAGGTTGCTGACAAACACTGCTTGCACAGCAGCGGGGAGGCCTGGCACGAGTTTTACATGCCAACTGTTGGCTGTTGGCCACTAGCACTGATGAAAGCCCCACCCCTCCTCTGGCCCTGCGGCCACACCTCCAAACCCCCCCCCCCAGCTGCCCCTTTTCTCGCTAATAGAACTTAACTGTGTGTGCTGGAGGCAAGGCATTTCACTGCCAGACCACAGGGGGGCGTTACGCCATTCAGCCCGGCCCTGGGGCATGTCATCCATCTTTTGGGTAACTGGGAACTCGCTCTCTCTCTCTCTCTCTCTCTCTCTCTCTCTCTCTCGCTCTTTCTCCTCTTCTTTTCTTGGCCTACTCCTTTCTCCCATCCTCCTTTCTCCTCTCCTGAGCGGCCAGGCCCCTGGTCTGGAACGCACTCCCCCGTGGCTTGGGTTGAAAGCATTCTTATCGCCAGGCCTGTCGTCAGGGTTTATTTAATAACTATCACAATAAAGTCAACAACAGGCCCAGGCTCGGGGGCCTCCAGCGGGTCCCGCCTCCCTCCCCGACGTGATGAATTGGGCCCATCAGGCCGGCCAGCTGCCCTGGAGCTCTGCAGCCTGCCCCTGCAGTGGCTCGGGTGCAGACAGGAAAGAGGCAGGGAGGCCCATTTTGCGACAGCATGCCAGAAGGCTCGGGGTTGGGTATCAGCACGCAGGAGACTCGGAGCAGGAGCCAAGCTCGTAACCAGCCACACCGGGCACGACGCGGACATGCGCGTCACATACTGAGCCGCTGAACAGGGCGGAGAGGCGACCCTTTGCTCCTCTGCCTTGGTTCCAAGAGCTCGAGCAGACTCACTCTGGGGTTATTCACGACACTTTGAAGTAGCAATTAATGGCCCGCACAAGATTGAAATTATATTACCGGTTAAAACACTTTAATTCCGCCATCGTTATCTATAGTGCCCAACCAGCTGGGTAGAGGATGCCGTATGGCATGTAAAAGGATATTTTGGACTGCTGTGACATTCCTAACCCTCGTTCCTTAGAGCTCCGAACATCACTTCTCGGTCTTATCTTCGCTCCTTGGGGAGCGGGGTACTCATAACCTCCTCTCTCCCATTGCTGGTGCGCATTGGCCGAGGCGTAACGACCCTGGGAACCGGCAATAAGCAATGAAAAGTAGATCGTGGGCATAAATTGAGATTTGCACAAATGAGCTGCCTGATTCCTCGATAATTGCTGGCCAGAGCGGATGAACCCGGCCTTATTGGGGGGGGGTTGAATTCGGAGGCATCTCGTAAAAGCTCCGTGGCCGCTGGCTGACCTTGAGTGGCTCCAGGAGATGCACGATCCCACCTTTGTGGCCAGCTTTGAGTTGGGCGGTGCGCTGTTCATGTTTCTTCCCCGCGGCAAGGCGCGCCCCCCCCCCATACCGACAACACCGCCTGCACCGCGCCTGGGAAGGTGAGATACCGCGGGCGCCCGGGGTGGGAAAGGGGAGGAGAAGAAAGGGAATGATTTAAAGGATCTCAAGTAAGCACTTTCTCTGGTGTTATTTATTTTTTCCCTCCCATGCTTTCCCATTCCCTCCTGTCCCTTTTTCTCCATCTCCATTTTAAAGATGATGAACGACGCGTGGCAGGATGCTATTAATCAGCGCAATGTCATTGAAAGGGTCCTGATGAGAGCTGCACAGGGGCCCCGGTATCCCTGCACAGGCTGCGCCCCAGCGCCTGAACATTACACACGTCTGGAGCAGCTTCTGCAGGGACGAGCTCGACCGGCACCATGTGGAGATCACAGGACAGAGTTCAGAAGAACCTGCGTGCCCATGTGACCTACCCAGAAAGCTACTGCATCGGGACTCGTCAAAGGGTCAACAGTGACTCACAACCTCTGTGTCTGTGCTTTTAAGAGGGGCCGCTCGGAAAGAATACCCCGCACACAACGAAGCTGCCACTAACCAATAACCTTCTCTCTGCACCAAATGAGGGCGTTTGCACAGGACCTCCCCAGCCGTACGATTAGCATAAGAGAGCCAACGCCCAGTTCATGTCGGAAAGTAAACTCTTGGCAAAACTTTAGTTTTTTTTCCTTGCGAGTAAGTGAAGGATTTACAGGGGCAGCAAACCAGCAAACGTTTAATCGAGATGAAACAGGTCACTGAAAAAGCCGGCGGTGGCAAGAGAAGCCAGCTGAGATCACAGACGTTGAATATTTCCCTCACTGGTCAGTTCGTTTGGAGCTGATCAAAGGCGCCTGGGCCCAGAGGCACTGGGGCGGTAAACAGGTCGGACTATCAAAGCCTAGCCCTGCCATTCAGAGGGACTCGGCTACGACCCGGGCCACCGCGGGGGCTGCCTCGCAGACGGAGACGCTTCAGTCCTGATCAGCTTCAAACGAAGCCCTTGATTTCTCACCCGCCGAGCCTGGGGACGGGAAAGGCAGAGGGGATCCTGCTGTGTTTTCTGTCCGCACGGCAAACACAACCATAATGCTGTGGACTAAGAAAGGCAAACACCAGCGTGTGTGTGGTTCTGGGAGGAGGTTTTGTGCGGAGGATTCTGAAGAAGAGAGAAAGCCCTAATCCCACAGATCCTATAAGGGGTTCTGGTGGGCCTGGACATCTTACGTGAATCCCGGGATTGTTACGGCGAGTATTCAGGGTATGTTATATCATGCCACGTTAGAACAATGGCATGAATAAGTAGACGAATTCCCCAGAGTGGAGTGAGGCCCCTTACACAGCAGGTAGATGTAGGATGCAGCGTGGAGGCACAACTTTGCAGACAAAAGGGTGATCTCTGACACTGGTCGCTCCGGGCAACCGCAAAAGTCCTCCCCGACAACCAGGCTCAGTTCTTTCCTGTGTTGACTGATGGGTGGGGTGCGGCGGGGGGGGTCTGTGACCGCGAGGGGCTCTCTGTTTCTCGTTTCCTCTCTGTCAAACCAAGACCTGCTCAATCATTTAGAGCGCTGCAGAAGGTGACCGCTCTTCTCGTGTTCCTCATGCAGATGACGCGTGAGGAGTTCAGCCAGAGGATGGAGGTTGTGGCACAGGGGGAGCTTAAGCCCGTATGCTCGGCCAAATCTCGCATTCAAGAAGCAACACAGAAAGAAGAGGAAAATTTCAAATCACGCGAGGGTCATTGCCACTGTGAAGCCCGAGGTGCTATTAAAAGATCGGCTATTCTGGGCTGGACGTTACCACCGCCTAGGCTTCGTAGGGCAGGCTGGGAGATTGCTTTAAAGCTGTAATCAGTGGGAGAAATGAGCAGGTTCAAGGCTACCACGCCGTTATATTTTCCTTTTTGACTTTTAGCAGATTAGCGGCTTCAAAAGAACAGAGTGCCTCTTTCCTCACCTCAGGAGTGCCTTTCAAAGACGACGAGAGACGCCGGCGAAAGCGCCGTGTTGTTTGAATATCAGCTGCGCTTCACTGAATTTACCTCACACTCTTCCAGTTATGGGGCCGAGGCCCTGGAAACTTCAGCACTGCTGTGCCCTTGACAAGGCTGTCGCCAGCGTCCCTCAGAACCAGTCGTTCTCCCTAGGGAACCGTCCCTAGCAAGGGCCACCCTTACCCACTGAAGCTTCACGTGGCCTTCTCTTCGGGATAACTACCACCTTGGTCTGGCGCTAACTCCTGGGAGAGGCTATATCCTGTCTGAATCTGATTCTTTACAGCTGATGACAGAAGAAGAAGAAGTGTGTGTGTGTGTGTGTGTGTAGAGCGAAGGGGTTAGCAACAGACCTGAGGCTTTTTCAGCTATAATTCACCCGTACAGACTATACAGCGTCGCTGGCAGGGGCATCTCGTATCAGCTGGGTACCTCCGAACGGGCAATCGTGGGGGCAAAGGGGAGTCAGAGAAGTTAATCAGTGGAAACTAATTGAGTTCAGTCCCAAGGGAAGGCGGCGCCTCTGAACCTCTTAACGCGGTAGTTTCTTTAATGGCAGTCTTCGCTTTCCACTGCGTTTCCTCGGATGGAGCCATTTCATCAGGGGCCTCCGTGAACTCGGCCTACGTCGTGACTGATGATGAAACTGTGTTTTGATTATGTGTCGCAGCACATCAAGCTAATCAGGTCCTCTCTCCTTCCGTGTCTAGGATAAGGAAAAAGGACACGCAAAGGCCTGGGTTTTGCGACGTGCTCTCCGGTTACTGCCGGCGTCGGGGTGAGCAAACGTAGGTGAGTGTGTTCGGCGCCAGTGCAGACAGACAGGTACAGGGCACCCGCTAATTAAAGCCGGTGGCCCTGCGGACCGTGCGGCAGGCGGAAGACTACGGGGTCTTGCAGACGTGCAGAAACACACCTACGGCACACGTGCACGCCGGCGTGTCCCGCACTCACTCCGAAACGCAGTGATAAATGCTTATTTTCTGGTCTGTGTAAAGTAAAGTTAACCAACCTTATCTGCTGAGGAGAAGCTCAGAAGGGCTTAAAGATATTAAATGTGACTCAGTGTGGTTTGCGTTGTATTTCGGATGGTGCCATTGACACGCATGAGATGATTAAACGTCCACTACTGGACTCGCAGGTGTCGGCCGGTCGTCTCTCATTTGCGTCCTGGAAGCGCTGCGTAAATGAGTCATTCTACAATTATTTTATGATATAGTGGGTTTCTTGGGACCATTACAGCTGACAGGCTCCTGAGACACTAGCTTGTTTTCTCTCTCTCTCTCTCTCTCTCTCTCTGCTTTGTTCTTTCTTTTGGTTACACCCACAAAAGCTGTTTACTCTGTTTTAGAGAGACAAGAATTGAGGTGCTTGGAGTCAGCTCACTGGGGTCAGATAACTCTGCTCGCTCTGCTGTGTCATCTCTCTCTCTCTCTCTCTCTCTCTCTCTGTCGCTCTTTCTCTCTGTGCAGTGGAAAGGGCACTAGATGAAAAATGTTCAATAGGAACGCTCTCTCTGCTTCTCCACTCCCTCCCTCCCTCTCTCCCTCCTTCTGTCTTTCTTTCTCCCTCTGTGTGTTAATTCATTCATGGAAACAGACTCTCTCTCTCTTTCCTCTGTGAGGTCCAGGCTGTTTCAAGCAGGCCACAGAGGAAAATCAGTCTAGAAATGTTAAGGTGTGTGTGTGGGGGGTCAGCAAGTTAATCAGAATTGGGCCTGGATTGTGAAAGGCCACGATGTTTACGTTCGGTGCAGTCGCCATCAAAAGTCCAATTCAGCAACGTTCCCATCACAACTTTAAGGCCTGCCCAGCCAACGGGTCCAAATCCCACCCCAATTGCCGCAAGTGGACCCGCCCAAGCCAACCCTACCTCCCTCCCGAGTGGCCAGTCCTCCGAGACGCCCACGCACATGCTCTGCCATTTTTCTTCAAAGCGATGAAACAATATTTGGAGTGGAAGAGCAAACACAGGGGAGAGGTAATGGGAGGGGAGCAGGGGGCGCCGGGCGTTACAGGCTGATGAAGGGTCCTCTTGTTTCATTCTTGTTTACAGAGGAGAAAGAGCGCTAGAGGGAGGAAAGTAGAGAGCGAGGAAGAGAAAGAGAGAGGGGGATAGAAAGAGGGAGGGAGAGATGGAGATAGAATAACAGAAAGACAGAGAGAGACAGAGAGAGAGAGAGAGAGAGAGAGAGACTGGTGACTCCTGATCTTCAGGGGGCTGGCTTTATTCACCCGGTTAACCTTTCCAGCCACCCGCTTCCTCAAGCACCCCGAGTCGGGGCACGGGGGAGGGGCTGCGTGCCATGTGGTGTGAGCGGCTTTCGCACGTGGGCGCACCATTCCTCTGAGTCAGCCGTTGAGGGGAACTGACACAGAGAGCATCTTGACCCAGAGTGGGTAAACGGGCCCCGATCGCGGAGGGACTTTTGCCGGGCCGTATAGTGTCAGAGTGGACTGTGGGCAGAGTTGCACGTAATGGAAACCGGCAAATGGATACAAACAACAGAAAACACCGCACAGAGCTGGAGCGTAATGTTCCGGAGAGAGAAAACACGCCTGTTTATTCTCCTCTTTTCTCATCCGGAGGGCTGCATTTCTGTATCACAAGCAAAAAATGAGAGATATATAGCGGGGTGGGGGGCTGGTGTGCGGGGGTGGGGGGACGCAGGCTTTTTTTTGTTGTGATGGCTACGTGGCACGTTAAATCTCACTATACCTCATACAGTGAAAACTAATTCCAGTCTGTGAGGCTGGTACCTGGGGTCCAATTATGTTATCACAAGCAAGACAAAAGCAGCCATTGTGGAGAATTCAATGGGCTCTGACTACCAGGGTCTTACTCTCCGTTCTCCCCTCGCTCGTGGAGAAAAGGCAGAAGATCTTCAAGATAAATACTCCTACTATTATTAGAAAACAAATTCACTGCAACAACTCCCCTAACCTCATTCAGACATTAACATACACACACACACACACACACACACACACACACACACACACACACACACACACACACACACACACACACACATAAACTCGCATGCTAATGTGCCACAAATGTCCTCATGCTGGCAAGGTCACAGGTCACAAGCCAGCAGACTTTAGTAACGGAGCTTGACAGCAGAAAGGCAGGTAGTACACTAACCAGCACACATCAGCAGTGATGTAATCAAAGCCCGCCCCATGGAGGAAAGCCGCGAGTGTAGTCGGGTATTTAATTACAAGTCTGGGACCTGGGACGGGTCAGAACTGCACGTCCGCCTTCCCCCACGAGTCACCTGCATCACATTAGGAGGATGAGAACATGGTGACCGGCAAACGAAATTGTTTACTCCAGATCCCCTCATCAAGCAGTGGAAGAAAGTAGGTCTCTGGGAGATAGTGTCAGAATATCCTCGCTGTGACCCCCTTCTGTGAGAGGAGGAACGGTTTGACGTCGGCAGAAAAACAAGAGGATTCGGATGTAATTGGGCGCTGTTCTTTATTTTGATGTGTTTCTAAAACTAACCTGGGCTCTAAAAAGTGAAGTCGCCCACGTGCGGGGACTTTTATTATGTAGAACACTCATCCTGACTGTGGCTCTGTTTGGAATCCACTGGGCAAAGTTGTGCCCGACACTAAGGGTTCTTTAAACAGACATTTAAGAGTGTAATGAAAGAAGACCACGGAAGAGCAGGGACACTAGGACAAGATGGCGTCCAGCATTGGATCTGTGTGTTGCTTTTACTTGGAAGGGATTGGACGTGCCATGCTGTGTTTCAGGCTGCATTCCACAACCTCCAGAACTGGCAGAAATGGAAATGGCTTAGCTGGCCGTGCCTGGAGCCTCACAATCCTATCACAAAAATCCCTTTCCCACAGGTCCCCATGAAGTTCGCTTCCATTAAAACAAACAGGCATGCTGGCCAGTCTATTGTCCCATCCCTCCTGAGTACAATAAGTCAGGAGCGGCAGCGTCCCTGCGACAGGACGAGACTTGGCAAATGGTGACACGCTTAATTAGGGCCCGATGTGATCCGTCTCGGAGGCTTCTGAACCCCCGACTGGACACGGCTCTGCCATGATGACGCAGAATGGATTACTCACTTCAGTAAAAACAAACACCACTTTAAAGACGACAGGCGCCGCGAGCGAAGATGGGTGTGGAGGTGGTGGCTGGGGTAGGGATGTGAAGGTGTGGGGAAGTTGGAGGGGGCAGAGTGAATTCCCGCAGCTCAGAGGCAGGTGTGTGTGTGTGTGTGGGGGGGGGGGGGGGTTGAGAGAGACTCCTGGCAACGGCGCCCGTACCTGACGGCGAGGAGGGCGCAGCAACAGCATGAGCAGGGGATTAGCGTCTCCGGGCACATCACTCCCACAGATTCTCCGCGTTTCTCCCACCGAGGGATTATCTGTCAGTTACTGGGTGAATCACTAAACCACAAAGACCTGCTGTCCTCTCACCAATCCCTTGTCGTCAACGGCGACGCTGCTGCTGATTTTGGCCCCCTCAGAGTTGGGCCGGCTACGCTAAACCTTGCTCTCCAGGGCTCGTCGCGGTCCTCGTTAACCCTGAAGCCCCTAGGAGACGGATAAAGGCGAGTGAACGAAGACAATGACAAAAGAACCCTATGTCTAGACGAGTGAGACGTTTGTCTGCCTTTACTCCTCTGCCATGCCTCCTCACGAGCATATCTGATCACCCCCCCCCCCCCACCTGCCCCCGGACCGCTGACAAATCTGCCCCCGGGGAGCTTCCCAGACACAGATACCCCCTGTCTGTCGTAATTGATCACAAAATGTCAGCTGGCAGGTAGGTCCGCGGTGCACTCCGGGACCTGGGAAAGAGGAGGCTGAGAAGATAATGATTTAAGTGACTTTATGGAGGTCAGAGGGCAGGTGCTGAGGTCACAGGGGAGATTGCGGGGGTGATGGGAGAGGCTGGGGGGGGGGTCGCTTCTTTGGTCTGCTGTGTCAGGGCCACGCGCCGCACCCTCTCACCTCTCCCATTGCTTCGGTGTGCCGGCTACTCTGGGCCCTTTAACCGGCTCGGATAAACAAGGCCGTTCAGACCACACGCTCACACTCCGCCTCCTTTGTTCTCCGAGTCCCTCCGTTCTGTATCGGTATTGACAGAGACATTCTGCCGCTCAGAAGCTTCGCTGATGCCCATCACTATAAATCAGCCGTTTCCAAGTTATAAAATTTTAAAGAGCTGCTCTTTGGATTCACACTGACGTCTCCATTAAGGAGGCCAGAACTGATTACGGCTACAGCGACGAGAGACTCGTCCCAGCATGCCTTTTTCTAGTCGTTGCCGTTTGATAAACTGCCGACCACCACTGTTAGCAGAAGAAAACCCAGAAGCAGGGGGAGGGATGTGGGGAGGTACGGGTCATTTATTCCTGCAGAGCCCATATCCCTAAACTGCCACGCTGCCTGGAAAAAGCAGCGAGCTTGAAACAGCGTAACCGGATCCCCGGCCCGGCCCCGCTCTTTCCGCGGCCGGCCAGCCGTCTCCCAGAAGGATCCGCGGAGAGCGTGATGAAAGATGAGCCCCAGCAATCTAGTGATTACAGCGGGAGGCGGAGATCCCCCCAACACCCCCCCGCCCCCCCACCCAGCCTGGAGAAAGCCCATTACCCACGCTCCTCTCCTGACATGCCCATGACGTCCTGGGGAACGGAAGCAGCACCAGGGAGGACACACAAACGCTTACGGACATTGGGAGCATTTTCTCATTTTACAGAGAAAAGTCCGCCCTGAAATCTTTCACAGACAGTCGGGCAGAGGATTTCAGTGCCATTTTCCAACCAAGGATTGAGTTAGCTGTTCTGTAAGCATCTATCAAGCTTATCAAGACAGGGCAGAACTTCTGGAACCTGCTGCGGTCTCCAGATGATTCCTGGCCAGTGGAGTGAAGAGAGGTGGGCGGGGCCTAAGGGCCTGGAGCGAGAGGAAGTCGTTCATTTCTGTCCTCCGCTCCCGCCCTGCGCCGGTGCCCTAATCGGAGCGCTGGAGCCCGCAGAGGCTGCGATTAACAACAGGCAGGACAGTGTGAGGCCCTAATAGTTACAGGCTCGGAGTGCTGTAACGCAATTACGGGAGCTATGGAGAAACAGCTAATGTGCATGCGACGTGGCGGGCCGATATGGATCAGGTATTGAGTCAGGCTGTTTTCAATTCACCATACGGCGCACAAACAAGGAGCATTAGTTAGATTAGATGGGGTGGGGGAGGGGGGTTTCTGGGGGGCCCCGACAGAGGGCAAGTGGATTTGTTTAGCATGGCCTGTCAATTACCATCCAAAACCTTTTGCTGAACGGTTATTTATCTTCAGTGTGTGTGTGTGTGTGTGTGAGAGAGAGAGAGAAAAGACAAGACAAAATGAGCCCAAGATGAGATTAATAAAGGGAAAAGGCCATTGACTGGAGCTATTCACATTCAGGGCCACGCCACAGCAAGTCTGGGGGGGGGCTTGTTGGGTTATGACCATCTGCGATAATGCATAGGACCAGGCCGCCTTCATCCATCCTCCCCCCTTAATGTAGTCTGATCTGAGAAGAAAAGTGGGGCTTTCAGGCAAATTTGGCCCCAGGCAAATCCAGACCCGACCCTGGTTACGGTGAGATAGGTGAAGCAGCAAAAATATACCAGCTGGGATACAGGACGGGAAAATTACCAGTTGGAGCCCAAGGAAATGCCACTTCTTATCCGCAAGACGGATGAGGCAAACATGTTTTAGATCCTAAAAGCAGCTAAAATAGATACAGGGGAAAAAGCGCTAAAGCTAAGGAATTTGCTGTATGGCTGCGCAGCACGGAGCCCAAATCTGCATATGGCCTACATTTGCTTCTGAAAAGACCGAAGAAAAGAGCGGAGGCGCTTGTTTGTTTTGTCGCTGCCGAACCACATCTGTGGAGGCAAACAATCAAGATGGTGCAGGGTGGTGTTGCTTCGCATAACTAGCCATGTCGCGCCTCCTTGGGCCCGTGCGAGTCCATTACTGGCATTTAAAAAAAACGAAAAAATTATTACTACGATACTGAAAGCGCTGACTGAGATCTGCAGTGCACGGCGCTAATTAGCGGATTGTTATCGGCCTCGTCTCAAACGCGTCTCAGAGAGAAACTGGAACAGCGGTTGTGCCCAGGCGAAGGGCTCGAGACGAGCGCTTTCTCTAGCGGCTACGTGGGGAGGAAAATGGGACTACTGTTTTCAAATAAAAGCCAGACTGTCAAGCCTCACGCACGTAATGGCTACAGCATGGCAGTCAGACCCAGGCGCAGGGTGCTGTACGCCGTTACTGAGCCCGCAGTAGAAATCGTTATCGTCATTAGCAGATTACTGAACCGAGGGGACGTTACTTTTTTTTTTTTTACCGGAAACCCAGAGACCACTTTGCAGGACGAGGGATGGCACCAAGCAGATATTATTTCAGAATATCTACAGGAAAAAAAGAGTCTTTCAAAGTCATTATCTCCCCATGTAGCTGGAGTTGCATCTCGGAGAACCTTCCAGAAAGACCAAAGATAAGTGAGAAAGGGACAGGAAGTGAAGGTGAGGGAAAGCGATGATGAGCTGTGACAGGGCCTTAAGAATACGGCGGGAGAAGCAGTCTTAGTGACAGGGAGGCTGTTAGTCCTCTGCAGTCAGACATCAGCCCGGCGCATTCCATGGCAATACAGACAAATCCAGTCCAACACGGCCAGGCACGGATCTCCGAGCTATTGGACACAGTAAGCCGGGTTCCTGTCCGGCATTTGTTTGAAGTGCCTCTTAAAGCAAACAGGAAAGGTCGGAGAATACAAGAAGTCACCGGCTAAAGTGTAAACGATGCTGCCTGTGATTCTTACGAACACATTTCAGTCCACGATGGAACATCGGGATTAAAAATCACGGCACTGGCTGCAACAGCCGGCCCCTCTTATCCCGTTCTTCCCAAAAGCGGCATGAAAAAATCTGACTGTCCGTTTTCCGTACAAAATACGTAGCACCCGACGGGCACAGGGAAAGTGAATCTTCCACATGCCGTGAGCTCCAGCACCGCCTGGCTAAACTCATTGCTCCGCACGCAAACGCGTTTGCATCCGTCCTTACCTGCCGGCATGACGGGCGGATGGGCGGGTCCTGTGCTGGTGCCGCCCCCCTCCCTCTGGGCCGGCCCACTCCTCCTCAAGCCCAGAGTGTTGTTTTTGTTGGCGAAGCTTGGCTGTGCTGAAGTGAGGCCTCGCGATAAAACACCTCCCTCGCTGTAACACCGGCAAAACACACGCAAAAAAAGACACAGCTGGTGAAACATGGGCCTTTCTTCTCTCTCTCTCTCTCTCTCTCTTTTTGGCGGCCTTATTGAAAGAACAAACACAGAGGAGATTTACCGACGCACTCTCTCGCAAATGAGAGGCGTGAGGGTTGTGCGCGCGGCGAAATTTATGTGCGCGGCTACTGAAGGCAAGCGCTCAGCACCTGTAATTCAAACGTGACGGCTCCTCTAAACGGGAGGCCCCACGCAGCCCGAGCTCACGAATGGGCCGCGCGGCTGGCCCTTTTATGCCTGGGCCTACACGGACACCAGCCGCACCCTCCATCCCACTGGCAAATCCATCCCCACCCCCATGCCTGGAATCTATACGTTTCATACGCTGTGAGAGGATCGTTTGTTTTCCGTGAGAGAGGGTTCTGGGGAATGCCTAATGCCCTCATAATGGTGTATCAGTTTACATCATGGAGCAGACTTGTGTGTGTTCCACTGCATGCGCTCAGGTTTATGACCCCTGACTGAGACGCAGGGGCCATAGGCTACATTTCTCAGGCAGAGGGAGAGTAAAAAATCTTTTTTGAAAAACACATGAGACAAAATTGAAGATAAAAAGCCATGTGCTGAGAATGTGTCTAGAGAGGAGGTCAAACTCGTCTGCATTACGAAGAATCACCAGGTTACCTGATGCTCCTATTCTGAGAGGTAACTTCACACACCGCACGCTTCCATTAGAAGACTTCAGGCCAGGACTCATTATTTATTCACGTACTCTTCTATGTTTGGAGGTCTTCCTCAAGCCTGGTAAGCTACTCTTGTTTAGTGTGCAATCTGTTCCTCCCATCCTCTCTATGACCCCACGAGAGTCCGCTTTCAAACTCCACACATTCTCATTTTTAACCGGCTACCGGTTTTCTTCAGCGCCACTTGAGATGCTTGACCATACTCGGCAGACGGGGATGGTTCAAACCCGTGTTGGAGGCGCGGGGTGAAGGACTCCCGGCCCGGGATTGGCCCCCGCCGGTGCGTCACGCCCGCTGCTTCTTGATGCTCCTGCCCGCGCTCCTTCTAGGAAAGGCAAGAGGGGGTGGAGCAAGAAGCAAGGCTGTGTCAGGCCAGGCAGAAAGTCCTCATTAGGGAGACTTACTGTCGGCAGAGCGCCTGTAAAATTAGCCCCGGCAAGCTTGGCCCAGTTTAAGCACTCCCAGCTCCTGGGACCCTAGAGACTGGCGATGTGGCTCCGTGAGCTCGAAAGTGCTGAGTTCAGGCCAGCCATGCATACCGCTAACATCACGTGCTCAGAACTGCACGGAACGAAGAAAATAACCCACGCCCGACATGGCCTCGGCGAAGCCGGCGTCGGACTCCGAAAAGAAAGGCCGGCATTTTGACCGAGAGGATAATTCCTAGCGGCATCAACGTGGACCACTAAAAAGCCGTTTGGTGCTCTCTCATTTTGGGAGGCTGTGACCAGAGAAAAAAAAGGATACATTGCTGACACAAGAAAGCAGGAATCAGGGATGGGAAAAAAAAAAATCGGTTTGCTCTTAAATTTCAATCGCGCTCATTGCGAGACTCATTGCGAGACACTCCTGAGACTTTTCGTTCTCTCTCAACAGCCCCTGCGCCAACCCTGTGTAGAACTGATCACAATATGGGGCTCTAATTTAGCACCTCATTTAACAGACTGAAAAAACAACATTAAACATTGACATTGTGACACACATTCACTGAAGCCTTCCCCTAACGGCCTGTGCAGTTTACGGAGCTGCTTTGGCACTTGTGCAGATAACTCCGGGTAAGAAATATGGGAGGAATTATAAAAAAGGATGGCTTGCTCCGAGATGAATGCCTGGTGTTCCCGCATCTTTATCTGGCTGGAACTTTTTTTCCTGCTCTTGATGCCTGATTCTCAGGTTTGACATCACACACAACATGTGAAGAAGTGCTGGAGGCCAGACTGGTGCAGAGGAGTGTTTTATCTCCCCCCGTCTGAGGACTGACACAGTCCAGGAACCAGACGCATGGAATCCTTAGATTACACAGGGGGCTTTCCGCCTCAGAATGACGACCTCTGGAAAAGCCCCAGCAGACCTCAAGCCAAACACCTCCTTACACACACACACACACACACACACACACACACACACAGCTCATGGGACGCCAGTGTGGTATTTTAGGACCTCTTTCCTCATTTACTTTGGCCCCAGAAGCCTTTTTCCCGCACAGCTTTGACATCCTGCCGTAAAGCACATACTGATGATAATAAGAGCATTAAGGTTGTACAGAGGGTACAGTTGGCTAAAACCGCCCTCCCTAATTACCCACCCGAGAGTGGGCTATTGCATGTATGCACGTAACATTTCTCACCCGAACACACACACACACACACACACACACACACACACATTTTAGGGTCCAGACAGCAGGGGTACCTACATTGTCCTCTTATCACCACTGACCTGCGTGGTGCCCTTAATGGAAACCAGAGCTCAGTGAAGAAGGAGAGAATAAAAGCTCAAAGCAGTGTGCTAATGTATGGTCTTTATTTAAGCCCCATAAAAACAGGAAGGCACAAACATTTATCTGCGCTGCGCTTTCATCTGTCAGCCGGCCTGAAGAATAAGAGCGACGCTGATAAACCAGGGAGGAGAAACAGGAAGCGTTCCCCCCTGCCTGTGCCCCCCAGCTTGCCCGGGACGCAGCAGAAATGAACTGGTACATCAGCCAAGTGCAAAAATGTAAATAAATGTAAGTAATAAGAAGTTCTCCTAGTATAAGCACATTAGCAGGCTACATGAAACCAAAGTAACATCCCGAACTAAAGATACAGGTCTAAACATTCCCAGCTGGCTGTTCACCAAGGGGTGCGGGTCAGGACCAGCGGAGGGACACGGGCAGGAGAGACAACCAGCTCGGAATGCCACGTTCCGGCCACTCAGCCTACAGAAGCCCCTGAGAGCCTAGCCTCTTAGAGTGTGTGTGTGTGTGTGTGTGTGTGTGTGTGTAGAGGGGGGGATAAAAGCATCACTTCCACTTCATGCTGCAGTGGCAGCACAGGAGTGCAACACGCAGCATGTTCCTAAACCCCTCACCTCACCCCACCTCACCTCACCCCACCTCACCGCACCTCACCTCACCTCACCTCACCTCACCTCACCCCACCCCACCTCACCTCACCCCACCTCACCCCTACCTCACCTCACCTCACCCCACCTCACCTCCGCCGCAGGAAAACGGACGTGCAGGAACACTTCCAGCTGCGATGCCTCACCCGCAGGCTCGCTATCCACTGCCACTATCGTGTAAAACGCTTGTCTGTCTTTGCTTCGTCGCAGGTCAAAAACCATTTGAGCACGGGAACACAGTAAGTGCTTCAGGCCATAGGACACAGCCACTCTGTTAGCATGACTGGAGCTCTATTCATATATATAGCACAAGGAGATCGGTGCACTAATGCCACGTTTGGGGCTACGTGGTTGGGGAAAAAAAAGTCAAACAAAAAACTAACTCTGTCCTCCGAATTACAAAAGAGAAGCCATATCGCCCTCCTCTCCACGCTGACCCCAAAAAGAGGGTGCTCATGTGATAATAACTCTCATCTCTCTCTCCATGTCCTGATCACAATTACCCTCTCGACAGGCGGAGTCGGGACTGTGAATTACACTTCTCTGATCCGCACCTATAATTGGGCACAGAGGGTCCTCGTGGAACAGAAGATCCTCCGTAAGCAAAAAAACAAAAGACGGCCACGGTTCGGATTTCAAAGGGAAAGTTGTTCAGTAGAGTGACATTAAAGCAAAGGCTCATGTGTCGACACAACCACAACACAGGCGCAACACACACAGACAAAAAATGTATCGCACACACTCAAAATGTGCACGTGAACGTTAATGACAGGCTCGTTACAGAGAGAGACATTTGCGCCGACGACAGACAGGTCAGACCCTTCCGGACTGGAATGCTAGCGTGAAGTGTTGGTACTTGTAACAGTCTGCACTAATGGACTGCTAATAGAACTGAATGCTCGTGCTTTGACTCTCACAGACGCCCCCCTCCGTTACACACAGTAGTTTCGGAGGTGACAGGGTGTGATTAATTGCGTTCACTCCCACTCCCATTTTTTCTTTCCAACAAAGGAAGGAGGGGAAGAGCTCCGGCCTGCTTCTCCTACCTGCAGAGCCGGACACGGGCCAGTTCTGAGGCCGACCAGCACAACACACCTTGCCCCCCCGGCTGGGGAGCATGATGTCAGGGCGGACGAGCTGCAACCTCAGCAAGATGGTCTTCACAGTAATTACCCCTCCCTCTGCCCCGATGCCACACACACACGTGCGCTTCCCCGGCGTCACCCACAAGGCAACGGGAGGAAACGAGGCACGAGGATGTTTGATGACACCTTTACTTTAACCTGCGTGTGCATGTGCTCAAACCCACCCAACCGCCCCTCCAATACACACACACACACACACACACACACACCCAAATAAAACAGCCTCTAAAGTGCCCTACATCATGTCATCCTCAGGGAATTACCTAGGCGTTACACGTGCTGGGTCATTCTGTGGCCGTCTCCTGCGTGCACAATGCAGCCTTTGTGCTCTAAGAGAACTTGGAGAATGAGCGTGATGGCTGTAACCTTAGCAGTGCCCCTGAGAGCGCCGAGGCAAGCTGCTGCCGTAATGGTGAGAGCAGCAACACTCGCGCCCGCTTGCGCATCTATTGGCGGCTAAGGCTTTGCACCCGTCCGCCTCCTTCAGCCCCACCCCCCTGCGGATGTTTTCGTTGTTAAGGAGGCTGAATAATGAAAATATTTTCATTAGGATCAGGCTCCATAAGCAGAGCACAGAGGGCAAACAGACCGAGAGAGAGAGAGAGAGAGAAATGAAGAGAAAGAGAGAGAGAAAGGAAGAGTGTGAGAAAGAAAGAGAGAGAGAGAGAGGGGTGAGCACATGGAAAAAGTGGCCCGGCGTTACGAGCTGCTCAGGGGGCCATTCGGGTTCACATTATGCTCTGGGAGCCCAAACAGGGGAGGCCTTGTCTGCTCAGGAGCAGCGTGGAGTGCTCGCCACGTCCCCGCCGCTCCTCAGAGGGCTCGCCCGCACTGGAATTTTGTGAAGAGCGATGAACGATACGATGACGGCTGGCCACAAAACTCCAGGAGCACGCAGAGAAGAGAAGGAGAAACACACACACATATACCCACACACACACACACACACACTAGGATGGTTTACACACATTTGGACATCTCAGGCCCTCATCCACGGAGGATCTGCATATCCAAACAGACAGCCGGGCCGATTTCAGCCCCAAATCCCCGAGCCCATCTGGGTGGCGGAGGAGAGGCGGAACAGGGGGCCACTCGCAGCCCTGTGAGGGGCTCTCTCGGGCGGGCACCGCGTCCTTTGGCCCTGCTCAGCTCCCCCTTGACTCTCAGGCCACTATCACCACGTCTGGGGACACTTGGGGCTGAGATGCCCTGTGTGGTGGCAGCACTCGTTCACTCTCCCTCTCTCCCTCCTGCCGTCTCTCCCCGAGGCGAGGCGAGGCTAAGGTGCCAAGAGGCAGGTCAGATTCAGCACTTCGGTTTCTGATCCTCTCGAAGCTGGATTCTGCACACTTGATTAAAACAAGTGTATATCCAGGGGCACTTTAGAGCGGTGATGGAAAGGGCTAGAGAGAAGAACTTGGCGGGGAGGGGCGGGGCGAGGCGGGGCAAGGCGGGGCAGGGGGGTCGGGGCAAAGAGAAGAGACTCTCCAGTGAAGGAGAGAGGTTACTGTTGAAGAAGAGCAACTCTTGAATAACTAATCTGGGAAGTACTTTATCTGTGAAGTATTCCCCGAGTGATTTGGGAATGTGTGCAGCTCTTCAGGAACTTCAGAAAATACCGGGGCCCATTAATTAGACACGGACAACGTCCTTCCCGAGTATCGACTTCTTAATGGACATGGAACGCCGTGGTTCAAGTTGCCTTTGTAGTCAATGTCACTGGCCTCGGAGGGTTTGGGAATGGAGGGATTATGTCATCTTGCAGTGTCCTTCAGAAACTGGAGCTGGCCAGCTTTCCTCCTTTTCCATGTAACTCATTAACTATGCAAGATTGTGGAGTGGACTTTAGCCCTGCTGGATAAAGTTGCTAACAGTCCTAACCCCGCGTGGAATATCCGTATCCCGGTGACATTTTCTTCGCCTGAGGCGGATGATAGGAATAGATCGGACAAAAATAACCACTACTTTCAGATGACTGTTGGCCTAAGGGGAGAACAAACTACATTCAGCAACATAAAAGAGGTATTGTGCTGTTCCTGAGTTCCCATCTTACCGTCTTGGATTTGGTCAGTCATAATGGCATTTTTTTACTGATCTCCATAACTACAAGCTCAGCAGAAGCCGGACACCTGCATGGGACAAGAATGCACACCAAATTGTCCCAGAGCCCCACTGTGAGAGGGTTTAAGTCTGTCAAACATTGCTGGGGAGATCTAGCAAACTGGTTTTTAATGGAGGGAAAGGCCGTTACGCTGCCCCTGCGTGTCAGGAGGACGACTGAAACTGTTTACCTGGACAGCAATTATATCCGTCGCTAAAACCAGAGGCCCCAACAGCGAAAACGAAAGAAGTTACATCGGCTCTTTGAGCGATGATGTGTCATCGGGAACATTCCACGCGCAGAAACCCGACACTGGAGCGCTCGAGAGGCCCGTATCCATCCCCGCTATAATCCAGCGGCAGCGGGAACATTATCTGAACGCTTTAGTTCGCAAAGAAAGCTTCAACAAATGCCTGGTTTAAGGAATGCATTAGGAAAAGCATCAGCCGTTACACACACACACACACACACACACACACACAACAAGCTTTTCATTCTGAATTAGTAATGAGTCCAGGTAGAGTAAGCCGGGAAAAAAAACCCCAAAACATTTCTGATCATTTTCAACTTGTCATAATAAAATATAAATGTATCCATAAGCACACACGAATGTCAGGAAACATTTCTAACATTTCATTATCTAACATCTGATTATCTCAACAAAGGAGACATCCGTACAGCGCTCTCGTGAAGGTCTCCACCCCGGGGCCTGAAATCCTAATTGTTTTCCTGGACTAAAATAACGCTTTATCCGTCATTCAGTCGTAGGCACATATGCTGACATTCCTGCCAATGAAGCTTAATGTGTGATCCGAAATTCAAAGCGACTCAGATTAATTCAAAATTGGCATTAAAAAATAGCCCAAGAGTAAACGCCAACTGTATTTCATTTTGTTACCCTTTAGACTTCATGGCGAAACCTGGAATAAGTTACGAAGAATGAACTCACGATGAGTGGGAATTTACGTAAATACACACATCTCCCATCGCGGCCGCTCGAGCAAGTCGCGACCGCGCGCACCCGTCCGTACCTCAGAAGTGCACCGCAGGTTACACCGAGGCACGCGCATACACAGAAAGGTGCCTCTTCTTTGTCAAGATCATCCCACGTTACAGGACAAAAAACGTGTAACAGCGATCATTTCTGCTGCTTTGCTCCGTGTCCGGTCGGCTTCTGTACCACTCCGTTCGCCACCGCCGCCACAAGCATAAGGAGCCAACCAGCCTTTTAAAACTTTTACTAGAATTATTCGAAACTCCAAGACTAATGACCTTTAACTCATAAAATTACACGACGGTATCGTCAAAATATAATGCGTACATTATACATAATGAAAGCTTATTCACACAGAACAATAGCAAGCATTCGCTATCATTTACATAATAATAGGATTAATATGATTAATAAAAAGACGCAATAATAATAATAATAATAATAATAATAATAATAATAATAATAATAATAATAATAAATTTATTTGCTTAAATATACTTATATATTTTTTGTAAATATTCAAATTCTTTGTCCAGCACGTTTCTTTTATTGACTAGATTACTGAAACTCAGTAGGCTAGTGATACGGGAAAATAATGAAGACGTAGCGGATTAATACCATACATTTATGGGCGGTAAAATACATTCTATTACCTAGTTACTACTGCTAAGTTTAGCCAAGATCTCATTTTGAAAGCATATAGCCAAAAATATCTCATAATCAACTGGCACCCAGTAAGCGTTGTACCTGGCGGTATTTTAGCTAGCTTCTTCACAAAGACTTATAGTAGGAGCAGCACAAAGTCATATCTTTCTGTGTCAGATATTGGCAGTACATTTTTTTTTAGCTGAAATTGTGAACATTTGCAAGGGATGTTAATTTTGTGATATAACCGCAGAAAACTAAAATGCGCGTTTCAAGTTGAGCGTCATTGCGTGGCCCAAGTTTCCATATCTGAGTCTCCAAATCCGATGGAGCAACATTTCTTAGACAATATATGAAAATTCTTTGTATAGCGCTGAAGTTTCAGCGCGGGCGGCTCCGATAGTACAGTCTAGTCTACCACATTAGACTGCCATGAAGAGTCTGGTGCCATAGGATGTCTTACCTTGAGCCAAACTAATGTGGACGAAGACAGGAAACAGAAACATGGACACAGACATCATCTGCAGTAAGAATCCAGTACACCTTCTTTCCCGTTTCGCAGTCTTTCCACTTTTCCCCATGATATGAACAGTCGAACTCCGCGGCCGGACGAATCCGTCGCCTGCTGCCGACGAGATGAATTTCCACCACCGGGAAGCAGCGCTTCGGCTCGCGCTACCGAAACCAAACTTCAACACACTTCAACGCACGCGATGGTTGCACTGAGCGGTTCCGCTGGATCCGCCGTCTTGCTTCCGACACCGAGCGGAGCGCGCCTCTGCCGTCCGGTGCGAATGTTCCCGTGCGGGTATCCTCCGCGTTGGCGGCGTGCGCGCTGTCTGCGGGGGCTTCGCTAAGTCGCCGACGCGCGCGGACTATCACGCTGCCAGCGGTAGGTTCCTGTTTGGGTAACAACGACCGTCACTGAAGTTCTCGCTTCCGCCCGTTAACGGGACCTCTTCGCTCCCGGGAACGTGGAACGACCTCGTCTCGAGCGCGCGTCTCGCGTTCTGACGGAGAGTTGAAGGGGAGCGCGAGCCGCGCCAGTGCCATGCTGCCTCCACCAATCCAAACACACTCGACTCTGCGCGCGGCCAGGAGAAAACCGGGTCCGGATAACGGAATGGATGTTCATCCTGTCATTTACATCGATTAGCCGCGCTATCGCACAAGCGTCCACGAAGCGGCAATCACTCTGGAGTCATTTTCCATTTGGGATTCTGGCAGGCTTCTCTGTCTAAGACATTTGACGGCTCTTTCAAAGTCCGACAGCCATGCTTATAGAGCCTATTTCTAACCGAGATCCCTCCCTATTTTGGAAAAACGTCATCTTTACTTTAACTTAAATACCGTTAGTATTTATTACTGCCAATACTTTGTTCCTCAAAAGCACACCATAGTGAGCGGAGTCGGGGGACGTGCTTATACAACGCTCCGCACAGGACACTCACTTGGTTAGCGCCCGGTTTGGTGGAGCCATTTCCTTTCTATTGGTTGTGCTGTTGTCCTCGTTCTGTAGTCACAGCACTATTTTTAGATAAAGCAGGTCTATGTAAATTTTAGTTGGGTTGCATTTATGTTTGTTTATTAGAATTACCTCTCATATTTTTTTTTAAATGTTTTACTTGGGGGGAAAAAAAACTCACACTCTTCCCTTACATCAGCCCATTTATAATTCACTGTGTTCTTGACACAGTTTCATTAATGTTCCATGTGACTACAAACTTATTAAATTCATCAAAGCCGAGTGTGGAAATAAGGATATTTTTGTTAATGTTTTACCCATAAGTTGGATCTTTAGCCCGAAGCCAACTGGAGACAACTACCCTGCTCTGGAGTCTAATCACCAAAACCTTTTTTTTCCCCCTTTAAATACATTTGCTCTTCTTATCATTTCTCTCCAGATATTCATTTAGACACACTAATTGCTGAAAACCTGCTCTCCAGTCACAAGGCAAAATCGATAATTATGACAGGAACAGAACCACGAGCAAACAGAACAGAAGGGTGGTGTGCACCTTTGATACCCTGGGTCTGGATCTGACGTTTGAACACATGATAAGCTGGAAGTGTGTGTAGCAAAATTGCCTCATCAATCTTTCCTATCTTCACAGGCATGCTATATATATATAAATATATATGACTGAAGAAAGGGTTATTTGTAGCACCACAAAGGTAAACACACATTTTCAGAGTTACATGTTGGTGTTATCTCCATGGTAAAACTTTAATAGCGGCTGAACTAGACAAGCTGAAGCTTGTGTGGCCGAAGTCGTCCACACCCGATGACATCGTCACTGAACGAAACGTTATATCGTGTGCATAACATGCACATGCACCATGACCTGTAAATAGCCCCAGTGCTGTCCCAGTTTGCCCCAGTTTGCCCCAGTTTGCCCCAGGGCCTAATGAAGGTGGATAACCTGGAAAGTTTTTTTTTTGTAAAGCCACAAAAGCCAGACCCACTTCAACCTCACATGCAAAGTCAGGACACGTCGCCCTTTGATGTTGGACGTATTCCTGGATCCAGACACATTCCAGTTTTGCTCGACTGAAACCAGCTCTTCTGTGCCTCGGTCGGTGGGGGTGTGTGAACGCCCTTGGCGAGGAACGACTCTGGTTACCAGGTGACTTGTCAGACTCTCTCCCTTTAATCTCTCCGAGTGACACCTTGGAAAGCACATTTTCATGGAAGGTGGTGGTCAACATGGGTGGTCTGCTTGTGTAACTTCATACACACAACTGTGAGTACTGAATGCGCTGCCTCTCTCTGCGGTAGCTTTGCGCAGATATGCCATTATGTGTCCCAGCTATGTTTTTGCTCGGAGTGCCACAAATAAAGTTTGGGGAATGTGTTAATTAAAACTTTGGAAGCTCGCATTTAGGATGTTTGAACTTTTTAAAGGAGCTATGTATTTCACATCCGTCAGTCAGATGATTCTACTGTTGTCTTGGTTCATTTGAGCCATTTAATTTGGTTGTGTAAAATGTTGTCTTTAATTCAATTAAATGTCATCGTAATTTGACAAATAAGGTTTCCCTGCCCTTATTTGCCAAATTATCTGAAAGTGATCTTCACACGGCTTGCGTTTCACACTCTTCCTGTGGCTGAGGGTTGTAAGTTAGACATTATTTAAGCAAAGACCTTGAGCAGGTCTCTGTCAGCAGTACATTTACATTTTACTCTTACACAAATATTTAAAACTTCAACAATTTAACAACCATTTTTGCTCACTCAACAGTTACTTTTGTAATATGAATTATTTCACATGAATAACCACTTTGACTGGTTGCTGCTAGGCCTCAATATCTCTCCTAAAACAAACTACATTTCCCACCACTGAATACAGTACTTTAGAAAACCTGCCATGGAACATGACAAAAATAAAACGGCTGGTTTGGGAAAGCGCGGAAGCCAACACAAGCTGTTGTATCAGCTCAAGACCAAAGCAAAACTCCGAAGTAGCGGAGCTACAAGAGAAGCCGCAAAACGACATTAGTTGTCATGACTGCTCAGATGCTGCTTCCAACAAGAACAGGCCCGAGACACAGCTTTCTCCCACTGTAGGTGAAGTTTAACTACTCTTACCACTACAGGGCTAAGGAACAGCCTACACTGAAACAGCCAGGCATCAATCCGTACAGGAATGCTTACTCCTAATTCCTGTTCTCTTTTTGCTTTGGCAGTGTACCTAAACTTAGGAACTTGCTCAGATAGCCTGTTCACTTCCACAGCATAAGAGAAACACGGCTCCCCGGTGAGCACGGGGGAGAGGCACTCGGATAGGCGATCATTGAGTAATGTCTCCTTTCGCTCCTATAGAACACCAGAGGTGACTCACCTTGACATCATTTCCTTTCCTCGATGTCCGCTATAAGAAGGAGTGCGTGAACTGAGCAGAGGTATTCTCTATTATTCTTTATTCTGCCACTCTGCCTGGCGCAATTTCCACTTTATACCCCCTGTAGCTGCCATCTTAATCCGCCCGAACCGGGCCATAACACTGCACAGGCAACAGTCTCTATGAGCATGAAAGAACATAGACGTTATATTGTTATTACTATTTAATATGAACATTATCAAGCCTTTATTACAATCTTTTTGTTATATTCAGTGATTGCACATGCTTCTGAGTCACCATTAATTTCTCGTGAAAAAGCTTAAATCACATTTTGTGGATATGCGATTCCGTATCGATTTTGCAAGGAACTGCACTGAGGAGTTTTGGACTTGCATAAAGCCAGCCCATATCAGCAGGATTACGCATCACGCCTCATTGTCTTTGTGAAGACGACTTTCAGGAAGGCGGAGACAGCAGTCAGCTGTGTGACTAACAAGACGGTACACCAAACTGGGCTCTTTATAAACGGAAGTGCGGTGTGAAGAAGCGTTGGTGTCCTCATCAGCTCAGCTGCTTTCCTGAGGAACAAACAGTGATGTCCATGAGCGGCTGACATCTTCCTGGCATTCCAATCTGAATTACGAACGGCGGTGAAATTGCTTTTCCCCCTCTGCCTCTGACGGACTGGGGATATGAACCCTGCCATAGGTCTCACAATATCCATTACTCCGGCAAGTCAATCAAAACTCAGATGGAAAAGTGGAAGCAGTTAGTACAGGCTTGGTTTTCTGCCGTTCCTGTGGTAATCTGGAATGGACTGAGATAATATCTGCTTCAGGTAAAATGTACTTGAGCTCAAATAATGGTTTGTTTGTTTCTTTCTTAATCATTCTTACTCGGTTGGCTTCGAAAGTAATTTTTAGTCACATTTCATAAAGCAGAAAATCACTGTGGTCGTGGCATTCTGAAATATCACCACAGAATAAGGTGTGTTTGTTTTACTGCAGCAGGGTGACTAACCCCATTGGGAGAACATTGATGCCTCAGAGACCATATAATATATCCAGTGGGTTGGAGATCGTCCTTGCATTTATTGCTCTGAGAACATATTTATTTGGTTCTAAAATGTGCGGCTAATGAGAGCTGAGCCACTAGTGGGGAACAGGAGGTCTGCACACACCCATGCGCCTCCTGACCCAGTTCATCCTCTAGAGGGCAGACTTCACACCACGGCACCACATGTTAACTGCAGAACTACTGCCATTGGATACTTAAGCCAAGCCTGTAGAAGACTATAGCCTTGTCTATTGGTTTTCCCACCAGTTCCTTACTCTATAAACCTGCCTTTTAGGTGACACACACACACACACACACACATATGTGTGTGTGTGTAGTGTTTTTCTGGAAACTTTGTGTACTCTACAATTTTGAATATACATTTTTTTGTAGCAAAACGTAATGGCTTCTGCCTCTCCCGGGTATTGAAGCGAACACCCCCAGAGCAAATCTTATCAAATCTACAGCAGTCCATTTCCATATCAGAAGCACGGCATACTCTCGACTACGTAATGGGTATGTAGTGACGAGAGAGAGAGAGAGAGAGAGAGAGAGAGAGAGAGAGAGAGAGAGAGAGAGAGAGAAATGCATTCAGACAAGCAAGACACTCATGCATAAATAAAACAAAGTGCTCTCTGCATATCACCTTTATTGGAAGTTTTTACCCTAATTGATATGGTGGTAAAACTGTTAAACATCCATTATGCATTAATTAATTGCGAGTGGTAATCAGACAGGGGCACACAGAGAGGAGAGGGGCCAACCAGCATGTGAACACTACACAGGAACAGCCTGAGCTCCCGGCTGGCGTTCCTTCTCCATCTGATACTGCAGTAGTGCACCTGCCCCGCCTCCCGGAGCTCTTGTGTACACTTCCGTGGGCGCCTGCCACTCACAAGCGCTTTAATGATGAAAGGCCTGTCAGTCACTGCTCTGATAGCTGCACTCCTCGCTTAACAAAGACATTAACAGTCTGCATGAGTGAGCCGCGTCCTTCAAGCTACTCCATCCATCTTCCGCGAGAAACTGCCGAGTTCGTGCCGCGCCGTCGTGCTCCGCACGTCGAACCGAAACAGAAGTCGGACTAACCTGTTTTTTTGATAGACCGCTTTTAAAAATCAAATTTAAATTGGAAATGTATTCCAGCCATAAACCTTTTTAGAGCTACTACCCCCACCTTCACCCTGTCCCTTTCTGCCCTGAGAAGAAGGGCAACAGCGTATGCGTCCTGGCTAGAGACAACAGCAGCCGCTACAAAATAACCCCCCCGCATTCTACTGCCCCGGGCGTACTTTACTGCGGCTCTTGATATCAGTGTTAAAAGTGATTTGCGGTGCCGTATGTGGCAAGGAATCAAAACTTAATTTAGGAAGATAAAGATGCCATTTCTGGGCGAGATAAAGTGCTGCATCATGGGCCGCACATTCTGGGGGTTGCACGCTCACCCAGCTCGCCGCCGACAGCCGGCCGGATTTACGGGCCTGTTTTTTTTCTGCCCCATAAACGGAAAATCTCCGCGCCGGGCGACACGGGGAAATGTTAATGGATTCATTTGTCAAGAACCCCCCCCACTCCGCTTATTTAGAGCCTCCCTCCAGCACGTCTCTTTTCCCGTAAGACGGAGAAGAAGAAGAAGAAGAAGAAGAAGAAGAAGAAGAAGAAGAAGAAGAAAACGCCAGCGAAAGTCAAAATATCGATTTACCTACTTATCAGTCCAATGAGTCATCCAACAAAAGAAGACAATGCCAAGATGCATTAGTGTAGAAATAAATAAATAAACGTCCACATAAATAAATAAATAAATATGTCTGTCTCATCTGTTCATCATAGTGACCAAATCTGTAGACGTGGAGTGGTTTTAAGTTCCTAATAATATGCCAGACCTTACGGGAATCTGCACTAAAATGCTTAGTATGTAGGAAAGCTTTGATTTGAGACCTAGTTCACCCAGTTCACCCAGTACTCCCAGTTCTAGGGTGGTAGTCTATTACCAGGAGCACTGGCAGTGTATTACTGCAACCCAGCAAGTCATGTGTATGTTCATATGATATACGAGCACTTATGTTACACTGGGGAACATTCTTATGATATTAAGTGCACTTATACCATATCAACATGTTCTCTTTGTGGGTAAATTCTTGATTCAAACTACAGTTGGTATAATAGAATTTGAAAAGTTGGCAGGCATTTATCTTAAATAGTACAAACAGCATGTTAACTGTTCTTTCATCCTGAATAACGTCGCTATCCTTCTGCTGTCATATGAAAATACAAACATATTTGATATTTGTAACCAAAATCTTGCCTACACGTAAAGAGCCGTAAAACAAGGCCACATGGCACTCAAAGGAGCACACGATTCCGCCTTTTCAACACACTACAGTCGGCTGAATAATTCATCACCTCCATGTGACATACAAGACTCCGCTTACGGCCGCGTCTGAGATCAGTGAGCACTCTCGGTGTGAGCGTGTGTCCCGGAAAATGTCACGACGCTTGCTCAGCACGGACGGCCCCCACCATCAGATCAAAGCCGTGCCGTGGCTCGCGACCGCGCCGGGGAAAAGGTCAACAAGGTCAGCGTGGGACCTCACAGCCGTGCACACTGGGGGTTGGGGGGTTGATATGCTTTCACTCAGGTCTGTCCTCATGGACTCCCGTCTGAGTGTTCGGAGCAAGAAGACAAAGGCACTCTCATCCGCTCGCACGGCCCAGCCGAACGCCTCCCCTGCCTGATCCCAGAACAGCCCAGTCACCTCCCTGGCTTGTAAATTCTGCTTGCTTAGACCTTTCGATTTGATAAGTCATAGGAGATGGAAAACATGAGGAGATGTGCAGTTTGATATATGAGTGCAAGCAGCAGATAATCTCAGGGCACAGCGCGCGGCGTCCAGTTTTAATTCTAGAGTGAGAAGCATTTCCACACTTCCTACAAACGAGTGGAGCTGGGGCCACCATCTGTGAAATGATGTCATCAATCACCTGCTCCCATCTGCCACTTCCAGGTCACCTGTGGAGCCACAGGCAGGACTGCGAGGGGGCGGGACTGCGAGGGGGCGGGGTTTGTTGGACCAGCCACGACAGACCCACGCTTCCCTTCTCTCACAAGAGCAAAAACCCAGACACGCGCATGAACGATGGCCCAGATGTAGACGCCATGCGTGCCAGCAAATCAGCCCAAATTCAAATCGACGTGCCAGTGACACGAAAAATGCAGCGTAAACGTGAGATCTCGCGGTTGCGTTTGTTGAACCGATGTTTTGTTCACAAGGAGTGAGAGATCCTTGGCTGTTCCCTGTGTCTTTACCAGTCAGAATTAACGAGAGGACCATGTAGCTCGGTGGCTGTCTGCCGTTCCCACACAGAAAGGGGGGACAGAGAGACGCTGTGTCGTCTGCAGGACTCTGCATATCGGTCCCCGTGTCTTTGACGTGGGAGGGTGTGTTTTACAACAGTGTAAATCAACGTTGAATGGCAAAACAACAAATACTATTTCTTTCTGCTTGGCTGAGGTAGAAAAACGCGCTCAGAGACGAACGGCAGCAACACAAAAAAAATGACCTCCGACGACAATGAGCAGATGAATGTGGTTCGCATGCCACAGGAAGATGCTCGGAGCAGAGAAGGCCCGATCGGCTCAACGCGCTTTGAAAAGCGAGGATGAGTCAGTAGCGAATGCCCGATCCGTGACCCTTTTAAGAGCATGAAAGCTTTTGTTTATGTCTCTATCAGCGACGCCCACGGCATTGGCACGGAAGCCCCGTGCGTCGCTCACGCCTCCTCTGTGAGCTGTCGGAGCATCTGTCTTGCCGTGGCGTACGTAAGCGCGAACACCCCTAGATGTGCGACACCTCAGCACCAGCTGCCCACAACCCACCCACCCCACAACGAACAGGGGGGAAGGGGGTAACTCTTTCCTCTTGAGGATCTTTCTGCTGCAAGGTGATACGGTGAACCGTGGTGTGCCGCAAAGGTACAACGTCTCAGGCCGTCGACGTCTTCCAAATTAGCTGTCCCTGTCTCACTATACTAAGGTCCTGAATAATAGCACTTCTCCTCTCTACTTAATCCCCCCCCTTTCTATCGAAATGGTTTGACCTGCTGAAGTAAACACGCATTAATCAAATCTGGAGAGGGTATTATCAGGGGGGGAGCCCAAGGCATTTGAAGGGGGTGGATGGATAGGAGCAAACGGGCTGCAAAGATAGATGCAGCAGGGGCGCTGGGCCTTGCCGTCCTGGGGGAGGACATGCATGGTGCCAGCTGATGGGGTCACTGTGTCCACCTTGGAAAAGTGTGTCAAGGACAGCAGGAGAAGGGACAGTTGGAGGTCCGAATTTATCACGCCAACTACCGAACTCAACGGTGAGCAACGATGGCCACAGTTCTCTCACGGTCGCGCCGCGTGACCGATCGCCGCGTAACGCCACTAAGTGCCTGATCATCACGAATAAGGGCTCTGCACAAAACTTTTCTATCCAGCTGCTCTGCGAAAACAAAAACAAACCAAAACCTGGGGGGTAGTCAGGTACACTGCGAGACTAATCACGATAGCCCCTTACAGGAAAACAGAAACAAAACAAAGACAGGGAAAAACAGAGTTCTGAAATCAAATCAGCACTTCTTTTGGCATGACCGAAGGCGCTTAAGTAGGCGCGTGCGGAGGTGTTACAAACCACGTCTGTCTCGAAGGGCAACCTGCCGCCAACCAGACACCGGCTGGGCGCTTAAACGGACCGCTGAGAGCAGCGTTGCTTGGGTCATGTGCGCCGTTACGCATAAGTGGGCCTTTATGACCGGGCCGTATTGATGGCTTTAAAAGCAGACGATCGATACGTGGATTTCTATCACAGCGTCATTACGCGACCCCTCACAGTGGCCTCGGAGCTGCCGCTGCTCCGGCTAACGCCCGCACATGCTCAAGTTTGGGGGGGCCAACGGGAGTAATGATACAGCAGATGCAACAATTCTCCGGCAAAGAGGCCCGTTCGGTGCCCGAGTGGAAGCTCCCATGCACAGCTGTGAGACCGCGCGGCGGTAGAATAGCACCACTGATTGCAATCAGGCAGGGAGGTGAATAATGCGTGATTACCTATTTATTTCTGTGTCTACCATGGTTCAAAACAATCTTGTGACATCCCGCCAGCGTCGCCCACAAACGCGGCTGTTTCCATTGTGGCAGGGAAGAGTGTGGCAGGGACTCGGAATAACCGGGGAGAACAAGGAGAAGTGCACTTTCCTCAGCATATCATGGCTGTGGGATTTTTCTTTTTTTCTAGCAGCATGACTCACTCTGACAAAAATGACCAGCCACGAAAAATCCCAACAGATATGATGCACGTTTTAGCGAATCTTTGGAAAATAAAGTCCAAACTTTTCCAAAAAAAAAAATCTTTTGGCTTTTTTTTTCTTTTCATTAGTTCTCAGACTGCCAGAAGTATAGAATTTCAAAATGCAAAATAGAAATATAGTCTTATCACTAAGAAGGCGGTTAAAATGTAGTCTGGGATGTCCTCCTAGTTTGAACAAAGGCTCCATATCTGAGATTCTCACAGGCATTCCTGGTAAGACACTAACGTGCTGAGACACTGGTGCTCTCGGTTTACCTTTCATGGCTTTTTCTTTTTTCCCCACGTAGAACTCGAACCTCCTGTTTTACTTAAGGTGTGCATTTCAGCCTTGCTTTCTGTCACATCACAAGGTGAGGGATATTAGTAGATCTAATGTCTGAGTGTCTGCAGCGAAAGAAAATCCCTTGTCGTGATTAATGACCAGAATGTCAGCAATTTATGGGGCTTTCTGCAGCTAACCATATTTCAGAGGTATAATTCTGCGTCATAGCTGATAGACATGAGAACAAACAGAAGTGTTCATTCTCATTCTCATTTCCAATGATACTAACAATAAAATTAGTACCCCAACTTTACTAGAGGCACCTTGTAGGTATACGGAGAGAGTCTATGAGTCATGCACAGTTTGTGTTAGCAATCATCCAACCACTACACACCTGGGTCTCTGGCCGGATATTTTTGGTTGGAGGATGTTTCCCAACTCACTACTGACAAAGATGCATGTAAAAACCCTGGCGACATGACTGTGCCCGATAAACTTGAACCGGTTCAGCACTCATTACTGTGTCACTAACATGTCAGTGTTAATGCCACGTTGATGATGGTCCCCCCATCCAAATAACATCCAGTGAGCAGCGGTTCTGTGGTCAGAAGCCTTGTGATGTATGGGGTGTGCAGTGACTGACAAACTGCGCGTGACAGTAGACAGACTACAGTGTGGAACTATACACTTATAAATGGCACATATAAGAAAGATACACATAATGAAATGGTTTGCGAGGGTAAGATAAAGGATAAATGTTTCTTAAGTGGCTCGTGAGTGGGTAGTTTACTGCTCTCCACATTACGCACACAGAGTCACGGAGTAAAAATGCGGTTTGTGAACGAAAACCATAATTTAAGCAAGGCGGAATGAAGAACTGCTAAAACACACATACGCTTCCAGCAATCAATAAGGAATGTTATGTTAGGCATGTCCGAGGCGGTCCGGGTCCGCCCGCCGCACCTCGTGGTATGTTGGTCACGGAGAGAGGACACGGATGGCTTTCATGTAACTCTAGATTCTGCCACATCAGAGCGGGCCTGAGAAACACAGAGGATGTTGCCCAGAGAGTGTCCGGGGTTGGGGTGAGGTGATGGCTGACCCGGGGGAGTGTCAGGGCACGGAGTTCACAGACTACAGACCCACTGCGAATCCACACAATCCTACCATCAGCATATCCGCCATCCGATCGCCTTCGGAAGAGAGATGTAGAGAGACAAGCTAGGAGTACGGGTCTGGAAGTGTGTGTGTGTGTGTGTGTGTGTGTGTGTGTGTGTGTGGGGAAGGTGGACCTTGGTTTTATAGCACATGATGGATGCAATTATACATCATTATTTGGTGAAGGGGGCATATGCAGTAGAAAGGCGTCTGGTCAGACGGGAGAGTCAGATCAATCTATTTTACTGCATGGACAGATTGCGAGGGCCAAGGAGAGAGAGAGAGAGAGTGCACCTTTGTTTGTGTGTGTGTGTGTGTGTGTGTGTGTGTGTGTGTGTGTGCGTGCGCGCGCGCGTCTGTGTGCACACACGTGTGTCCGTGCATGCATGCAAGAAACCAGAGTGTCACTCCATGCTTGACGGATAAACCTCCTCCCACAGCAACAGTGGTGGGAATGACCTGTGTATGCCATTAATTTATTTTAGCCTGGGGAAAACAGTATGCAAAAGAAGCCTAGAAAAGAAGAAAATCAAAACAGCCTCTCCCTTCGTAATTGTCCCTGGAGCATCGTATCCTCTAGACATGAGAGGAAGGGGGAGCTTTGCATATGCCAGTCCCCGGCACCATAAGACTCCGCGGAGCAAGATGAACCCCAGCACTTTGTGTGCGTCTGCCTTAAAAATGTGAAAGTAACACAGATATATGAATCGTCATTTACACAAAGGTTTTATAATCTCGCCTTGAAACCGCTCTCTCTACCCATCACTCACCTCTGAGATGAAGTACGCAAACCAAACAAGAGTTTGTCAACAAGCAGGAGAGGGCGGGAATTATCCTCTCCCCTGAGCAGGTTTTCATCAAACAAGGAACGCCATATAATGGAGACGAACCAGTTCAGTGGCGCTGTGATACGTTCCCAGCGTTCTCAGCGACCCAGTAACGCAGCAATCGAAGCAGGGCGTAGATCCTAAACACGAATCTACACCGGGGCCATCGGTGGTACTGAAATCTGATGCCAAACACGCCCCCCCCCCACCCCACCCTATGCACACGCCCCACCCCTCTACCCCCACCACTTTAAAACGGGAGTGGAAGAAGCTAAAGAGGTTTTTAAAGACGCTTTTGTTCTTAAGAAATCTAGGCCGTGGCCCTGGGAGAAGGGTTCGTCTTCTTTGGGAAGGCTCCTGCTGGGAGGGGACGGATGGGTGGGGATCAGGGGCGTCAGAGGGTCTCTTCAGGCCTGGGATAGGGTGTGACAGCCGGGACCCCTGCGTTGCCACAGCCTGGGGTTACGGCAGTGATAGCAGGGGGTTCCGGGTGGGGTTTTACCGTCGTCTGAACTCGCCTGATAAATGACAACTGAAAAGGTTTGTCTTTTCAACATGCAACAGAAACTGCGTCGGCTGTTAATCCAATTTCTGGACCGTTTTAGCTCACCATGTTGCAGGTAAACACCATTTATGAAGTGGACACCTAACAAAGAGGACAAAACAGTTTGACGCTGAAGGACACACCCCAGACGACGCAGTCACTCAGCTGCGGGTTCCTGTAGATCTGAATGTGTGAATAAGCCACAGACTGGGGTGCTGAACTGGGGTGATAAAATGCCACTCTAGCTCCAGGGAACACTGAAGCATCCTGACTGGGGCACGCCTCATCAGAATGGCAGAGTGCGGTCATGGCCTGATGTATCACACAGAATCACACATTACGTGCAGCAATGAGGTTAAAAAAAAACCCAAAGAGGCTCTCTCCTGAATCACATGACCACAGACGTCCACCGGGAGTGGACAGTAGAGAGAGGTCACAGTCCATTTGCACAACCCTCTCCCACACACATACAAACACAAACACACACACACACACACACACACACAAACACACTTTTTACAGTGTTTTCTGTGTTTGTTAGCATTGCTATCCTAAGAGGTTGGAAAAAATACATAGTCAGTGGGGGGGGGGGGAGACCATAGGTAGTGAGAATGTTTACTTCACTCTGGAATTGTTAGTAACAACAGTCCAATGCTGCGATTTCCATTCTAACCTCAGATGGAAACGATCTGGGTATGAACCAGGATTTTCATTCCTGCTGTTCTGAGTCCGTAATTATAACTGCTGAGGTCGAGGAAAGTGGCTGGTTTCCTGCCTACTCAGAGTGACCTACTTCCATCTGGAATGAGATGAAGCCGAATGGACCAGTCAAACTCACAGGAAGCAGGGCTTAGCATAAGTCATCCTTTAGACGTTTCGCTTTCAAAATAACACAATTACTGTTCTTGCAGGCTCTGTGCCATTAATGGGTAGCAACTCAATCCCCTGATGTTGAAAACACACTTCTGTACAACCCCCGCCCCCCCCAACTCTCCCCTCCATCCCCGCCCCCGCCCCGCCCACGCCCCGCCCACGACACCTCCCTCTCTGCAGCCTGGCAGAGGCGTCTTGTAAGTACAATGCAAATATTGTTCATCTCAGTTTCTTGTACAATGTTGCAGCACTTAAGAGCAGACACCCGATCCCGCATGGGGCAGAAGGGTTGCGGCTGTGTCCGGGGGGCTGGGTGCAGGGCAGAACACCGCTTCCAGTGTTACAGGCCACTATTTAAGAGCCCAGGACCTCAGGGTCATTTAGGTAGGGTTGCCTTACCCAGAGGTGTTAAATTCAAAACCGCATTTGTTACGGGGGGGGTTGTAGGGTGTAACTCACTATTCTTTCAACATCTGCTCATGTAACTTTAATTATAGCTCTCTCTCCACCAGGGCCACGCTACCTTTTTAACATCAGCAGGAGTCCACCGGCACTGTTTACCATACAGACGGAAGGATATCGATGGGAAGGGGGTGGAGGGGAGATGGCGTTGTTTTGTTTTTTTTCAGCTGTGATTTCGATAGTCAACATTTTTAAGGTGGTGCACTAGCCAGAAAACACTGCCTCCAGAAGCCAAGCCCCAGACAGCCCTGATGCAAGATGATAAATTGTGAAGATGCAATTTGTGTTCAAACCTGTTTTTTTTTTTTCTCATTTTGTTTTGTTTTGGTATAATAAGAAAGCGATACCTGGTTTACCACACCTCTTCTATGTTCATATGTCTCTAGTCTAATTGTTATTCAATGTATGTTGATCTGTTTTTCTATTACACACTACATACTCCTCCAGAAACGGACAAGATTAGCTTTTGGGTGTAAATATACATTATTTTTTATGTTCATGGGTCTGCACAACCCACCTCAGTACACCCCCCCCCCCCCCCACACACACACACACACACTCCCACGGCCATTTTGTGTCTGTCTTTGTTTTTTAAATTACCAACTGACAACGCTGCAATCAGTCCGAAGTCCGTTTCCCTTTTTGGCACGAAATGCATGGGATTTCAATCCAAGCCAAGGTTTACAGAGACTGCCTAAAACAGAAGAACAGGAAAGACTGGGAGGACAGGGAGCTCTAGGGCTTGCGTCCAGACGCCTGAAAGTGATCGGGCTGCCGAAAAACAGGAAGCTGGGGAGGTCTGGCAAGGCTCCTGCTCGCCCCGCCTCCAACCCAACCCAACACCCGATTCCTGCCTCAGAGTGGTAGCAGCAGGCCGGCGTGGCCGTCTCCACGAGACAGGTGACCGACCGGGGAGAAGACCAGCCAGCGGCCTGCGCGTTTGGTGCACGCGGTCAGCGACTTGCCCTCCAAGTGGTTTCGTGTAATTCCACAGTAATCCTAGAAGACTGAATGGAGCACTTTTTTTCTTTCTCTTGTTCCTTTCTTGTGGTTAGAGGTGTAATGGTGCACTCAATTTTCATTCCAGCTCAGAACACCTGCAGTGTGTGTCTTTTGTGAAGGGCATAACTTGTACCAACAGCGTGAAAAATGCCAAAGTTATTTAGGAAAGACCATGTTTATATGGTATCTAACAAAGATTTAGAGAGTTGTTTTTCCTGTTCTACTGGTGGTTAGACCTACAAAGGCCATTAAAGTGGCATTATAAATTGGTGTTCTTACTGGTTGTACAGTTTAGGCCGCATTCAGAAGTAACTGGCAATTGACAGTACAGATTTTGCTATCGTAAAAACAGACAATTTTAAAGGGCAAGAACGCAAAAATGTGCAGGAGAAAACGTACATCCCCAGTGCTCTGCTTCGGATAACTCAGCACTGGAGTTGGAGCAGCTGTTCCTGACGTTCCTGCGTTTTACTTCAAAGCATAACGCCTCGATGTGTAATGTTGAAAAATGTAAATCACGATCATTTAAAAATCATTACATTTGAGCTCGCCAGCATTACAGATACAGATGTAAGACGAAACCATTTGAAACAAGCGTGCGTGCATAATATACGATGGAATTCTAAACGCATATTACAGGAAAAATGACCCAGGCCGTCTGGTCATTAAAGACCTACAAGCAGCACGCGCATTTCTGTGGGGTCTGTTCTGAACACGCGACGCTCTAAGACAGAAAATGGAGTGCTCGGGGAAACGATCGAGCAGCGTTTAATTGACAGTTCCTGGCTGCTCGGGCGCCATGGAGGGAATATTACGATGTTTGCTGTAATGCCTGCCGCTGTGCACTCCGTACTGGCATGCGGAGGGGCTATCGGAGGGGATTCCAAGCGAGAGCAGCCACTTCAAAGAGGAAGGCGGTGGAACAACAAGTCAGGGTGGGGCGGCGTGGAAGGTTCCGGATAGGAGCGCCTGTACGGCTGTTGCTGAAGATACTGCAGCACACACACACCACAACCACTTCTGTAAACAACCAGAGGAGATACAGCGAGACAGGCCTCCATGCTGCCCACACTAGAATGGGATTACTTTCCAAGAACGGCCTGTGGATATTGTCTTCTAGAAATGTTTATGAAAAGAAACGCGCGGGTGAAGGAGGCGCGCTCGGAGACAGTCGTCGGGCGTTCCGATTGATCACACTTCAGCGCGTCCCTGCGCTGAGTGGGCGGGGAGCGTTTCCACGCTTCTTAATACCGTTTCTCACATTGTGTCTCCACCTCTGAAAAATTAACTCTAATGTAGGCAATATTTCTGGCTGAACCTTCTGCAGCGTGGCTGTGCAACACCCCCCCCCCCCCAGGGCTGTCAGCATGACTGACGATTCCGACAGCACATGAATTTCAAATCCGGGCCGAGCATCCAGGTTGGAGAGCGAGGCCAGGTACAAAAGTCGTGTAACAGGATTCGAGATCAAGCAATTAGAACGTGTTGCATGTAGAGTGGGTGCAGGGGCTCCACGGCCTCTGCTCCCTTACCCATTATTTGTTCCTGAAGCGTAGCATTGCCTCCTTGACTGCCTCCGCTCCGATTGGCCGGAAGAGACAAAGCCCCCAAGCTCCCGCAGTCAATTATATGCCGCACTTCAATCTGCCGGGTCTTAGGCCGGAACAGACGCGTCCGCACGACGGCTAGCCACGGAAGCCTTTTGCGGACGTGCGTTTCACCCGTGTGTGCCCGGCGAAATCAGGCGCAGCTCCGCTCGCCAACTCAGGAAAGGATTTGGGGCCCCATGAGCGGACTTTGGCCGCCCGGTGCTCTGATCTCACACGCATCTGTTCTCGTTGCCTTTCCGTTATGTGTCCTCGGCGAGGCCTTGGCTTCCAATCAACAACACATGTACGCTCGCGTGCGCACACACGCGCGCAGTGTTTGAGTCTATTGCAAGAAACCCACGTACGTCGTCCGGCAAAGTCGGCTAGGGCGCCTGTAAACGAGATGGAAAACAAAACAAAAAAATAAGAAAACAAACCACAAGCAAAAAGGAAGAATCCAGAAAAACAAAGCAAGGCGGCGCGGTGAGCCACCATCACGTGTGCTGATTTAACCTGCTCCTTCATATTTCCGCGGGGGGGGGTTGGGGGGGATGTGTCAAAATGAGCAACAGCTTTTCGAGTAATGAAAGGAGAACATGTCAAGACGAAGCCACGTCCTCGTCCTCGCAGCTCACGGCAAGTGTCTTACGCTCAAAACACTGCATCTGAAGGCCTGGCTGCAGACATATGTCCATACGCACCCCCATCCCCTCCAAAGTTGGTAGCAGTGATATCAATTTCTCCACTTTTGCCCTCTGGTAAATATTACTCTTTGACAAGTTCCTTGAGCAGCTCCAGATTGGTTGAAGTTAATGGGAAAGCACTGCACTGATTTAACAGATGGCACGTTATACGCTACTGGCTTTTGGTACTATGAACCTTTCAGATTTAAACTACTGTAATGCTCTTAACTGCACATGAGCATCGCTGTTGTTAATTTACACTCGTGTGCTGTTTGTGCATTCAGATTTCTTACGTCATTTAGGACCAACTGCCACAGTACCGAGGAGAGTATCCTATTTTAAAAGTGATGTGAAGGTAAACTCATAACAAAGGAGCAATAACTATCTTTCAGCAGACAAGAAAAAAAATTCTCATCAGGTATTCAGATCAAGTGCCTTGCTTGGTATATATTCAGTTTCAATTGCGTTTTCAATTTCGGTTTCAAACACGCATCACGTACCGTCTACCTTTCCGCGTCGCTGTGGCTCAGCTGGATCTGGTTACCGCAAGAAGGTGCTGTCAGTGGAAAAGATGGGCCTTGCCTCTGAAACGCAGGGCATCTGGTCCAAATCACCGTACCATCAGCCATCGAGTCCTGCTCAAAGCCTGGTCTGCGTAACACTGTACAGAGGGGGTTGGCAGCCGGTCCGTGGGTTCAGACCAGCGCAGATGTGCCGTCAGAGCACTTCCTCATTACCCAGCAGGCTTTTCTGCCTCGCCAGGGTGCTTCGTGTTTGAACGCGGCCCTGGTCTTTCATCTTGGACCTTTGCTCTCTTCTGTTGTTGTTGTTTGTTTGTTTGTTTGTTTAACCTCTTTTCCCAGACGCCGTGGTAGGCAGTTGGGTTGCGTCTGGGCACCGAATGAAACCCCCCAAAGGGGTTGATAAGGAGGAGTGCTGCCTTAAATAACACAACGGCAGAAACGCACATGGACCTCCGCCGCCCCAGCGTGGGTTTCAGCCTGTAGTCAAACAGCGGGTTTGAAACCGGCGGCTAGACCGGTATCGGCTGATTGCTCTACACAGACACCCCTATCCTGCCCATGGAAGTCTACCCTTCTGCAGGGGTTAGCTCCCACTGCAATCAAACACACCTGGTTCTCATTTTCAGATGCTTCTCAAGACCTTGATTAGCTGAAACGGGTGGGTGAGATTAGAGCTGGATCTAAGCTCAGTGGGAGGGTAGATTTCCAGGAGGGTCGGGCCACCCGTTCTCCTGTGAATCAGCACTGACGACGTGAAGAGCGCAGGAAGAGCGCACGAGCTTGTGTTAGTGAAAATCCCATGGAAAGGACACAGGATTCTTGTTATATCCACATGGTTAAGCAAAGTGAACAGTGAGAGTGAACAGCTGGACTGCCACCTGGAGGACCACAGATGTATTTTCACTATCGTTGTGACAACATATAACAAAAAGACGAGTAATATACTTGCTGAAACTAACCACAAAATAAATCATTTCCCTCTATGAGGGCTGCATACAATAAGTACTTATTTTAATCTATGATAAATGTTCACTGAAGATATTTATAGCACCTGGTCAGATGATACAGTATATGCCCGAACACGCTGACCTAAAATGGCCAGCCACATGAATAATGAACAATACAGAGGGAGTTTGTCCCCCTCTAGACAGGAAGCAGGAAGAGGTTGTATTTCCCCAGCAGTACGGTGGCTTTACCCCGAAGCAGCTGGAATGCTGGGAGACATTAAAACGCATCACCTGCAAGGGCTTTTAGTGGTCAAGCTTAGTATGGAGCCCTGACATCTCTCCTTAACTTTCTTTATCACTCCTTATATGGACTTAAATGAAGGGCAAAGGGATTACGAGATAATGGAGATCCAACCAAGAGATCATTACAGAACAGCCGGGCTCAACTCAGCAGCCTCATTTATAATTTACCATTTAATTTAATCAGAAAGGCCAAACCCAGCTGAGGAAATAATGCCTCACATCCCAAACCGTGACGGAGCCATTACAGAGCTCCCCATGATCCCAGCTAAAGCAGGAGCACCAATCACGCCCGTCAACAGGACCAGGCAGGCAGTCACGACATGTACTGGCACGAGGTCTCGAAAAAGCATGGGACCACTCCACGTAGCCATGCGGGACCATTAGGTCCTCTTACCGCACAAGGGCTCTTGAAGCTCGGATCGGCCGCCCCCTCCACGCGGCATACGGCGCATCCGATAAATACGCCCGGCCCTCACCCGGCCCGCCGCCCGGGAGCACGCGGTGGGATATTTATAGAGGCACTGAACGGGAACTACGTTAATGCAACTGAAATTTCATAATGGCCAACTGGATGCTCTCGAGTAGTTTCAGAGAGGTTGCAAAGAGGCAGTTCCGTAATTAGAGCAAAACCAGAGACTTTTATAAGGGTCTCCGAGACACCGGGGTGCAGGATTTGTGACCGGGTGGTTAATTAGGCTGACAATGCCGGTGGGGAGGGGCCAGGGAATAGGAAACAGAATCTGTTGAGCAAATTTATAAGGCACAACTCTCCTAAAGAAGCACTCCCTCAAGCATTGTGTCCAGCACAGAGGTGTGCGATATTCTGCCAGTAAACATCATGTATTTTGGATAGCGGGACCGGAAGCGCTTTGTCCGAGGGAGGATCTTCTCCAAGCTGTCCAGGTATCACAGCGGCTGGACGGTAAGGACATCCTGAGAACTCAGGAGCCTGCTCCCCGCCGAACGGACCGGCATGGCGACGAGACAGGCATCGAAGAAGGGTGCGCGTGCAGATGCAGCGCATCCGAAACGGAGAGACGACGGAGCTGTGCACTTCCTCGCTGACATTTCTCATTAGCAGCCGTTCGATTTCTCCAGAAGGTTGGGGGTTGGAAAAATGCCGGAGTTGGGAGGACTTGAAAAGTTTGACAAAACGCCGCGGATTTAGCGGAGGAGTGTAAGCAGTTGGGTGGGCGGGGGTGGGGGGTTAGGGGGGTGGGGGTCTTTGTCGGAAACGATGACGGGGATCTTTGATCTTCCTCTCCGGAGGCCTAGAGGGTGACTATTGATTGCGTGCTGGAGCTGAGGAGTGAGAGATGTATGGAATCAGCTTGGGGCTGTGGGGAGAGTGTGTGTCATGCGGCGGCTGGAGATGGGCCGAGAGGATCAGCTGTGGCCCAGCACACAGGGCGGACAGCGCTGAGAAGGCCACTGCCACAGAAACTGGATTCCACACCCCCCCCCCCCCCCCCCCCGACTTTGAATACTTTACCAAAGAAAAGGAAAGTTTGAATAAAGCTGCAAGCAGCGATTAAGGAGGCCAGTCACTTTGCGCATGACACGGCCACGCATAACACGCGATGTTTGATTGAATAAATAAAAACTGGACTCAGTAATCAGTCATTCCTCTCAGAACCGAGGGCTAACGTAACTATCCATTACCTTGACAAAACAAATACCCTAGAAATACATTTATTTCTCCTGATGAAAAATCGCGTACTGGGAGCTGGTTATATGAATAGCCATTCTGAAAATTCTGAAAAGTACAAGGCCTATTTGGAAAAAAATCCAGAACATTCCCTATTCTCCATATGAAAGGCTTTTCTGATTTATGACCCTCAAGTCTTTCAATTAAATGTTATGTTGTTATTTTTAGGAACTGCTAAATTCAATAATACCATTAGTGAAGTAATATTTTGTAAGGCATAACTAAACCATTTTAATGCACTAAAGACATAAATTATGCAGTGCATAACGCACAAACTCAGCGTCCTACTAGAGGGCATAATGCACCTAATTATTTGTCCTTGTTAAGACATTAAAGGGACACTGTAGATTACTGCAGTGAGCCATGCGTGGAGATCCACACAAAAGTCCTCCCAAAATGCCCCAAGAGTGATGAATCGCGAGGTGTCTCTTGCTGGATGGCCTCAAGAGACCCGCCGATAACAAAAGATCAGCAGAAAGGACAAGAGCTGAATCTCGGGTTTCTGTGTGCAGCAGATGGCTGGGATAATGACCGGATTTCAACTACAGCAGAATGAGACGGAGACAACATCCAGTTGAAGGGTGGTGGGCCCGGGACATACGTTACAGCGCATAAATGCAGTAAAAGTATAGCCAAAGCCTCTCTGGCTAGTACAGAGGCAAGCACAATGCTACTTAAGCACTCACTCCACATGCTGCATGCGCCACAAATGCTGGGATTCCTTACAGCGCTCAGCAGAGCAAAGGGAACAATAGATTAGGGCTGGAGGGTTTTCTCCGACACACAGAGATGCATTAGGGATCAAACACATGGGCGGAAAGAAGCAGTCGAGGGAGAGTGAAACACGCCAGGACATTGCAGTGCTCTTGAATGGTCAGTGTAGCTTGAAAAAGCAACCTGTCTCTACCTCCACCATCTCCTTAAATGGCGCCGAGCTTTTGGACTGGATAGGGAAACAGATTGCGTGAAACAGGCACCGTGCAACAAGACCGTAGACTATAATTCTACATCAGAAGCTGAAATAATTAGCCAAGCATGCCTTGCCAAAAAAAAAAAAAGAAGCCCTTTCTGAGACTCTGATCTCGTATCCAGGCCTGGGAAGATAAATTATACTGAATACACAGAATCAGTGTATTTACAATCCATCATCAAACGTATATGCTTTTCTGTGAGGCTAATTTTGCACGAGTGCAGACAGACTAGGCTACGGCCCCGTAAACCCGCCCCCACCCCCCGCCTGCTGGGAGGATCCGGTTTGGAAATTTTGCAGAAATATTCTGGCGGAGGCACAGTAAACATCCGGTGCTCCCAGACGTGTTTGTGATTGTTCGCAGTGAGAGCCAGCCGTGGGACTCTCAGACTCCTGCGCGATGCCTCTCTGATTCTGCAACTGGGAAGATTATACAAAGTCTTTGTATTGGCAGGCGTCACTGCCGTTATCAGAGAAGAAGGACTCAACTCACACTCGAAGAAACTCCGACAGCCGAGTCCTCTTCTGATCTCCCTCTTTGTTGCCTATGAGTGTTTCTTGTTCAAATGTGAATGAGAAACGTCTGCTCAGTTTCGGAAAAGCTCGGTTATTATTAGATATAGATGATGAGAAGATCTCAGAGTCCAGCAGTAAAACAGGAGCTAAATTCATCAGTGTTCATTGATGCACTAGATCAATACAACAGACCTGTGATTAGCACGGAGGTTTGAGCATTTCACTAATATTCATAATCAATGACTAAGGGAAATGTTGCCTAGCAAATATAGACTGAGTGCCTGTGTTATTAGGCACACCTACTCTGTAGCTGCGCCCATATGTGACCAGGCGTTCTTCAGGCAGTTCACTGTAGTCACGAGTTGACAGATGACAGATGGTCACTTGTTCTCAACACAATATGCTTCTCTGATGTGCTTCCAGTGACCTCTTTCATCTTTTTAAACAGGCAATCTTTGGATGTATGTGGGTGGGTGGGTGTGTGTGTGTGTGTGTGTGTGTGTGTGTGTGTGTGTGTGTGTGTGTGTGTGTGTGTGTGTGTGTGTGTGTGTATTAGGACATTTGATAGGCAATGGAAGGCTTTATATCCTTAAAAAGGTCTAAAATATCAAGTATATAAATAAAAATATTACATATATATATTTTTAATTTATATTATATATTTATATACTTTATTTTTTTAGATCTTTTTAAGGCCTTCCATTGCCTATCAAATATGCTAACACACCCACACACACACACACTATATATATATATATATATAAAATGTTCTCCACTCGTCTTTTTTTCCTTTATGCTCGGGTCTTCTACCAGAGGTCTGGGATCTTGAGGGCCCTGTGTAGTATCTTAGCTGTTCCCAGGACTCTTCTGGATGGAGATCTCAGGATCTGGATATTTTTCCTGGGATCTGCTGGAGCCATTCTCCCAGTTTGGTGGTCACAGTGCTCCAATTATCACGGGAACCACAGTTTTCACCTTCCACATTTTTTCTAGCTCTTCTTTCAGCCTTGGGTGTTTCTCAAGATGTTCGTGCTCCTTGTTCCTGAAGTTCCTGAAGTTCACTTGGGATTGTTCCATTTATCACTGCGGTGCTCTTTTGCTCCTTGTCAATTACTACTATGTCTGCTTGGTTATCCATTACCATTTTCTCAGTCTGGATCTGGACGTCCCACAGGATCTTAGCTCGGTCATTCTCCATCATTCGAGGGTGTGTCCACTTTGACCTCGGAACTTCCAGCCCGTACTTGTCATGGATAATTCTGTGTTTCTGTGTACTATGCCAGCCACTTGGCGTTTCATGTATATCCTGCCTGCTAGCATCTTGCATCCCGCTGTTATGTGCTGGATTGTCTCAGGGGCGTCTTTGCACAGCCTGCATTTGATGTCCTGCCTGGTGTGGTAGAGTCCAGCCTCTGTTGATCTTGTGTTCAGAGCTTGTTCCTGTGTTGCCACAATTAGTGCCTCTGTGTTGTCTTTCAGTCCGGCCCTTTCCAGCCATTGGTAGGATTTCTCCATATCAGCCACTTCCACTCTCTGCAGGTGGTACGTGCCGTGCAGGGGTTTTCCTGCCATGACGGTCCCTGTTCCTCCTCACTTCCATCCTCCTTGGGTTTCTGCTGTCTGAGTACTCACTAAGCACTTTGTTGCTTGGGGCCATCATCCTGGTGTACTTCTGGATTGTGGTTGTTTCATCCTGGATAGCAGCTCTGACGCTCACTAGTCCTCGGCCCCCCTCTTTCCACTTAGTGTACAGTCTCAGAGTGCTGGATTTGGGATGAAACCCTCCGTGCATTGTGCCTGTGTGTGTGTGTGTGTGTGTGTGTGTGTGTGTGTGTACATTACATGTGTACACCTGTTCTTCCATGTAATTATCCAATCAGCCAATCATCTGCCAGCAGCACAGTGTATACAATCATGCGGACATAGATCAAAAGTTTCAGTCTATATTCACATCATACATCAGAATGGCAGGAAAATTAGATAATTCTGAATACCCCCATGGCAGGATTATAGGTGCCAGACAGGCTGGTTTGGGTTCTTTAGAAACTTTTGATCTTGTATTTGGGATCTTCACACGAAACAGTCTAGAGTTTACACAGAATAGTGTGAAAAACAGTAAAAACATGTTTACACAAGAGGTCAGAGGCGAATGGCCTGACTGGTTGGAGCTGTCAGGAAGACTAAAGTATCTCAAATAACGCTCTTTACAATCGCAGTGAGCACAAAAGCATCTCAGGATGTGAAGCACGTAAAACCATACGGCAGACGGGCGACAAGCAGAAGATCTTACTGGGTTTTACTCTGCTCAGTCAGGTACAGAAGCCTGAGGCTACAGTGGCTAGAGGCTCACGGAAACCGGAAAGCCAAAGATCGGAAAAATGTCGCCCGCTCATATAAAGCTCAATTTTGGCTGGGACGTGCAGATGGTGGGGTCGGAAGTGGGCGTAAACATCAGAAATGCCATGGACGCAACCTGCCATGTGTGCACGGTTCAGGCGGCTGCTGGTGGTGTAATGGTTCAGGGAGTGTTTGGCACACACTGGGTCCACTAAGACCCACCGAGCATTGTTTGAATGCCACAGTCTGAGTATCACTGCAGCCCACGCACGTCCTTTTATATCCAGTCTACCATCTTATAGTGGCGGCTACTTCCAGCATTATAATGCGCCATGTCGCAAAGCACAAGTCCACCTCCAGCAAGTTCCATGACCACCAGGATGAGTTTGCTGTATTTCAGTGGCCTCGTCAGCACACAGACTACACAGATCCAGTACAAGTATGTGGCAGAATGGAAGCTTTGTGGCACAAACGACGTGAAGCAGTCAAATTTACAGCCATGATGCCATGCATCATGTCAGCATGGACCATCAGCTCATAGGAATGTGCCCAACACCTTATAGGACCCATGCGATGCAGAACTGAGACTGTTATGAGAGCAAAATGGTATTAGAATGTTTCTGTAAGCAGCAGGTGTGTGTGTACACAGTGTATATCCGCATTTTTGCATTAAACGGCTTTAAAAATACATTTAGAGTACAAACGTATTCTAAAGGTTTCCACCTGAGGTCAATTTATACTTTTGCCCAAATGCATACACACCTCCATGCCATGACATCAAGCATGGAATTATGGGTATTCATGGCACAGGTCATGAGACCCAAACAAATATTCAACTAATATTTGACTTGAACCAGAGCTGGTGCAAAAACAAAATGAAGCAGTTTGAAGAGTTATGGAGTTATGGAGTTACAATATACAATGTTTATCTTTATATCAAGTGTAAAATAAGTAAAAAAATTTATTGCCAAGACTTTTTCTTTTGTTGTTTTTCTGACATTTGCGTTACGTTCAAATATGTTGGCTGACACTAGTGCAAATGTCTGCATATGACGCTCACACGCGTTTGCAGATACTCGGAAAGTATAATTCTGCTCAAACACTTGTCCTTTGCTCAAAACCACATCACTCTTGGGGTCAATAAAGGCTAGGCTGTCCTGGATCCCTGGAGTACAGAGATCCAAATCAGTCAATCACAAAGTACACAGAATCCAGGAATCAAATACAATCAATCAGCTGACTTCACAGTACAGTACAGGGCCAGGCAGGGGTGAAGTAACACTTGGACTTGATTGAAAAGTGTATAGCAGCCTGTCAGGCCGTACGGAAGATGTTTCTAATTACGGTTCAAATGCAGTGTATACATTTCGTGTACATATTGAAATTATTCCGAATAAGTTTGAAAATGAAAACTTGTCGACGTGTTTTCTAATGCTGCATCTACACGCTTAAGGCTAAAATAATTAGATTCAATCAGCTTTCCCTCTTCCTCCTGCGCTGCTTTGGCGCGCGGGTATACAGAAACCGTCGCGAGTGTAATTACCAGCAGCGTCCAAGAACGTCAGACCGGCGCGAGGCCAGGGAATGCTGAAGCCGCGTGCTGACTCCACACCGCGCACGCGGGATCCAAACTGACACCAAATATGAATTTATAGACTGCGCAATACGATCCTGTGGGAGAAAATCAATTACCAAGAAAATGGACCGGCGGCGCACAGAATATGAACGGCTGTAAAAAACACTAGACCGGGTTCTCGTATTTTCACAGTTGAATGTCTCTCCGCGAGAGCTCCCACGTCTTCTGCGTGGACACAGACTTGGATCGTGCCTGTTCTTCATAAATTTGCACAAAATTTATTCTGGGCACTTAACGACGAAGAGCTGAAAATTCAATTTCTCTTGGCCATTGTGTTCTCCCGGCCTGGAGTAATTGGAAGATTGCGGCGCTGGAATAAAGCAGTGGCTTTCCGGAGCGTGCTGGCAGCGCGCTCGTGGTGCTGCCTCCTCCCGGCCGCTGGAGGAGACAGTGATTTATGATGCAGCGCGGCATGGCGGCAGAGGAAAGTTTTAACTGATGCTTGCAAGATTCGCTAATGAACTGCGAGCTGGCAGATGAGGTTTTTGGGGGAAATGGGTCGTGGGCATTCAAGATGAGCGCGCGAGCAGCAGATGGAGCTTCCTTGCACAGCTCTTATTTTTTCTCCTCCAGGATCGTATCCTTGGAAACAGTGTGGGCAAACGGCAGATGCTCGCGTTTCTTGGTGACAAACATTTATAAGAATCACGGCTCGCCGTGACATATCAGCGTGTTTTCGTATGGCTTGCAGTAATGATTGTGCTTGCCGGGGTGATATATTGTGTTCTGGATGTCAAACAAAATGAACATGTTGGTGTGGAGTGCATTGTGCCTGAACTAGATCATATTGTGAGGGACCGCGTGGTAAAGCTTTAAAGGTTTTGTTTTTTTTTTAACTGGCAAAGAGGCGACTTAACCGATGAACGTCCACTCAGGCAGAACCAACTGTTCATGTGCAAATAAATCACTTGCTTTAATCGTTTTAATGGCGCCACCTCTGCTGGGTAAAATATCAGTATCCGTGTTCTCATAATACAGTGTCAAGAGACATAATTCAAAGCGTTGCCTCTCGAGGAAATGTTGACTGGGGGAAAAAAAAACAAAAACTCAAAACATATGTCTTCCGAGGATTTACGAGCATAGATGAAATAAATTTAAATAACTTAAATGAACTATGAATAATAAATAAATAAATTTGAATAACTTAAACGAACTCTGACTATATGGCTAAGGTAGCGGGGACACGGCCGTCTAGCAGGCCCAGGTGTTTACCCTCCTGCTCTTATGGAAATGGGGCTATGCCTTAATCATCGGAACCGTTAACGTGCTTATTGTGCTTATCAATTAGGCGGCACCTCCGCAACGTCCGGACAGATGGGAATACAGCTGCGTTGGTGTCGGCGTCTGCGTGCCATTACTGGGGCTAATATCCCGGCCAGGGGGGGAAGGCTCGCGCGCGCACGCGCTTCACTCGCATCGACTCGCCTGGGCGCGACCACGTTTCTTCTCTCCAAAAATCATCTAATACCCCCCCCCCAAAAAAAAAACCGCAATCAAGCAGCGCGAAGCAGAGATGCTCCGGTAGAGCAACACGTTCCATTAGAACGACACGTTGCCGGCTCCTCCAGCGCGGTTCTCTTGTCAAAACTACTAAAACAGTTGTAGCGCATTCTCTGTTTCTTTCTTTCGCCGTAGAAGATCGATGGAACGGCTGGAGGAGGGCTTCTGTTTAACGACAGAGAAGCCCAGTCATCTTGATTAGGGATGCAGGAAACGATCGCCTTTCACACGCATTTTGATTACAGAACCACATTCAGCCACACAGAGATCTTTATAATGCATCTTGCAAGCACATAATGTGCGGGTACTTCACGGTCTCGGATGAAAAGGTCAGCTCTGTTCAGCGAATTCGTTTTTTTAATTACACATGAACAATACCCCCTAATGAAGGGCTTCTTCGAATGGTCCGCTCCAAATAGACAATAATCCAGCTCAGATTTAGAGATTTATTTGACTATGAATCATTCAAACTTCAGGGCAAAGAGATCCATTTAAAAAAATTTTTTTTTTTCTCATCCATTTTACTCGAAGCATGAGTTAGAGTGCATTATTTCATTCCTGCTTTATGACCCTAATTTCTTGCGGTTTAATAATGAATTGCACAGGTAGCTGTCACCGTTGCATTAATTTGGTTCCGAGGCTATTCTAGATCATCGTGGCGGGCGTGTTCCGCTGTGGGCCGATGAATGCTCTCTGAGGACGTGTTAAGTGGAGCTACCAATCAAATGTGCAGCTTCAAGGATATGCAGAACTGGATAGTCAATTGGCAAACACTGAGCTAACACCTTGCATTATGGTATGTAATAGAATATTGTACTCAGCCTCTAGTAGCATGAATAAGTTTTGCAAATGTTGATCAGGCTGAGAGGAGCGGACTTCAAATCCTCCGTAAGCTGTTGGAACATTTGTGGGCATCCGTTTGTCTCCATATCCCCGTTCGCCAGTCTTCCTCCGTTCTTCACGTACCGCCGTTCTTTCGCAGGCTCCTCGGCTCCTTGGCAGGATTCGGGGCTCTTGATCCCGGTGGACGTGTGCTAAGATGGCCGAGCCCTCTCCACTCCGTGATGCAATCCGCAAAACCGGCTTTGTGAGGGGACCTGATAAAGTCCTGGCCCGCGCCAGGCCAGTTTGGCCCTGGTACAGCGCCGTCCGTCACCCGAATGTGGCCGCGGAGTCGTCACTTGGCTTCTCCTCTTTAGGAGGATGAGGGGGTGTGTGCGGGGGATGGTAGGGGCCGCTGACCGCGCTGGCCGTGAGGGGGATGGAGCCCGGATCGAGTGCAGGCAGAGGCTTACAGACAGGGTTCCACATTCAGTGTAAATCAACTGTCCCCATAATTCAATGCTCTGTATAACAACACATTTGTTAGCTCTGGCTAGCGAGTACCTCGCAGCATGCACGGAGACTATATATCCCACTTAGGTAGCAAAAACAAAATGTGTCATTTTTAAGGATTATCGTCATCAGTTGCGATCTGTTTCCATGCACAGCGAGACTTTGCCTCGCCCTTCTGCTAACCCCACCCTGCGTTATTCTTCTTCATAGCAGTCTAGCACCAAGATTCTTAGGAGAGATCAGAAGGTCTGAGAGAACTGTAATCTAGTTTGCAACCTCAAAAGCTTCGATAAGAGCTTATCAGGGGCCTAAAGGTGATTAGGAAGGCCCCTGCAGACCTGCCGGCAGACAAATGTGATTAACCTGGGTACTTTCATTCATGTTTACAGCACCCAATTACCTGTGGTGCATGTACATGGTCTTTAAGGCCACTTCTGTACTTTATCCCAGATAAAATCACTCACTGATGTACTCTTTATTAAGTTATACAAAAAAAACAAACATCCGAGGATTATGGACCCAAAAATCTTTCAACTCTTTTGACAATAGCAGAACCACAATTGGGCCTGATGGACCTGGCACTCCTAATCAAATGGTGGAATTCACTGCGCACACAACTCCGACAGGCTGACTGAACACAGTAATTATGCAAGTCCAGGACTGTCCGTGTGCTTCAGTGACGGGAGCCAGAGGAGAATCCGATAAGGATGCGGGCCAACTCCCGAATTACAGCAAATTGGTGTGACCACAGTAAAACCTGCACTGCAAACAATGGCCTGCCTTGCACAACACGTTCCTTTCATCCGCTCCTGTTAGTGAAGTCTGCAATGAATAAACTGCTGTGATTGGGGGGGGGGGGCATACAATTACACTTAGTCACTCCGGATGCGGATGGCATGCAGAAGCTGATTTTCAGCTGTAATTCGCTGGACGTCCAGTGCGTCCGGAGCATCCAGAGCATGACATCGTTGTCTGGACTGCGAGGATTAATTTACACGCCCCCTTAGTAAGCAACCTTCAGATGCAACCTGAAAGAGCTTTTAAACGTCTGTGGTAGTTGTTCACTTTGGCAAATGTCACTGCACGCCAAAGGACATAAATTATACAGGAAAATAAGATGATCGTGACAAATTTCCAGGAAGGAAAAAAAAGAGAATATAGTTCAGCTTGGGACTTTAGTACTTAGTACTGATACTTTCAGTATCATACATATTCAGTACACTTAAATATACTGATTTTGTTCTGGCTCTGTTTCAAGTAACCTCCTAACACAAGGATAAAGAAATTCAGTTATTCAGTGAACGCCTCTTAGAAAAAGTGCATTGCTCTGCACACTCAGTCATACACCCCAGACCGGTTTGTGTAACACGTCTCAAATTGCTGCCATCCACACCTGCATCGCCGTAAGGGGCATTCACAAACCAATCAGTTGTTCTTTTTGTTACACTGTGCATTTCGGAATATTGTCCAGTGCTCCAAACCTCACTTCTCCAGGTCAGGCCGGTTTTAAGGCCATACATTTCCTCACTGCCTAAATTCCAAATGACCTGGACGGGACACTGTAGCACATCAAAGTAAAACAATGAAACCTACAGAACTGTATGTATTCTAAGTGTATTTAGACAGAGGCGTAGGCTCAAGGGGCTCTCCCCTTCCAGGCCTGTCTTATTGTTTTCTGCTAAAGGGGAGTGGGGCTCATTTAAGCCATTAGGAGCGAGCCGTCTGCACGACGGCTCCCGGGTTACGTGGCTCCGGACCAGCCGCCCCCAGCCCCACACGGACCCCCGCGCCGAAGTCCCCGCACACACCACCGCAACCTCAACAGCCTCCACGCCAGGATACTGCTCCACAACGCTGACGGGCTTTGAATCAGGGCCGCGTCGCAGCCGAGGTGAGGTCGGCAGCTCTGCCGCCTTGCGCTCCCTGGCCAACTCTTTTGAGACGCTCCCTTATCGGCCTCAGCCACAGCGTGGAATTAAGAGGAGAAAAATAAACGACCAGTGTCATCATCGGTTAAAGGAACGTGGGGACCCTGATCCAAACGTGTCTTGTCAGCATCACAACAATCAATGGAAATGACATTACACTGCCCATGGTGCTTCTCAGGGGGACCATAATTTGAAGTGATCAGGATTTTGACCGATGTGTGCTGGGACTGTATCTGAAGGCCACTGATGATAGGTGACCACACTGCGGCGTTCTGATGTAATTGTTCTCCGCACCCTCCTGCCCTATTGTGATTACCGTTCCTATCATCATCTATTAAGAGCAGAACAAAACAGCGTTTATCACGGAAGTTGGAATAACAGTCGGAACGCTGCTTTCTTTGATACGAAATCTGGTGGGGTTACGGATTTGAGTTGCTATGGCGTCGGATTTGGATTTGAGCCTTTATTTAAGACACCAGTCTAGAACTTTCTTTTTGCTTGCTTTAGACAGGTTAGGATGTCAGGAAGCTGGAGATCTATGATCTCATACTGTGATGTCGTATCATACGTGGCTCCTCCCTTCATTGGCCTAATAGTTGTTAATGCATTGCCATTTATTTATTCTGACATGCTAATGCAGGGGTATTAATTCTGTATCATATAACAGTTGACACAGTCGTATTTGGAGGCATTTGTCTTTGCCAAGTTGAAAGCACATTACTATTCACCAGAGGTGGACTGCTGTCTAGTCTAATTACATCAAGCTCACAGTGGATACACTCAGTGAAGAATGTTGTGTTTTAATTAACGTTACTTCAGATTGGTCCGATGCTACTTTTCTGCTAAGGAAAATACCAGTGACAAGTCCTCAAATCTCTTATCAAACTTCTGAGATGAGAGAATGTGTAAAATATATAATTAGCAGAATAGAAGGGGAATAAAATATTTCTTGAGATGCAAAAACTATTTGTTGTCAACATAGGAGCTGATAGTTTAATTCCAAAATAATGTGGCATAAGTGAAGCAAACTCTTCCAGACTGTCTCTAGACCAGAATGTCCTCTGTCCCATGTTTGGTTTATCATTCGCTTGACCGTGACCACAATAGTACATCTTGGATCACAACTTCACACCTTCCATCTGGCGCAGTGTCTCTGTGGGCGAGATGTACAGAGGCCTGTGTTCAGCTGGGCAGTACGCAAAGCACACCGCAGAAGTGGGCATGTCTGCCTCCCTTAATGTCATTATCTGGTCAAATCTGCTGTGTGCTTCTTCTACTAGCGCAGAAGTGGGGGAATGGGGAGGGGCTCTAAAACAAAAGAAACATCAACAAGAACAAAAACTCTCCTCCCCTTCGCCCTAGCTCCTGGCTCCTTCTGCCTCCAACCCCGCTCAACCCCACCCAGCCGGACTGCAGGATTGTAGGAAACCGACTTTGGGGTTGTCCTTTCCGTCATTGGCTGCACCGACCTCCTAATTCCTTTGGCACTGGGTCGATTATTCACAGAGAGGGAGGCGCACCTGTGTCCCAAGTGGCTAAGCCCAGCACCAGGAGGGAAAGTGTGTGTGTGTGTGTGTGTGTGTGTGTGAGTCGGTCTGGAGGGAAGGGGTGATACCAGGTGATGGATTCTGTCGTGCTAGTGAGGTGCAGGTACAACCAGAGGGGAGGGGGACGGAGTTGAAGGTGACCTTCGTGTGCTGCAGGCCTCAGTCCTGAGATCCCAGGGGAGAGCCGACAGCGAGACAGGCAACCGGAATCCATGTCGTCTTTGTTTGGTGGAACCAGGATGCGATGTTCCATATGCAGCGGACCTCGGCGACCTTCAGGTGGAGAGGATGGCCTCCCTCCTTTTTTCTCTTTTTCCCTTGACCGACTTCTCCCCAGTGGGCGGGGCTTGTAGTTGTTGTTGTGTTCTGTGGGGGCTCGACAACATCGCGATATATGACTAGGCCGCGCTCGCAGCACTCGCGCCCCTCTTGACATGACGGCGCCTTGTAGGAACGCGACGAGGTACATCCCTTCGCCTAGCTCACGTCGCAAATTAATCCACTCTAATCGTAAATCTCCATGGCTGTGATTGACAACATTAATGTCGCCACAGTACAGATTTATGCTTTTTAATTAGGCTGATGTTGGGGATAATCCGTAGGACCTACTGTCTCGGTCCTCTACCGCCACTCGCCCGACGAGGGCTGGGCTGCACGTCTCCATCGGGTGTCGTTCCGTATGCGCGGAGAACGGATGTTTGTACATAAGGTAATTTATGGGAAGCAGAAGTGGGAGGGGCAGCACGAGCCCCACACGAGCCCCACACGAGCCCCTCTTTCAGAGCACTTACTTTGATCACTTTTCCCTTGTACATAAATGGCCCGTTTGCTGTGACGGCATGTTGACAAACTGCCACGGAAGCGTTACGCAAGCACCGGAGCCGTGATGCGGCAGGGCAGCTGGAATCGGATTAGCGTCAAACCTCTTTCTCAAAGCTATGCGATCAAACAGTCAACTGGACTGAAAACTGCCAAACAAACCGCACTAACTGTGTCCCATCTGCCGGCGGTGCCAGTATTAAACCAAAGCGCGGCCGAAGCCGCCCGCTCCTCCGCCGCGCGGCACCGCCGGCAGGGCGGCATCTGCCGCGCTGTAGGCAGGATGGCAGACGCGCAGAGCGGGGGGAGGCGAGCTACCATCCCTGCTGTTTCCCTCAGCCATGCTCCAGATCGGCACCTCCCCCCACCCTCAGCCGGGCCACGGGCAGGCTCGGACCGGTGCTTGGCCCCGCTCCAGCGAGACAGGTGAGGGATCCGATAGGAAACCCGGGTGGCGCGCGGGTAAAACAGGGAAGGGAACTACGTCTCCGGTTCGCCCTCTCCCCCAACTGTTGACGTGTCTTAATAACGGCGCCTGTCAGCTGTCGTCAGTGAGGCGGCGCACTCGAGTGTGCAGCTCCAGTCTGGCGCGGCCCGGGCCCGAGGGGTGTGGTTGGGCGGGGCTCCAGACCAGACCGGGTGGGGGGGCGGGGACATGGGGCGACGATCAACTCGGCTTCCAGCTTCATGGCTCCCTCTGCTTTTGTTCAAAAATTAGGCCGCCTGAACGGACTTGGTCACAGAGCAAAAGGCGGCCAAGATCGGCTATATGGGAACAGCGAGTCATGCCAAAGAACTGGGCACAGTGACACTTTCTCAAAGTGGCTGTGTGCGACCTGGAGGCTGTCTGTTTTCACTAGAAAACTTCTGTTTTAAATCACAATTGAGGTTTGTTGTGTGATACATACTCTCTGTGTTTCTGAGTTTTTTGTGATCTTTCTACAAATGTTTCTACAAATGAAAATACAGCTAAACAGAAGGGGACTTTAGCAGAACACTACCACCCTATAGAAACAATTACCACATATGTTTCCCCAACAATACACATAAACAAGTGATTTGATAAGCATTAGACTCTTCATAAAAATAAAGTGTTTAATCATTTTCTCTCTCTTTTTTTCTGCCATTACCCTGCCTGTCACAATTAATGATGTCTAATTCACACAGCAGACGTGTGACTGATATGTCCATTACGGGGACAATAGGCGTAGACGCTCTAACTCCATGTCAGCTTTTATCTTATCCGGATGATTTGGGGTGATAATTATTCACGCCAGAGTGTGAAGACATTTCCTTTCATAGAAAAATTGATTGCGCCAGTCGGCCACACGGGGGTAGGAAACATTAAACACTGGCATCCCCAGAGATGGATGGTACCCCGCATACTGTCCTTCACACATCTCTGCATTACTTCACCCACTGCTTTTCCACCGCTACGCACTTCCAGAAGCATCTCCAGTGCAGCAAAAGACTGTATGGCTGAACGCAGCATCCATTCCCTGCGCTACGCTGCCCCGTGTGGCCACTCGTAGGTTAGCACCAGTCCGCCCGCTTCTCTCCCTATTATTGGCCAAGATTCTCCCTTCTGTTTCAGCATGTCATCAGGACTCATTAATTGGTTTTACCGGGTGGGGGGTGGGGGTGGAGATAACGCAGACGCGTGGCAGAGGCCCGATAAGGCCGCGGAAGCTGACAAGGACGTCCAAGCTGCAGCCAACGGCCATCGAACAGGAAGGTCACAGCCATAGTGCTCATAGCGAATGCCTGATACGGCGACACGTGAGGGGCAGCGCGGCGTGGCACTGTGGGAGCGGCACCCACACGGACCGTACGCCCGGGTCAGTTCAGCTCTATGATCCATTGTCGACCCCCCCCACACACACACACACAGTTTGGGTCTCATTAACGAGACAGCTCGAGAAAAAAGACAGCGAAAAAGACAATCACTCACTGCCACCCACACTCTCCACCCCTTTCTCCACATCCATCTGTTATAACACACAAACTCAGTTTTGCAAAAAAAAGATTTTTTTTCCCCGTGTCTTAAAGGCGGTACGAGATCGGGAGCATCGGTATGACGTCAGCGAACGCCGCACGGCACTCACGCTCAGGCCATCCAAAAAGATTCATGCACCGTGGATGAAACCTGGCTCGCCAGTTTACTGCGAAGTGCAGGAGACTAATGACAAGCTACGCTGGAGAGTTGGACGCCCCATGGAGAAATGATGAACATGTTCGGCTGGCATTCCAGCCCCTTTGTTCCTTCTATGTTGTTCCTACTTCATCCACTTCCCTCTAATTAAACTGACAGAAAAATAAAACAAAAAGGGCCCATTTTTGCAAGAAAAAAACATGGAAAGGTCCCCTAATGAGTCTGTCTCGGCATTTCCAGCGGATATCTAGGGACGTCACTTTCTATAAATCTGGCCTCGTAAAAATTAATAATATGATAGCAGATAATGTGTGGAAAGGTCAGCACTGTGGTTCCACCTACAAAAGACGACACATTCCAATTCTAACATTTACTCCAGACGCCTCGCCTGGGAGGAGCAGCACAGCTCACCTGGGATACAAACCCAGGAGGTTGCCGCTGGTTGCAGGCAAAAAAAAGAAATTACAATAATTGCGGTTATGGAAACAAAGCGTAGTTTCTCCTGTGCTGTTTACCGGAGGTCAGCAAGCACAGAAGGCTGGCCAAACTCCGTCAGACAGGCCTCAAATAGAAAATAGTGAGTGGAAAAGCAATATCCTGCATGAGGAATTGTGCTCTATCAGGCACATCTGCATTAAAATCATATTTTGTTGTTATTTTTGTTTTTTGTTGTTTTTTTGTTTTTGTTGTTGTTCTCAAAGAACCAACAAGAAAATGCACAATAAAAAAATAATAACAACTGCTGTTACAAAGTAGCGCTCTGAGACAAGTTTCCCCAACGGTAAACAGAAGCATACAAAACAGCCAACAGCCTTAAGAACTACAAATGTCATTTACAAAGACTTGTTTACTCCTTATTTAGGCAATAAATATGAATACTAAATAAGAATACTTTGTTTATATTGATTTTCCTTTAAGAAGTATTTGCAGAGTCAGCATAGCCATGCACCCTTTCACTTGTAGTACAACAGCGCCACTAACAGCAGGCGGAGGCGGGGCTGAGGGTGGAGGGGAGGGGCGTTATTAGTAGCCAACTTTATTTTTCTCATTACAGCAACCAATCAGAAAGTGCCACTCCAGAATTCTGTCTGAACGCCGTGGGGGATGTCTTGCCAATACAAGTCAAGTGTTTCGATGGCTCACCACTTTACCATTGTGCCATAGAGACCTGTGCTGTTGCTCCCTAGGCCTGGGGGGGGGGGGGGGGGGGGGCATAGCCGCATGAAGGTCATTAGACGCGACCTCCGTTTGCCATAGCAACCACAGGTGCTGCCAGGTCCTGTCTAACCTAACGCTGCAAATTTTCTTTGCCTGTTCATTAGCATCGGAGAATAATCATACAAATGTTTCATTAATCTGAACGTCATATAAATCCACCCAACGGGCACGGTCCCACCCACATGTGCTTCAGCGTTCCTTCTCCTTGGCGATCGGCTGTGCCAGACCAAATCCCAAAGAGCACCGCGTTATGGACTAAATCAATCACAGAGTGGTGGCTCCATTAATTGCACCGAGGAGCCGGGGGCGTGTTCTAAGTGGGGTTACTCAACCCCCCCTTCCCAACCACAGTGCGGGGGAGGAGGGGCCTCAGCCCAGGAGAGGGTGGAGAATGGTGGAGAGGGCCAATTTGTGTGTCAGAGCCTCCAGCAGGACAAGGAGGCACTTAATGCAGATCACTGGAAACGCATCATTATACGCGCCATTTACCAGATGCCCATTTAACATGCAATAATTAGATCAGTGCGTTTGGAAAGGGGGTGGGCTTGGGGATGGGGGGGGGGGGTTGGGGGATGGGAGGCTTCTGGTTGTATAAATGGATCCTCCTGCCATAACATCAGCTGCCCCCCCCCCCCCCCCCCCCCCCCCCCCGGGGTTGTCAAAATTATCATTTGGGGCTTCTTTCTTTAGAGTGCCTGGGAACACATACACAGCATGTTCGGTCAGGGGGGGTTGCCTTTGTGTTTTCAGTCCTCCTACCCCCTGGGGCAACTGTGAGCAATGCCGTTAGTGCTATTACCCTAAAACATACCCTTTTCTCCTTTGCCTCGCCTCATACAGTATGTCCACATAATTACTGTCTCCATCCATGGCCCTCGCTCGGCACGACCACCGAGGCGATTGTGAACAGCCCTCGAGGCACTTTAGGAAATGTGATTTCCTGTTGTCAACGAAGCGGCCTCGCTGGTATTTAGGAAGAGCACACATTCCCGCTCCAAAGGCGAGCCGCTTACACCGGAGGCCGGCAGCGGTGGATACCGGCAGCTGTCTCGGACTAAGAGTTATTAAATGTCATTATTCCGGCGCAGCTGTGTCGAGGCATTCCTGCTCAGAACCCGTGCACTGGAACAACGCACAGACCCCTCAGCAAACCCCACCCCTGGCAGAGGGAAGAGGCCATGGCCACTCCAAGCACAGCTCCAGGTACGTCAGCCACTCCTTTTCCAGGATGCACTGTACTGCTTCCGTTCAGTTAAAATGGCTTTCTGTTTGTTTCTCCACAGCTAAAAAGGGTGAACAGATATAAACATGGCACAGTAGCAGGGAGAAGCTTTCTAGGGCTCAATTCAAAAATAGTACCTTCTCGGTAGCTGCTGCACTGGCTGTCAATAAAGATTACAAATGCAGGAAGAGAAAGACACAGCGCTGTGTTGCACTGAATACTGACCACAGGAAAGAGCACCAGAGGACGTACTCTTGGAATAGCAATTTGTTTTATATATCAGAATCAAGATTTATGTGATATCCAAAAGGCTTTGTGAGACTTGGCATACATAATATTGTACCGAGAAACAGGTATCCCATTCATATTATTTTTCAAAGTGATTTTGTGATTTTTATTCTTTAGTCAAAAACCAAAAGTATGTTTTAACATGTTTTACGTTTTAAACAAGGTTTGGAATTATTTATGTATTTCCCCTTGTGACAAGAATAAAAACAGTTTTCAGCTGTTGGAACATATGGTGTTGCTCCCCGCGTCTCTGGGTGGTCTTCCCTCCAAAAGTAAATACATAATTCAGCTCTCCCTGCAGCAATGTGCCTTGTATATTGTGCTATGAGATACTTTACAAATAGCTGGAGCTTAAGTATTTCAGCCAATGAGAAACTTCTGGTGACTCTTTGCTACTGTACTACAACAAGCATCCTGCATTTACGCACTTAAAGCAAACCAACGGAACCTCCGAGCAACCCAGCAGACATTCCCCCCCCCCCCCCAAGAGCTTTATAGCGATCTTAATGGAGTTATTTATGGAAGAAATAAAAACGTAACAGGTCATCAGTGTGCCCCCATCCACCCCCACCCGTAGCCCTCCACCCCTGCCGTGGGGTGTTCATTGGCACGTGCTCTTCAGAGCCATTAAAGTCAACAGCCTTTGGAATGCTGGTAAGAATGACAGCCACTGGAGGAGTGGTTGAGGGCGTGGGGGGGGGGTTAATGGTTTGCAAAAGACATGACAGCCACGATCTTATGCGCCTTTATGGGGAGTTATGTTTCAAAGAGGCCTCGGGTGATGGGACTTGTTTCTTCCAAGTCTGCAGTCATACTGACTGGCCTTAATGTCTCCCGCATTGTTCTAGCTCGCTGACGTACTGTATTCAATGGCGTTAGACGCCGAGTGTGGGAAGTGGTCCACCTATTTTACAATCCCTCCAGCGCGGCGCGCAATTAAGACCTGCATGCGCACATCTGTCACGGAGCTATAAACGTCGCGCGCGAGCCTGTGGCTGAGGGGAAGCACGCCCCGTCCTGCTGGACTTATTAGCTTCTGTCGCACTTTCAACCGTTAATTTTCAGCAGGCTTTTAGGAGCGGCACTTTTCATATGCACACGACGGAGCACGGAGCTTAATTGTGGGAAACACCCCTGGCACCTATTCATCATGTTAAAAAAAAATTTAAAAAATCAAAGGATGATTTTTAAAAAAACAGTTTTTTTTTGTTCCCTCTCCTTTTGTATTAAGTTCACTTGCAGTAATTCTTCTTAAACAAAAGTGCTTTGCATGAGCTGTTCACCCTGGCGCATGTGTGATGGATTGTGTTGCCATGGTGCCTCGCCATGACCAAACACAACATTGTCATTGAAAATGACAGACAGTGTACATTCCTTTTCTTTCTTTTTTTCTCTCTCTCTCTCTCTCTCTCTCTCTCTCTCTCTCTCTCTCTCTCTCTCTCTTCTAAATCACAAGCCGTTTTATGAAAGTAATGCAGCTTTTGTTGTGTTCCATCGTAATTTCAGACATAGATGATATCTCCATCTAATAATACAAAGAGCTTTTTTATTCCACTGTCTGTTGGATTGGCAGCACGTGATTGGCTGTTGGCTGTTTAGCCTAGTTAGCTTTGGAGATAAAATTAAACTGTCCGTGACGTGATTTATGGGGGCAATTCTGCACAGCAGTCAAAAGGCCCATATTTGGTGGCAGCCACTGTGCTCAATGTCTGTGTGTGTGTGTGTGTGTGTGTGTGTGTGTGTGTGTGTGTGTGTGTGTGTGTGTGTGTGTGCTACAAAGGGGAAAAAATCTGCTGCAAAGTATCTGGCGTAGAGGTTCTTTTTCAATCAAAGATGTATCAAAGAAGGAAATCTGTTCTCAGTTACAATGATTAAAATGTAATTAACAAAACTCATCAAAACATTTATTGGTGGTATGGGCAAATTTAAACAGTGAAAACAATCATTAGAAATCTGCTATATAATTGTGACGTATAGTGCCTTTCTAATTGATTTATTCTATTGCTTGTTTATTTATTTATTTAAGAATTGTGCAGGGGAAAATGACCTTCTGATGTTGCTTGGATGCCTGTATCATAATTTGTGTTATCCTTGGGGCTTTACACATATCACATTAATCATTAATAATCAGAATGCCCTCAGTGCTATTAGTTTACAAGCTGACAAAGGAGAATGACTATTGACAAACTGTCACCTGTCATAAGCTGTCACCCTTCAAAGTTAGCTATCAATCAACAGCCTTCTCACTCTGTACAGGTAGATGAAATTAGCCAAAGACTTTATCAAGACGAAAACATATCAAAGTAACATTCAGGGATACCACCTGTAAGCAGTATATTTTGTATTAACCCATATACACACTAAATGTTAGTTTTCATAAATATCATTCTGCATACTTTTCTGACAGTGAAGATGTTCTGAGTTTTTTAATTAAAAAAACAAAAAAAAAAACCTTCATCTGCAGACAAAATTTACTCCAAGGCCCAGAACATGCATGAAAGACCATTGATGAGAACACATATTCATTTCTCAGCAGCAGAAACACCTCAGAATTGTGCCTGACTGACTTCTCCATACTAAACTCAAAGATGCTTCAAGGGTCTTGAGCAGCACATGAAAACTCATTTATTCATGCAGAGAAAAACACCAGCACCAAAAGAAGGTCAACTTCACTTGACTCTCTGTCCGGTCAGGCAAGCAAATGGAGTAAATAAAAAAGAGGCTACACACTGTGGCAAGAAAGGGAGAGAGAGAGAGAGAGAGAGAGAGAGAGAGAGAGAGAGAGAGAGAGAGAGAGAGAGAGAGAGAGAGAGGGAATGAGGGACAGTGAGAGAAGGAGTGAGAGAGGGAGTGAGAGAGCGAGAGAGAGATATGGACACATTGGTCTGTCACTTCCTGTTCTGCAGATGTCAATGACAAGGCCACTCTGCAGTTATAAAGCCCATCTGAGTCTCAGTGGGCACCTGAAAATAACTGGCAGTACTCCAACAAGTGAGGATTATCGTACTGGCAAGTTATTGAAGCCTCTGGCCTTCATCCCAAGCTAAGAGCAAAAACACAGTATTCAACCAAGGAAGAACTCCACTAGAGAAAAATCCTTCAAGGAGATTTGGGGCTTCTTAGACTTTGTAGGAAAAACTGAACCAAACACTGGTTACTTTTGCCCTCTGGAACATGGAACTATTGACTAATGTCCTCTATTTGCAAAGTAGAGGGGAAAAAAACATTTAAAACCATAAACTAAAGAGTTTTGGAGTGGCCTTTGGAAGCGATGGTGTGTGTGCTGCCCAGAGTGAAGGGGAACAGAGGGGTTGGAGCCAGAACATCTGTGTCTCCACGCCGAGTTCCTCACCTCCCAGCGAGGAGCGTCACAGCCTGCCTGCCCCACAACACACTCACGCAAGACCTTTAGCCTCAGTCAGGAATCAAAGGGGAAGGAAATTGGCAAGACTATCTGTGAGTCGGAGAGGCCATTTATCATCCCCAGATAAAAGGTCATCGTGCTGGCCGCCCGCTCTATTGTAACACAGCGCCGGTGGACCAAAAAGCTTGCTGCCTCAAAAAGCAGGGCATCAGATGCCAGCTAATGGTCCTGCCGAAACTGAGGAGCTCTCGCATGCAGGAAGAAAATCCTGGATAAAGACGGGGGGAAAGTCCTCCGGAAGCACACGAGAGGCGTGGCCGCCCCAGAGTCGCACGGAGCTGCTGAGATATCCAGTGGACAGGATGGGTCAGGAACATCCAGGCTTCAGACTCCTTTAGAAGCTGGTCCCTTATTATCTAAATCAGCTCCATTAACCTCCCCGCCCGGGAATGTCCCCCGCGCCCGACCCCGCCTCCCGGACTGAGACGAGCTGACAGAGCACAGACCTGAAAATGACTACCGTTAATCCACTCAATCGCCGCTCCGACTCGCGGCTGATTTACATACAAATTGATCTGGAGGTAAATCAGTTGTCATTTTTTTTCTTTTTTGGGGAGGAGAACATGTGGAGATAATGAAACAGACCCAGCAAGTGGAACGGTACCGCCCAGCTGGGGCTTCTCTCCTAACGTACTCCCTGAAGTCATCAAGCATGCAAACCCCTCGACCCCGTGTTTACTTTAGACACGCAGCCAGTGTAGACAAGTGCGCCTTCCAACGGCCGTCTCCTCGAGGCGCATGTGACGCGACCATGAGGACAACCTGCCGTCGCGTGGCTGTCACGTGAAGCTCTTGCGCTGTTTGCGCTTCGAAATGCGCGCCACGCCCTTAAAGGCAGCATGCATCAAAAACGGCACGGCTTTCCCCTTCCAGGACGGCGGCACGTGCAGGTGCTTGGCCGCTCGGTACGCGTTGGCTCAATTCGTATCGGAATAAATCAACCCGAAATTGACTGGTATTAATGAAACGCGACTGGCCTGAACCCTGAGCAACGGGAAAGCATGTCTGAGTCCAGCAGAGGGAGGGCCCACAGAGACAAGCCTGCAGAAAGAATCCAACGGGCCACTGCACTCCATTAATGTTGTCACAGGAAAATTAATAAGGATCGCAGTTCCAGTCTTGTTTCTATAATGCAACAGAATGTCGATAACGTGCGGTGTGCAATCCGAGGTTTTTACTGCGGTGATAAGCACTGGTAAGCACGTTGCTGTGGTGAAGAAGATAACCTCTAAATGCTGATTCGTCAGCGATTCTTTAACTAAAAGGTTATAGTGGCTGCGTGGCATAATCCCACGGGACGACGATTTTGCTTAATGTGCATTTGGGGGTTGGATTAGCTTCCATGTTCAAATAGGTAGGCCACTGTGTGTGGGGAGTTTACAAGAGCTGTGAGGACCAAGAGAAATGAATGATCGCGTGCACACGTGTGTGTGTGTGTGTGTGTGTGTGTGTTTCCACCCCCGCGTAAAATAATATGGCTCTGGGTCACCGTATTCCCAAGTTCATTAAAGCAACGCTCAATTACAGATGCTCATGTTGGAACATACTGGTCACAGATACACTGCCCAGCCAACCTAAGGTCAAATGTCCGGCCAGAACCTCTGACATTGTGCAGTCCAACGAACAGCTAGAATTCTTCTAATTCCCACTTTTGTTCACTCAAAACAAGCAAAACGTTTCACCATATACACACCTGCTAACATTAATGTGCAAGTCTGCTTGTTTTACGGCATCAAAAACCTCTCAGCAGTCTAAGCATGTCATGCTTCACCAGACACATGTCTGTCATTTCTAACTTGCTTTGAAAGGAGCTACTAGAACAATGGTTCCTAGTCTCTACAGCTCCCAGTCCATCCAGTTTCCATCACAAACCTGACCTAAGCTTGGTTACCTGCTCGAGGTGGGTTGGAAAACGAAACATCAAACATGTATAACGATTGGGTTTCTGTAAAGCCTGAACTGAGCCGTATTTCAGCGCACCACATGAGAGGAACATGGTATATTTATCAACACTGGCTACAGGGCAAAGCCTGGCAACATCTATGGCCTCATTTCTCCATGTATGACACCACGGTTCAGTGTAAAGTTCACCAACAGCGTTTATTTTCAGGGTATCTCACACAAACTTGAAAACTGCAAATTGCTTGACAATTTGCTGAAAACCTCATTTTCAGTCCATGAACTAATTTTGACATTCTGTTTTCCATGTGTACCACATGGGTTGTTCAGGAACTGTTAACTATGTTACACAGCTCCATGTCACATGCTAACGCAGTTATATAAATTGATAAGTCTTCATATTTTGAAGGTGTTCTGCGCTCGGACTGAAAGCTACACTAATAAAGAAGCTGGATGGAGTTACTGGTGTGAGTCCGTCACAGAACGGAGGGTTGGGGAGGTTTCAGGGCTGCAGGGGCTCTTCCGAGTGCACATGGCTACACTGCGCTGCTAATAATTTGTTATATAACTGGAGCACCACATAACAAGCTCATATATTGGATTTCCAGCTGTTATGCCCACATCAGTAGAAATGTGAAATATTACTACCACCCTGCTGTGAATCCATCAGTTTTGAGGCAAATGTCTGCACTCACCAGATGCTCTGTGATATCTATTTCTACCCTACGAATTGTTTTTCAATTCCCCTATTAAATAGCAATCACACAGAGATTTAGCAATAAGACACCTACTATGCTGTAATGGGAAAATTGTTTCTCCTTTCCTGTAATTATTAAAGGACATATTGTAATTAAATCACCATAACCTGTTTCTGTTTGTTTGTTTTAAGTAAACAAAGCCATCACTATCCGCACAGCAACTTTGCGGGTATCATGACCCCCATGCTTTATTCATGAAGGTGACAAAAAAAGTCAATGCCAACCCTGAATAAGCCTTGCTCATAATAAAGCAAAAATAAAGTGTCTGCTTTAATTGGTGTCGTGATCTGTGGGTCAGAGCGTCTGAAGCCCACAGTAAGAAGGTGACAAACGAGACACCTAGTCTCTAACTGCTGGCCGTCGCTATTATAAAGGTTTTTTAAAAAATGCCATAGGTGTCTGCAAAAGGAGATTGAAATACTGCCAGCAGTTGTAATACCAGGCTGGGAAGTGCCTGCAGTGCCCTTAATGGGTCCTGCTGATTTATGACAAGCCTCCCATGGTCCAGGCTTGAACCTCTGGCAGCTGCTCTTCCGGCCACACTGCGCTTCCCTCTCTGGCCTCCGGGAGAGCCGGCGAGCGGACTGAGAGTCCCCCACGGAGGTCATGGAGTCTGGACGTGAGCCTAATTGCGTAGAGTACGTAATGGCCGACAGCAAGTGGAATGTGTCTCGTGTTACCATCACGGTCAGCGATTGCTACTAATGGGTTCGCCAGTGTCGTTTTTGTATTGCCGTTTTCGGAGAGCAGCTCACTTAAACTTGGACTGGGATTGCTCAAAGTCAGTTTTGCTTAGACAGCCTTTTTCTGTTCAAAGTGTCATCTGTGAAAGCGTTCGGTCCCACCCATGTGGATGTGACCCCCACCAAGGGCACACGCCCGACGGCGTGAAACAACGAATCCCTTCAACCTGCGTTGTGTTTTGTGATAACCCGCCACTGACACGTCATCTGTTTACACACATCCAAAGGCTAATTCCACATCGCATTAAAGTGCCTCACATTTTCCCACATTTCTTCCCACATTTCTTGCGCAGGCTCTGGCCTGAGACCTCCGGCGATCTCTAAAGATCAGCATTCGTTTTTCGAAGAACAGGCTGGCATTTGGACACGCGTTTGACACAATTTGTGTTTTCATTACGTGGTCATGACGATGTTGTCAGAGGCGTCGGAGTTGAGTTGAGCTGAGGACTGGAGATGACGTCCTGCCAGGTGGAGTGTGACCGGCATGCTGGGTAGTCCACATTCCAATCTGGAGTCAGTTACCTCACTTATGCGCAGTAGGCAGCTTCCAAAACTACAATGCTATGAGAATCATGTTCACCATCGTGTCCTTTACAGACCTTTCCTACACTGGCAGACAATACTGAAAAAAACAATACCGTTCGAGCACTGACTTTTGCCTTTTTATTTATTTATTTAGTTGCATAAAGAAGTGGAACAGACAGCATATATTGTATTGTTACAATTCCTCCAAAACTGGTCTCAGCTACATGAGTGATGTGTCCTTGTTAGTCTAAGCTGGTCCCTCAGTACAGTACAGTGCGTGTGTGTGTGTGTGTGTGTTGATGAACAGCAACTATTTACCAACCCAGACTCCAGAGGGTCCCATGGAGGGCAAAAGTGGAATGTGTCACTACACAGTAGCTGCGGACGGCATGGGGGGGTGTGGGGGGGGCTCCCTGCTGCCCTGGCGTGGACAGCCGGCCAGGTCGCCCCCGAAGTCCTGCCCCTCCCCGCTACCCCCAACATAAGCTCCAGAACAGAAAAGATGCGGGTTGCTATCACACGTCTATTCCTGTCCAACCGCAGAGGAAGAGTGAGTGCTGAAGCTCAGTGTGAACTCACACTGTGCGCGGTTATGTGGTGTGCTAAGAGCTTATTAAGTAATGAGAAATGACTTCTGTAATGATTCCTTATAAATGCGTGCGCGTGACGGCGCCGCGCGTGCGTTGTACACGCATGTACCCGCGGACTTCTGAAACTTGCTGTGACTTCAGCAAAGGTTTATTCATGTCCAGGCAGGAACCCTCTCCCTCTAATGCAGCTCTCTTTTACGGAGAAACGGGCACTAAAAGAGGAGAGCGGAGCAGAAGCTTCTCGCCAGGGCTGCAGGAGCCGGCCCGCTCATTCGGGTGGAATTACACCAGAAACAAGAAGCCAGGCCTCTCACAGAAGGCCTGAGCATTCTGGAAAGGCCTCCATACCTGACATACTTCCCAAGCCCGGCCCCACCGGAGCCAAATTGCCCGTTGAGCCTTTTCCAGTGCCCTTCGCTCTGACATCCTTTCGCTCCCTTTCTCACCCACTCCTGCTAGTCCTGCGAAGTAAACACCCCACTCTCTGCAAGCACAGCTCGCGTGAGGAAGCTTTTTTCACTCCATCCTAAAGGTGCACTTTTCGTTTGCTCTGCTGATGCACGCCGGCCTGCTCTGCCTGCGTGTCGTGCACTTAGCAGACGCGGGGCACGCGGCCAGCGGAAGGCGGGTCTCTATTTTTCTCGGCTGGAGCAAATATGGCTCCGGTATTGCAGAGAGAATTCATTTCATGTGAAATCAGCAGGCTGAGCATGTTCCGAAGGTCACGCTTATAGAAGCGGCAGACAGAAAAGTTCTGAGTGAGCCTGGGTTGGGGCATTCAAAGATCTCTCAGATGGAAAAAAATGTGGAATAAAGTATTGGATTCAGGCACCCAATATGTGTGTGTGTGTGTGTGTGTGTGTGTGTGTGTGTGTGTGTGTGTGTGTGTGTGTGTGTGTGTGTATATGTATGTATGAGTGCAGAAGCTCAACGTGTGAACCTGCACGGTGCAGTTAGACGACGGCACTACAGCCCACTGCAGTGTACAGAACACTCACCTGGAATCTTCTTCAGAGTTGCAGTTTTTTTTTTTACTGCAAACTTACCATCATGACATCATGACTTGTCAAGCAGTTAACGTCTCCGTGCTTAAGGAGGATCGGTCATCTTTCCAACCGACTGGACGGCGCCGTCTCCCGTTTAGTCATCAAATTACTACAAATGAATTTAATTCCATTACTGACAGTAAAGATATTTCCAGCGCTTAAGAGTAGATGCTTATTTTAATAAAAAATGATACTCTATACACACCTCATATTGCTAGTGGAAACTTTGACTTCTCTAAATACACCTCATCCACGTCTTCCTGGACACAGGAAGTAACAGAATTAGTAACTGAAATTTCAACAAACCTACTAAAAAACAATCTATCAAAGGAAGAACACTATACACTTACAAATGTTTTTAAAAGCTTTAAAAAGCTTTCTGATACTAGTTTTTACAGGCAGAACAGCTTCTGACATCGTAGAACAGCTTCTGACATCAAAGAACGGCTTCTGACATCACAGAACAGCTGTGACATCACAGAACAGCTTCAGACATCGCAGAACAGCTCTGACGTCATCCATTCAAACCACTATTGTTCAGCCATTTCAGCAGGACTCCATCTGATTTTGCACAAAATCTTATTGTAGATCCCCGCGGTAGCTTTCTGTCTTATCTAAAATTCATTTTAAAAAAGCAATCATGAATGTTCTACTGTATCTTCTTTTTTCTGCCCAACAGAAATTATATCCCAGTTTCTGGATGACATTTTTCAAGCAGTTCTTCAGTCCTTACCTACATATGTTAAAGACTCCTCACACTTCCTACAAATCCTTAAACACCTGAAAGAACAAATGCTACCTGCCAACTCCCTACTTTTTCAATGGACGTTAACAGATAACACCCAGTCATCCCTAATGAAGATATTCACCCAAGACTGTCAGAACATGTGTTAACTCTTGTTAAATCTCATGTGCTAACTCTGTTACTCACTAATAAGTTAGCATGGGTACTAAAATTGGACCATCCTATGTCCATATCTGAAGAGCTCCAGGTGTTTATTTCTTCCTTCTCCCAGTACCATCCGGCTCTGGAATACATTGGGAACATAGTACATTCTGGGATGGGGAGAACCTGTTTGGATGGTTTTTTGGAAGTTCAGGTTTAATTACCATCATTTATTATAAGTCTATAGTCTCTCATTCCTCTTTGCATTACAGTTCTTCACTTTCCAAGACTTGCAAAAACTTCATCCTTCACTCACAGCAACTAAGACTCGAGCACTTTCTCGAGTGAATGTTCTCATAACTGTGGGTTTCCTGAGGAAGTCATAGCTGATTCCTTTCATGTTTGACCTGTTCAGAGAATGGATACACTGACCTATAAACAATCAACTGTTTGTTGAATTCCTTCAGTACTGATTTATAATCCTAAAAATAAAACAGTGCCTGATATTAAGCTAAAATACTTCAGAATCCTCAAGGACGATGTAAAGACCGCATGCCTTTTTAAGGAACCTCCACTAATCTCCTACAGTTGAGACAAAAAACATCAAAGATATGCTCGTCAAGAGTGAGGTACGTGATCTTTCATATAATAACTGTGAATAACCAATCTAGATGTGCTACAAGTAAATGTATTAACACAGACACTAAAATAAATAGCATGAAAGGATCAATCTCCACTGAAGGTGTTATCACCCCATCCTGAGACAGAGGTGACAGTTTATCACCCGAGTGTGAGGAGAGGGAGTCATCACCTGAGTGTGAGTAGAGGAGGTCATCACCTGAGTGTGAGTAGAGGAGGTCATCACCTGAGTGTGAGGAGAGGAGGTCATCACCTGAGTGTGAGTAGAGGAGGTCATCACCTGAGTGTGAGTAGAGCAGGTCATCACCTGAGTGTGAGGAGAGGAGGTCATCACCTGAGTGTGAGGAGAGGAGGTCATCACCTGAGTGTGAGGAGAGGAGGTCATCACCTGAGTGTGAGTAGAGGAGGTCAACACCTGAGTGTGAGTAGAGCAGGTCATCACCTGAGTGTGAGTAGAGCAGGTCATCACCTGAGTGTGAGGAGAGGAGGTCATCACCTGAGTGTGAGGAGAGGAGGTCATCACCTGAGTGTGAGGAGAGGGAGTCATCACCTGAGTGTGAGGAGAGGAGGTCATCACCTGAGAGTGAGTAGAGGAGGTCATCACCTGAGTGTGAGGAGAGGAGGTCATCACCTGAGTGTGAGGAGAGGAGGTCATCACCTGAGTGTGAGTAGAGGAGGTCATCACCTGAGTGTGAGGAGAGGAGGTCATCACCTGAGTGTGAGTAGAGGAGGTCATCACCTGAGTGTGAGGAGAGGAGGTCATCACCTGAGTGTGAGTAGAGGAGGTCATCACCTGAGTGTGAGGAGAGGGAGTCATCACCTGAGTGTGAGGAGAGGAGGTCATCACCTGAGAGTGAGTAGAGGAGGTCATCACCTGAGTGTGAGGAGAGGAGGTCATCACCTGAGTGTGAGGAGAGGAGGTCATCACCTGAGTGTGAGGAGAGGAGGTCAACACCCATGTCATTGTTCCTCATACATCACTGCAGGAGTTGTCTATTGTGTTCATTGATGTAATCAGCTTTACATTGGAAAATAGGGCCTGCTGATTGGTTTGTTAAAAATCTTCAGACCATCAGAATTAAGGATTTGTCATTTAAAGTGGCAAAGCATTTTAATTCTAATGAACAATGCATTAATGACATACCTGTTTGCACTGCCAGTTGTTGCTATGGCAGCAAGTTAGGAAACTGAAAGAAAAAGACCTGATCCACACTGTCAACTTTAGATGTTATGATGTAAACATCTGCTTTTTCTAATATAAACCGGTTGCTCCTCCTGGAAATTCAGAAGAACTTTGCCTGCACAGGTGATGAAAGACTTCCATCCAAAATATTCTGTTTCTCTGGTATGTACTTGGTTAGTAATCATTTTTATTATTTCAACATCTTTCAATACTAATATCTCCATATCTTGTACACTGCACCTGGAATCTTCTTCAGAAGATGTATGAAGCACTTTGCTTGCGCGGCTGATAACGGACCACAGTCTGAAATGTCCTGTGTCTCTGGATACATTGTTATGGATTTGATTTTGAATAGATCCACACTTAATCTCCCATTATGACAAAGTGAATACATTTTTAGAGAGTTTCAAAATTTAATTAAAAATCAAAAAATAAAATCTTTTATTGCAAAATGTATTCAGACCCTTTACTCAATACTTTGTAGAAGCCCATCTGGCAGCAACAGCTACAAGTCTTCTTGGGGTTGTCACGTCTAGCTTTGTGCACCTGAACTTTGGCAGGTCTTCTCCTTCTTCATGGCAGAACCTCTCAGGGTTCATCAGATCGCATTGCGAGCGTGTGTGAACTGCCTTCTCCAGGTCTATCCACAGATGTCCCGTGGGAGTTAGACGTGGGCTTTGGCCCACTCAAGGGCATTCAGAGACTTACCCTGAGACGGTGTTGTTTTGGCTGTGGGCTTCAGGACATTGACGTGTTAAAAGAGTAACTGTCACCCCAGTCTTTGTGTGCAGTAAGAGATTTCAGTTTTTGACTTTTAATTAATTTTCAAATCGCTCATCGTGATGGGTGATTAAATGTAGATTGATGGGTGAAAATGGCAATTATATCCATTCAAAATCAAATCAAATCCATAACACAATAACATTTTCAACAAGTAAAGGGGTCTGATATATATATATATATATATATATATATATATATATATATATATATATATATATATATATATATATATATATATATACATATATATATATATATAGAGAGAGAGAGAGAGAGAGAGAGAGAGAGAGAGAGACACACACACCTCTGAAGAATGTGTGTGTATGTGTGTGTGTGTGTGTGTGTATATACATATACAGTGTCATAGACTCATGCTAACAATAACATTTGGAACACTCATGAAAAAGTAATTATCTGTTCTGTGCTTTGATAACAGTTCTCAGAAATGGATATGACAATTGTTTGGAAAGATAAAAATAAGAAATAGCTTACTTTTCACTAATGCTTATAAAACTTGTGAAATTTCTGGATGGTTGCTAAGGCGTAATGTGCTATGCACTTCAAATAAAGGGACTGAGAGTTGATGAATCTGTGAGCCTGTTGTTTAGCACACTAATTAAGTTTCATCCTACAACATTAAACCCCACCTGTAGTGCACCCCTTTACCAACGTGAATTCAATAAATTAGCTTCAATTAGTTTGTTGGTGGAGAACAGCTGGAACCCTTCATAACCTGTTTTTATGACTTAACTGTCCGCACATCTGTGATCTCTGTGTGTGTGTATGTGTGTGTATGAGACAAAGTGTGAGCATGAGAGATGGAAATATAAAGAAATGGCAGGAAAGCCTCATGTGGTGTGGCAGTGTGTCTTTTGACGTGATGCCAGTGTATATGCCAGGCAGGTGGTCATCGCCATGCCAACCAGCCCACCTGAGCTGCGCTGGGTAGAGAGTGGCTCGGAAGTGCCCAATGTGCCGCTCTGGGATGTGGAGCAGCAGGTGATTCATGGCGTGCTGGCACGCTGGCAGTGAAGAGAATGGTACAGATGTGGCATGGAACATCTGGGCACAGTGTGCCTGGCAGCATGGACCACGGCACCAGCCAGCACACGCTCCCGGCAAGGACAAGCTGATACGTTTGTATTCAGTGCACTAAAATATGTCATCCCATCAATACCTACTTTTAGATACCGTAACCTAATAGCGTTCTCCTATAACAATGAGCCTAACTCCGGAAAATATGACTGAACCCTGATAAATACTTAATTTCTAAGTTGTATCATTTCCAACCCTCAGTTTTGTCTTCAGTAAATATAAGCAGGGAATAAAGACTTATTTGGGCAGAGTGTTTTGATGTATGTGTTCTGGAGGCTTGTGGCGATTATAAATTATTTGCAGGGGGAAAATGAACATTACTGCCCTGTGTACTCCTAGAACATCTCGCTAGCTAGCGATGGAGAGAATCTCATCTATATCCATCAGCCTGGCTGCCCAGAGCATGCCCTTGCCTACAACGTCTACACACACGCACGCACGCACGCACGCACACCTTCAGGGTATGGAAGCATATGATACAAAAGATGCCCAGATGTCTCCTTCCCGATAAGGCAGTATCAAGGTTATGTGTTCCTACTTCACAGGAGTCCATCGTAAATCATTCTGAAATTGTCATGATGGGTATTCACCGAGGCAGTGGAGCTGCTAGCCTGCGCCTCCCTCTGCTGGTCCGCCACAACACTGGCACACACGTGTGTGTGTGTGTGTGTGTGTGTGTGTGTGTGTGTGTGTGTGTGTGTGTGTGTAGGGGTGGGGTGGGGGGGTCTCATAAATAACCTTATAACCTGACTATTTCATCCATTATCGTCACTCATGCACCTCGGACAGCTCCCCTCATTAGCTTCTCTCTGTGTCTTTCTCTCTCTCTCCACATCATTATATGTTTTCATTTGTGTCTTCTCTCATGAGGACACAGTTATGTCAGCCATCACAGTGCAGCCCATTTCAGTGTTTGTGTGTGTGTGTGTGTGTTTGGTCGGGGAATTGATGACTACCAGAGTTCACTATGCCGGGAAATCCAGCTGAGATGTGAGGAGGCAACGTATCGTTCCTGTCGGAGCGTCTGGCGGCGGCATGCCTGCACCCATCCCTTTGTGCAGCGGATTTGAGAGAACACTCGTCTGTGTGGCACCCACACGCGTGTTCGGCTCTCCCCGTGTGGCAGCACTGCGCTTGTGTGTGGGCACACGCGTGCGTGCGTGCGTGAGCGCGCGCGGAGGTAGCAAGGCCCAAGGCGATGACAAGCCGATCACACTGCACATGTCAAATATAAATTGCTTTGACCTTTTTCCTCTCAGTCCCATGCCTTTGTGTCAGCAGGGGAGGGAGTGGGGGGTGTGCGAGGGGGCGTTTTTGATATGAACCAAAAATAGTGCTAAAGTCTGCAAAATATTAAAGAGATGGAAAACGAGGAAAATAACAAACGTGCGGTTTTACCCTCTGTGGAGGAAAACTCCAGTGATTCAGAATGCAGTGTGCCATTCCCCTGAAGAAGGTAACCTTGAACCGTAAAATCAGTGGTGTTGACGGGAAAGGCTGAAAGACGCAGGCCCTGCATCTTTCTACACAATAATCAGTAAATGTGGCATTATACTTGACGACTGAAGAAACGGAAACGAAACAAACAGTGCTTACCAATCAAACGGCCAGCATTCCACAACAATGGGTCCAATTAGAAATCAGAATTGGAAACAGCAGTATTTATTTATGGGTGGTATATTCTTTCAGTCAGAGAAGACAAAGAGCCCTTCTCCAGACGAAAGCCTCCTATAATCTGTCTATAGAGATCGATTTTCTTTTCGTTTGTTGAAAATGTACTTGCTGTCCAGATGCATTCTGTTGAATGAGCTCACTATCAGACCAACACTGATTTTGCAAGCAAGAAGACGGCTCGGTGTTAAATCTCAGAGGAGTCTTCACGCACGCTCAGACGCATGCGCACGATGTGCAACCGTTCAGCAATTTAGTGAATTTCAACCCCCAAAAAAAGGAAAGAAAGAAGATGATGCATAAAACCTTTTGGTAGTGGAGGATGTTAGCTGCGTTGCTCTGAGCAACCTCCCCACGGAGTCCAGGCTGATCCTAGCCGGATATGTTCCAGCGAAATGCTGGCCTACAGGATCACTAGAATCCAAAATACCCGGTAAGGAAGTGAGAAAGTAGTTCAAACAGCCTCATATTCACTGCCACTCCACCAGCTCAAGATCACCTAGCAGCATCCAACACAAATAAACAGAGAAACATAAATCCTGCTCGTGCTCTCAGCAGACCGCAGTTGGCTTATTATTTTTGCTATTGTGCTTTGAATAAACACTTGATTGTTGTTTAGCATTGCGCGTTAAAAAAAAAAAATTGGCCTATTTTAAACAAAGTCTCATCACAAGGGGAACTGGAACGTAGCCAAGAAGCCTTCATCGTGCGCTCGAGCGAGGCAGCAGCTCGCCCGGTCCTTTTCCGGCCCATAATCCCTCGTAATTAAAACATTATGCACTGTGTTGTTTTCCAGTTGCATCCATCCACCGTCTCCCGTCTAGCACCTGTGCGGCCATTGCAACACGCCCGAGCAGGCGGGACCTCGAGTCTGCTTGAGAAGCAGCGAGGCTGTGGTGGCGGGGATGCGTGCCAACGCGGCTCTCGACGGGTGGATGGCTCGGTGCGGGGCTGCGGTTACTATAGTGAGTGCTTTTTTCCACTCTCAGCCAAATGCTCCTTCCGTTCACCCAAACACACAGCAATGCCCCTCACCCGCCCACCTTCCCAGGTTCATACATTAGTTCCATTAGATACAGTACTGTCTCCCACAAGCGCAGAGAGCTTTTCTTCTTGGTCCCTTTGTCTGACTGTTACCATGACAACTCAGCATATCCAACAATACTGGGTCTTGGGAAGATGGGTCACTAAGAAATGTTTGGACTGTGACGAAAAGCCACTCTGTGGCTCCAATTATTCCTGGAAGTGCTTTGAAGACCAACAGCAGCGTTTCAAAAGCACTCGGTGGCACTCTTCATCAGCCAATAAACAGTCCCATCAGAAATTTAAATCAAAATATGTCTTGAGATTCCTTTAACAGCATAGAACGTTGTTGCAAGAAAAGCCCCAACTAGCTGCGCAAGGCCATATCTTAAGTGTGTTGCATAAAAACTTGACAAATGAACCCACGGCCCTCTGCGGCCATCTGGCCCGAGAGCCTCTGTATGAATACATCAGGGTTGACACTGTATTTATCAGTTGTTAATACCGCCGTGCCCCTTATACAATATTCATGTGACAGGCTAGGCAGACGCCAATGCTCACTCGTCTCCTCACATTGGAGGCAGTAATTGAAACTTCTGAGGTGAAACATGTTTAATAATGGAATTAATTTCCCATGAAAAGAGTTCAGATTGACAGCGAAGAAGGGAGGGGAAAAAAAACGCTCTCTAGCCTACAGGAAGGATTAGGAGAATGAAAACGGAGAGAGTTTTGCATCGTCTTCCATGCTGTATTTTGGGTCGGTGGCTGTTTTGCAGCAGTGTTTGTGGTTTCAGGGTCTGAGCGAAATGTTTCTTTTCTCTTTCAACTCTATCTTTCAACTTCAGCCTGCTGTGGTAGGAAACGCAGGGTTCGGCCAGGGAGTTTAGCGCAAATCCTCAGACACACATAATACAATACACCATGGGGCCATCAAGGGGCGCCCACCCAATCCCATCAAAAAGTCTTTTCAAATCAAAGGGGGGGGGGGGGGGTGCCCAGGAAGTGTTCCATCTCTCTCGTGTGCAGCCTCTCTGGCTGCGCTCTGCGCTGAGCCCCCTCATGCACCGCAGAGACCCCTGAGAACACTTCAAAGACCAGAACCCTAACTCTGCATCCTAACCCCTGGGATCTGTCAGCTCTTTTGTTTCAAGCGCGGGTTTTCACCCAGTTCGTATGCCGCGGCTCGGAGACTGAACTCTCGGCGACCTTGGGGCTCGCCGACCCCGTGGCCGTGCACGAGAGGGGAGCGGTGGGAAGAAACAATTGCGTCTGATGAAGAATCGGGAAATGAGATAACGAGAGAGCGTCGAATTTCATATGACAGGGATGTTGACAGCCAGGACCTGCCTGTGCCTCTGGTCAGGGTTTCCATATGAGCTGGTAGATAGAAACATCCACAAATTTGACATCCTGATGGTGGACTTCCAAAGCAGACTCGTTGATGTTCTCAATGGAGATCCTTGGAGATCTACTTCCTGTGATCCCTCATGAAGTCTAGGTCTTGCCAATACCACTGTAGTCAAATTCATAATGTAAGGTCACGTCAGACCACTGTACTTAGCCAGGCACTTAGATAACTGAGGAATAAACATAACAGAAACGACCATTTGGAAGCTTGTTATGAAGTGCTGCTTTGACTGATCATTTGTGGAGCTGTATCCTAGGCCTGTGTCCAGTCTGCCTCTGCTGTTCCTGTGCCAGCGCTGAATCACGCTTAAAAGGCCGTGACCTCAGCAGCAACAGAAAGCCCGAGTGAAGGAAATTCTCCTAAAACAAAACAGAACCTCGGACAGGAGGTACGACTATCCCCCCGCCACTTCTAAAACTCGGATTCAGGTGACCTTCGAGGCAGCTCACTGCCTTCCTCCCCCAGTAGTGTCTTCGTTGAACGGAGCACAAGTTAAAACACCCCCAAAACACCCCAAGGTAAGACCTGGCTGGCATTCCCACGTGGGACAGAGACAGAGCTCTGAGATGAAAACCAGAGGGAGTCGGGTCTTGCCAGCGTGTTCCCGGTCCCGATACCGGAGGCTGTATATCCATCTCTGTATATCCATTACCTGTTATGCGGTAAGGAAGTCTTCTGGTACGAGACAGTACAGGTTAAGATGGCACACGAAAGAAGCTCCAGCTGGTTCGTGGGTTCAAACACAACCAGCAGTCTGGCCCGCCACAGATATTAGTTTAATGAAATGTGAGCAGGTTGTAATTTTGGTAATAAGGCGGTTCTTCCCCCACAGAGGTTTGGAGAAAGGCAAAGGCAACCAGGCAGAAAGAAAACCACAAGAGACAGAGTGGAGCATCTGTGTGCGTGTGTGTATGTGTATGTGTGTGTGTGTGTGTGTGTGTGCGGGTGTGTGTGTGTGTGTGCGGGTGTGTGTGTGTGTGCGGGTGTGTGTATGTGTGCGGGTGTGTGTGCGGGTGTGTGTATGTGTGCGGGTGTGTGTATGTGTGCGGGTGTGTGTATGAGTGTGTGTATGTGTGCAGGTGTGTGTATGTGTGTATGTGTATGGGTGAGAGAGAGAGAGAGAGAGAGAGAGAGAGAGAGAGCTATTTCATCAATAACTCTGTTTTCAATCCTCCACCTGACATGAGTGGCGGAGGACGCGTAATCAGGACAGCAGAGAGGATCATGGGATGGAGATCACCCCTCTCACCCTGGACTTCACCAGGTCATCAGAACCAGCAGCTCCAGACATGCACACAGCTTCATCCCCGAAGCTGCAGCCATCACTAACCGAGGCTGAAACTGTGAAATCTGATCTGGAGGTTTTGGGACCCACAAACCTTCCGCACTGGCCTCCGCACTGTAAAACTGTAAAAATCTAAAAATGGTCATATCAGCTTCTAATATCCTGAATTGTCCTGCAGCGTCCCATAAATAAGCATGCACCTGCATATTTTTGCTAAAGACCACTCTTCTAATATCTACTCTGCCACTGTCTTCTATTTATAACTATTCTGTGTTTTATTCTTGCCTGGTTAAGTGTCATCTTTCTAGTAGCGATCACCAAGGCAAATTCCTCGTATATGTAACACACATAAAGTGGTTCTGATTATAGTTAAAGCACAAAGCCAAAGAAAGAGTCTTCCGCAGGTTTCGCATAGCATAGATTAGTGGCTAATGTGAGCTGCATACGGACACTGGAGCTTAAGTGAAGACTCTCCCCTGTGTTCATAACACCCTTCACCGGCTTCAACATACTTCACACTCAATTGAATTCTTTCTGTGCGTTCCATGAAAGGAGAGGCTCACGGGCCGTCCGGCACTTGTTGATGAATTTTGAAAATGTATCTGCACCCTCCACCTTTCTCCGCGGTAGCAAGCTGCCCGTGCTGAGTCCAAGTTATTTCTTGTGTAAAAGCAATACTCTCAACGTTAATCCAGGCAGATTCAATTCAGCGCATCCCGACTCAGCAGGCAGACACCTCATTCACATCACAGAGGAATGGGTGCTGTCTCACAAAGCACACACACACACACACACACACACACACACACACGCACACGCACACGCACACACACACAGACGCAATGCAGCCCACCCACACTGAGATACAGATAATACAATATGCCTCATTTAGAATGATGGGATGTTTGGTGCAGGCGCGGGGGATCACAGAACGCAGTGGAAGGCAGACAGACTGGAAGAGCCGGAGCAGGAGAGCGAGGGAGCGCCGAAGAGCGAGGGAAAGGAGAGCAACGGTTGCCGATCGCCAGCAAACTCAGCCGCATCCTAATGCGCCGTGATTGCATCTGCTACTAAAATGTCAAGTGCATTTCCATTTAAAGTGCTCACTTAAACACCCATGAAGCCAAGGGGAGGGGTGTTGGGGGGGTGGGGGGGGTTGTTGAGGCAGGTTAAGGGATGGTGTGGCGGGAGCAGCGTGAGGTGGGGTGCTTTGTCTGGGCTCTTCCACGCATAAATGCATGATTACGGACTCTTTTAAATACTACTGGCCAGAGGAAGATCACCTTCCGTGCCCTGCAGCCCTCCAGAGGACAACAAAAACATCTTCCCAAAGCTTCCCAAACCCATCCCGCACAGCCGAGAAAACAACTACCAGGACCCACGCAACAAACAAGGAGAGTTTTCCCTGTTTTCCCCCCTTTTCTGTACATGGGGGATTTGTTTTTGATAAAAACTAATCGGAAACAGAGAGCCGAGCTGAGGCCACGTTCTCACCAGAGCTGGAGCGCGGATGACTCATCCCTGTTGATTTTGTTGCCCATTCCGGGAGACATCTGTGGCGTTAGCGCTAACCGACAACAAAGAGGTGAAGCAGGACTCCGGGTGAAGTAATGATGCCCACGAAACTGCCGCACGCCGGCAATCAGCACACGGCGCTTTGGCGGTTTAAAGGTCCGGAGCAATTAGAGAGGCACACGTGTTAGACATCGCACGCAAGCTGACGCGACCCACAACGAGCTGTAGCGGGGCTTGGAACGGGAAGGCTCTCCCGCGCCGCTTCCTGCATTCCGTAAACAACATAAATAATCTGTTAGATGGGCTGATCATAATAGAGATTTATTCCGCGATGCTTCTCAGCCGTTTGATCCGATCCATTTAATTAGCTTCCGGATGCTGGGTGTAATGAAAAGGTAAGGAAGAGCGCAGGCGCTCCATAAATAACCCAGGAAGCTTGGAATAACGACAGGAACCTAATGTCCAATTAGGTTAAAAGGGTGCGGGAGACAATGGCAGGCTAGGGAACGTTGCAAGCACGTCGCTCAATGAGGCACTGAGAGACATTGATTAAAAGCTAAATGGATCCATTACTACCCTCAGAGCGTTGCTTATCAACGGCTCCGGCCATTGTGAACTCCGTCTCACTCACCTTCCATCTGTGCGCACGAGCGCATGCACTGTGGAGAAGCACACGCGGTGTGGTGATTCAGTGCCCCGTGAGCTACGTGTCGGTGATCTGTGCAGCCCACGGAGGCCAATAATGTCCCAGCGTGAATGGCCTGATCTGATCATGTTTTCTATCGAGACTCAAGATTTTGCAGTTTGGTTCACAAGGGCCTTGGTCTGTATGTGTTTTGCGCGCCGTATACGAGACAAGCTGAGAAAAGGCGCATGAATTCCCAGCAGCCCCCACTGTCTGTCAGCGCTCTCCAGACGTGTCTGTGGTCTTCTGTGGTCAGCCGGCGGAGAGATACCCCCCAACACCCTCAGACGGCCACTGTGGGAGGGCGGGGAGGGGTTGGGTCAGCCCCTTAGCTTCTGGTATCGACTGGACATCCGTCATCAGGCTGACAGCGGAGGAAATCACACAACCAACCCTCCCAGTCGGGCGTCTCTCCAGCCGCCCCTAGACTTACTTCACGTTCCTGCTGACTGACCACCGCCTCCCCCCGTGGGGTCTGTCAGCACCTCACACAAATCAAACGACCACTTTCCTCTCGCCGCCGAGACCTCGGAGGAAGTGAAGGGCACCACGTCGGCCCAGCTTCTGCAAAGACATCCCAATGCTGGGGGTATCGGTGGGGGTATCGTGGGGGTGGGGGTAGGGCAGCCAACCCTAAGCAGTACGGTCTCCGAAGCCAAGCACCCAATGACACGTGTTGGGCTAACACATACCGAGGAGCATCTGCTGCTCCCCTGAGGGTTCCAGTCGAAAGGAGAAGCTTTCTGTCGTCTGAACAACTTTTTAATTTGTCTCCTCCACCAGTTTATAGCGAGATCACAGTACCTGCCCTGTGGCATCGCAATGCTGCCAGTCTCAGTGGGGCAAAGTTAAAGTGCACATCCATGCAGACAGGCAAGTAGCTAGTGGAAGGTCACATCACATGTAACTTTTACACCCCTCAGGAAGCGCCACCACACGTGAGCTATCTCTCCAGGAGGCTCAGAGACTACAGCGCCTAACCAGTCACCCCTGTGTGTACACGTGTGACGAAGGCGGATTTGTAAGGTGAGGCTTCAATGTTTCAAAAAAGGCTCGCGCATCTGTGCCATCTTCAGGAGGGAGTTTGTCGGCCTTGAAGAGTCTCCTCACCCACGAGCAGGACTTGCATTAGCGCTCCTCCTGCTCCCTGGGCGCAGCTTTGCGTGAGCCTGGAGATATTCTGTAAAGGTTTGGGAGCTTTATTTTTACGTGAACTGCACCAGCCGCTCACATCTCTATAAATATCCGAAATCATCATAAATTTTTGTCATGTCAGAACGCGACAAGCCCTTGGCACGAAACGAAATAACTCATTTCTAAAATTAAGTCTCGTGATGAAACTGGTCCATTATTAAAATTGATGAGATGCTGTAATCTTCACTTCAAACGCAGATCCTCGCGGTTTCCAGTGCAAGGGGAGGCGAGAGCAGCTCTCTAATGCAATATTATAGTAATTAAACTGCACCTCCCATAGGACACTTGCTAAACAGCGCTTCATTAAACTAACAACCTGGGTTCTGACACTTAAGGTCAGTACGCAGATGCGCGTCTCCCTGTACTACTGATCACAGTCACTGGGTCCGAGAGATGCTCGGGAACGCACACCAAGCTTTAAAGGAAGGGTTGGGCGATGCTTACCTTTGTGTTCAGGTATATCAGAGCTGCACAGATGCCTCATTTGCTGTCCTCATAAGAGTAAAGCAGTAGCTGCAGTGTGAGCTGGGAATGTTGATTCAGCAAAGGACTTCCCCCTGGGTTAATTACCATTCCTGCTGTATTCAGATCAGCTCAGACAACATGCAGCTCGCTTCAAATGGTCCTGTAAATGACACTTCCTCCCTCACCCCTCTCGGAGGTTTTAGGCCCTCCCGTTCAATTTCTGTGTGACTAGGTCATTCAAGATGGAAACAACAATTTGTGTTCATAGTTACAACCTCTTGTAGTGCTCTGGTATGGCTGGGTTCAATCATCAATCACACTTCCCTAATGTAACATGCATGCACATACAATTACACACTACAGTAATCCCTGAGTGCGAATAATGGGAATGGAATTACACTTCATTCCCTCGGTCCTTCCTTTAAAGCACCTGAATGGAAAACCATAAGCCATGAATCACAAACGGCATCTCCTAATCAACATTCCGGCTTGTTAATCAGATCCGACAAGAGGGTGCAAGGATGGTATTCCTGCAGCAGAGGAGGGGAGCATCACTGGGGGGGGGGGGTCATTAAGGCACACTGGTGGTCCATAGGGGATACCGAGAACTTGCACTGAGAGGGAGAACACGCCACTCAAAGATGTTGGGGGGGGAGTTAATTACACAGATAAGCCCGAGGGCTAGCGGGAAACGCCTGTGGAAGCAGCAGCAGCATGCGGCAGGCGACCCCGAGCTAGCGTCGCTCTGCTTACCGAGACAGAAAATTTGATTGCCTTTTTTTTCTTCCGAATTCCACCGCAAAGGTTCTGATTTTGGCTCCGGGACACAGACTCACCAAGAAGTCATTAGAATAGGTGCGTGTCTCTGAACCAGGGGTGGGTAAGAGAGGCGGAGCACTGCTACTTGGAGTGTAGTAAATATATGACTAAAACAATACCGAAACTGCAGTTAGGAGGGGAAAGAGGACCTGTTGGAAAGCAGGGTCAGACATGTGGACATACTATGCTGTGCTCTTGACCATACCCAAGAGATTGTAGACCAATTATCTTGGCAGTAAGTGTTTATCTGCAATTAAAAACACCATAAAAACATAAATACTCATAAAATAATAAAATAAATATGGATACAAAGGAATTTTTTTTCCTGTGCAAATGAGGTGAGAAGGCTGAAAGAACACAGGTTTAGTTCCAAAAGCTCTTTGTGATTAGCATACTTTCAATATGGATATGGCTTCAGACCCATGAAGACTTACATCTGTGCCCAGACTGGGAAGAATGGAACCCCTCCCTCAATAAAACTGAAGCTGTATAATTAGGATATATTCTTATATAACTGGGACCGCTTGGGAACTAAACAAATAAGAACACATACGCAACCAAAGTCAAAAGATTTTACCATGAGACCAATTTTTTAGCACATAAATACTAACAGCCTTGATAAAGAGCTGTAAGGATAATTTTATTGGGTAGCCTAAATCTTTTGGACTTTTGTTTAAACCTTTGCTTAAAAAAGAGCTTCTTTTTTTTTTTGCTGAAATCATAAATGTAGCACAGAGGCCTAAGAACTGATGTATACTAAGCAAATTGCAGGTTCTCCAAGAACAGGAAGCTCCTCACTTTGGCATGTTGATGAGCACAATCTGAGAACCACGGCCAATCAGGACACCGACATTCCTGTGGTTTTAGGTAAATAGTTTTGCATGAGCAAAAAAAAAAAAAAAAAACCAAACCAAAAAAAAAAACATTTGTCCAAAACTATCCCCACAGTACAAGGGTCTCCAACCACCGTTACATACTTCCCCCCATTTGAATGTGATTCTTCATGAATTGCTGTAAACCAGATGTGTCCCTGGCAGACTCTGTACTCATTCCACCAAGCTTGAGGCAGATGGTAGATCATTGGCTGCAGGGTGTCACCATGACCTCGCCTCGTGCTAGACACGTCCCTCAAACAACACCACGCAATTGGACGTACTCAGACACCGACCTGGGTCAGTCTTGCCCAGCCTTGGACAGGGTCTGTCACGAGGACCTTCCCCCGAAGGAGCAACAGTGTGGAACGAGATGAGTAAGACAACAAGCCTGCCTTAGCCTCTACGGCCTCCCCTGCAGTGGGAGGAGTGAGACTAGCTGAGACCTTAACGAGCCCAGCTCGCTTTCCTCTGAGCCCACGAGGCTCCGTTAAGACTCTCATGGATTTGAGTGTCACTCAGGGTGGATAATGCGGAGAAAGCAGACATGCCAGACATCCATCTGCTGCCAGCGAAAGTAGATGATGAAGACAGAGAGCAGGCAGAGAAGACACTGTGGACGCCATCAACTTATGGCACAAATGAAAGACAGCAGAAGAACAACGGCAGGAAATCCTCAGATCTTTTAAGCACTTGTAGACGTTGTCACAATTCGTGACTATGATCTCATTTAAGCTTTCGAAAACACTCCACCATCATTTTGAAATATTATTTCTGCACTGTAATGCTACACACTACACTCAGCGGCGAGCACTAGTGGCTGCCTCTTCGTAGGTAAAAAGAAAGATCCATACTGAATATATCACTGCGGGCAGGACGAGAATTATACACCTCACATGGAACTGACCCGCAAGTAGGGGTCAGGTTAGGTCAGAGGGGTGAAAAGACGATTAGTCTTCCTAGATAGTGTAGAACCGACAAGCGAGTTGTAAAAAAAAAAAAAAAAACCAACACAAAAAAACCCTTATCGAGTCATTACTCTTCCAACATCGCCTTGACTTGGAGTGAACAATGTACTCACGTGAGCTGGGACTGCCCCAAGGCCACTCATCACGTCTTAATTCACTTCCTGTCCTTTAAGCCGCCCCCACACACCTGCTACACTCACGATCCTGGCACAGAGAGAGAGAGAGAGCGAGCGAGCGAGCGAGAGAGAGAGAGTGGGGGGGGAAGCGAAGCAGAGTGCAGATGTCAGTAGATAAGAACAGGATCAAATCCATCTGAGGAGGGATAAAGTGAAGAAAGACAGAGTGAAGTCGCATAAAGTCTGTTGCTAACACTAGAATAGTAAAAAAAAATATCTATATATATATATGGTAAAATTTTAGGAGGTGAGCTTTAAGTCAGCAAAATGGCAGCCAGAAGTTTATGTAGAACTCATATGTCAGTCATAGACATTATTTTAGTCACATAATACTAATATTGTAGAAGGTGACTGTAACTGAATGATATCTTAATCCCTTACATTATGTGTGATATAAAGAAAATTTTAAAGAAAAATTGTGTGGTATAAAACTGTAGGCAGCATTTGGAATCCGAAGGGAGTTGGATATAAAGGTGAAGTGGCGTTATTAGTACTTTTGCCAGTATTTAAGTTAATACAGACAGAATGGTCTAATGCATGGGCAGGCAGATTCCTTGCAAGCAAACTCATGCATATAAACCAGCCAGCGGCCAATTAAAGGCAAAGACCAGAAGGAAGGGGGCGTGGCCAATCAGAGCCAGAGTCTGGAGCACCAGGGCCAGGGGCGGAGTCTCCTAAGGCAATGTCTCCATGGCAATGGGTTTACACAGGGGATGGACACAGTAAACATCTAAAGTATATAAATAAACTAGCTAATAACATTTATATATTGCCAATATGATATGGGATTACTAACAGTTGACGATGGACATTGTGGCTCAAACACATCCTTTAGCTTTCTCCACTGTAAACACCTTCTAGTGTAGGAGAACAGCTAAAAGGTGGTGCATCAGACCACATTAAACTTTCTTGCTGTTTGGAGTTGCATGCTTGGCGTCCCTTCCAACCACGACCACAGTCATTCTTGGGTGATGTCCTTCCATTTAAGAGGCTTCTGTACTGCAGCTCTGCCATAAATTCCTGCTTTGTGAGACTCCCAACATGCTGTTTTTGTCATTACTGACTTACAGCGGTGCTGTTTCAGTTCTTATACTCTGTAGTAAATCTTAAGACCATGGTACTGCCGTCTACCTGTTAGGTGCAAGTCGCCCCATGTCAATGAGCTATGATGTGCACCCATACGCTGATGTATTTCATCTGTGTTTGGTATATTCTGTCCTGTACACTGTTCCTCTTGACAAAGCCAATCCTTTTATGCAGTTCTTGAGACCAGATGTGTCATAGCTCATGCCCTGGCCAATGTTAATCCCTTCCTTTTGCACTGATACCTCTCGTTAAAATGTTTGGCCCCTTTAGTATCTGACACATTCTCCTAACTGGTCCTGGACCCAGTGTGATTCACCTGTTGTCGGCATTTGTAAGTATATATTAGGTAATTCAGCTTTCAAATTCATTACCATGTGTTTCTATCTGTTTTTTTCTAAAGGATGCAGTATGTATTGTGTGAGGGACAATACTTCTGAGGTAAAATATCTTTTTACAAGGAGGTACAGGAATAGAGTGAAAAGTAACACACCCTGAATTCATATAGCTTGTCGATTCAGAAATCTTCTTACACCCCAGCACCTTGTCTGCACCATTAGTTTGAAAATCCCAGTCTTCGTATGGGTCAGATAGACTTAGGCGACAGGTTGGTCTGTTTGTGTTCATGCACCTTGTGTTCAGCCCTTGACTGTACTTAATCCAGTCTTCCCAGCACAAAGCTAGATAGTGGCTGTCCTTGAAATGCACTGTTAAGTGTAACAGCTTTCTCGATGCTTTCAGTTGCTCAGTAATCAGCCATCATCATCAACAATGAAATAAAGCCATCTGGCCAATAGGAAAAGCTAGAAAGGATACCAGTTTATCTTGGCATCAGATCCATGTGGCACATACTCTTGGGGTAACCCTCCATTCCAGTACACAACACCATGGTACGTGACCTCCAGGTAACGTCCCTCTGGACATGGTGGGCACATTAATGACCATCTGCTCTCCGAGACCCAGTCAATGTCTCTCTTAATGAAGATGAATGGGAGAAGGTCCAAACCAGGAGGATGTCAGCATGCGGCTAACGACACACCTTCAGCTGTAATACCTGACATCCTGCAGTGACTGATGGGTAGCCGCACCCAAACACCGGCTCAGGAACCTCCAACTCCAAGCTTCTTCTAAAGTACCGCGCCGCCCCTCCCCCACGCGCTCGAATCCTGGGCCTTTAGGCTACCGCTAGTCTATGCCGCCACAACTGTCACAGACGTGACTACTAAAACACCATGCCGTTGACATTTTATCTTTTTAGCAACGTCTGCACCAAATGCTTCTTGTTGCAGGTCTTTGTGCCTGATACTCTGTGACCACAGGAACAAAGTTATATCACATGCTGAGAGCTGTTCAGTTTCTGTGACCTGAAGTGCCACTATGAGAAGCAGGTCAGTTGTTAGCAATGTTGTTTGTGACACTTTTAATTAGAAAAACATGGCAGGTAAAACCTGAAAAAGATGCCTGTGTGTATGGGGTTGAACATAACAGAATGTTTATGAAAAATCCACACTGACATTGACGCACATGCACACACACGCACACATTCTGATATGTTTCGAAATTTCAGTGTATTTTATTGTGTTTTATGAAAGCTGCACTTTGCACCTTTATGTGAATAGCCAGTGTTGAGGTGTAAACTTCACACTTTCACACACACACACACACACACACACACTGTATATAAATCTAAATATATATATTTAGATATTTACTGCTATGGATCTACCCCATCAAATTGACACCCTGTATGGTCCACCACAAGGGTAGATGCCAGAACCTTCACAGCCTTATCTTTTTGATCTTTTATTTTCATTTTTTCATGAAAAACGGACACAATCTCAAATGAATCTGTTTATTTCGGTCTGTGACTGTAAGATGATTTCAGCAGATTACTATGTCATTTGCTGTCATTTCCCTGCATTACTGCAGATCCTTTTGTGCCAGTACAGTCAGCAAGAGATGAAACTAGCAGCGCTCTGGTCTCTGCCATGGCATTTATTACAGGAATCAGTGGGATTAATATTGTGCTGCGGGGCGAACCTTACAGCATTTCCCAAATACAAAACACTGGCTTTGTCCGCCGGCTCTCTCAGCAGAGGAGTCAGCTGTACTTTAATTGGTATCATCTACTTGAAACGACCAGAGTAAAAGAATACAGTAGGCAGAAAAGGAGAAGCCACCAAGGGAACTTTAATATCTGTGGCCTTCCCGCAATATACTCTTTCCTGTACCCAGTAGCTGGTATAATTTGAGATAAATTAAAAAATAATTTCCAGAAATGCTTCACCCCAAATGCTACCATGCCTCCTAATTAACGAGGGCTAGTCTACCAATATAGCAGACGCATTATTCGCAAGGTTAGCTGGTGCAGGTTTGCAGCGTCCCTCCGAGCCTTGCCGAAGGACTCCGAATGGCCCCGCAAAAGCGAGCGAGACTGCGGCTGTGGCCTCTGCCGTGATGACGCGGCAGAAACGCGGGGCGCGTGGGACGCGTGTCCGCTCATTACCTTGACATTCACACAGCGGGTGACATTAGCCGCGCGCGAGAGAGCAAATAAGCTCTCTGAACCTTTAAAAGCAGAGGGGTGTTTAATCGCTTTGAAACCCCACCACTGGTGTCTTCAAGGCACGAGGGCACGCATTACAGAAGCGCTGGTAATGAGAGCGAGGCCCGTGACAGCAAAAGGGCACGAGGCTTTAGCCGCCAGCACCCGCGGACATTCGGACGTCCGCGCGACATGCCTTCTGGGTCTCGTTTCTAGGTGACTTTTGTATAAAGTCGTTTTGTATAAAGGCGTTTTGTATAAATCTTTCAATTCTCCACCCACGGTCCTATCAGAAACCACATCTAAGCGGGCGGTGGCAGCTCAGGTGTGATGAAAGAGACTGAAATGAAGAAATTAATGAAAGATGTACGTTGCCCTGCCGCTGACGCGTCGTGGCGAGAAATGACCGTTTCCATTTGTTGAGTAGCACTCAGACTTGAACAAATAATGGCCAGCATTTCTTTGTAGCCCACATGCCTAATACACAGGGAGGAATTGCACAGAAATAGATGAACACGATGATTGGCTACGTTTAGAAATTATACAACAGACGTAACAACACCTCTCTGGCGATGTCTCTCACCCGGCTATCTCTCCCCAACACAATCATATTGCCATAATCCCCCGCTGAGGCTTGTGTGGGCGTGAGCAGGTGACGAGATGGAAGACGGGTGGTCACAGGGTAGCCGGCCAACGCACCTCGTTTCTGTACTTACACTGCCCTCTGCTGGTTAAGGCTGTCCTCTCATCCCTACAAGGCATCGCTGAAGTTCGTTTGTGTGTACACCACAGACGGGAATCTTTTTCTTTTTTTTTTTTTGTAGTTCCTCGGCTTCACTGGTCGATTGTTTTGGAAATAAATATGGAGGGACAGAAAACAAAAAGAAGCCCAACTGTAATGATTCCAGGGGTAAAAATCTGACCCAACAGAGAACAGCAATTGCAGGCGATTTCGTGTTGCACTAGAGGTGGCAGACTGGCGAAGGCATTCTAGACATACATCACTTGGGTTTTTGCAGAGTCTTTCCAGCAGTTTCCACTAGAGGCCACCCTTTATTTCAAACACAGTCATCAATCTTTACAGGGTCTAATACGGCAGGGTGTTATCATCACCACCAGAGAATTACGGTCCAGCCACACAGTCATCTCAACGCTCACAAGCAGGTGTTTTGGGTTTTTTTTGCCTGTCATACATGCGGAAGCGCCTTTGTCCGAATGACACTTTCACGCCGAGCTGCCTTTAAGGCGGCTGATTCTCGGGAGTTTTCTTTCTTGATTCCCGTGCAAGCGCTCGCGAGTCGCCCTAAAATAAACAATGAAGTTGCCATGCCAACGAGAAGCAGAACTCTCTGTGCAAACACTCAAAGTGCGCGCAGAAAGGCAGCTCGAAATGCGGCACGCACTGCGGCTCAGGGGCGCGCGAGAGGACCGTTAAGCAGGTATCAGTTATATTTGGCACATCGCGTGTGCTCACAGAACTCAGCAAACCCAGAGTATCCAACGCACTGCTTGGGGAGGACATGTGCGAGAAAGGATGGAATCTAGATATTAATATGTTCGGGTACACTGTGAATCACTTTACCATCAAGTTCACGCTTAAGTACATTATCTGTAAATGTGTCGGTAGTGCTGCAATTTACATTGTCTATTATCACTAGGACATTCTAAGAAACCGGGATGACATGGGAAAATGCATCAGAGATAATTCCAGCCTACACTATCAGTGGATGTGTAGGTCACTGCATACATCACAGCCGCAGTAAAACTAATCAGCACCAAGCATGGCCTTTAAACAGCTGCGTGGATGTCAAATACACACACGGATGCCCAAATCATTGTTATTAACTTAAGAAAAAAGTTCTATAGACAACATTATGACATTACGAGGAGGATGGTGGAATCAAAGTTGTTGAAACCCTCTGAGGGGTAAAAGTGTATCCAAAACCTATACCCGCCCCTGGCAACGCTGCCCGCTACGCGCCTACCGACACAAAGGTACAGACCAGAGCTTAATCTTTAATTGCCAAGTTTCATTCAAGTTGGTAACGCCGATGACGGAATAACTTTTTTTTTCCCCTTTTTGTAATTTCCCCTTGCTTTTATTGTTTCTTTTCCAAATACCAAATAACGGTTGTAATCATTAATGCCCATTTGAACACGATTCACGATGTCGTTTAAAGCGCTGTCATCTGCGACATTCCATTGCGAACAAGGTGTGCGCTTGAAGTTCCACCTCGAGGTCTTCTGAGAAAAACAAAGACTTCTCAGGTAGGTACGTTACGCTACGAACCTTCCCCTTCAGAACTCACATTTAACATAAAGAATTATTACCTTGTTGTGGATACTGTGCTTCTTATTCTTACGAAGCTATTCTGTATTTCGTAAGCGCTGTCCATGAACGTGACCGCGTACCTAAACTAAATAACGCGATGACGTTCCATACAAGCAATCCAAAAACCTGTTTCATGAATGACCGAAAAGACCATTTTAAAAATCGTCTTTTTCTACAGCAGTCTGAGAGGCTATGTGAATGATTTTCTACTGACGAAAGAAGAATTGTTTCAAAGTGAACTAAAGAAACAGTCTATATATTTGAGGAATGCCAAACCTATTTTCATTTTTGTTTCATCTGTGAAAAGACTTTTCCTCACTCCCTTATCTTGACCACAAAATCTATCAGTATGTCAGACCATATTCAGTAAGGTCACCATGTTTGTAAGGTTAGACACAGTGCGATGCTCTCGTTAGCTAAATTTCGCTTGTCTTCAACATCATAACCTGTCATACGGCATTAATGGACTTGAAAATTATATTATTACAAAAGATTAATGGACAGGGACATTGTGAATCTAAATTAAATAATTAAAATATATTCAATTTCAACAGTCACTGCTTGCATTTGTTCTAATTACCATATTTTAAAGCCCATCAGCGTTATGTCTGCTCTCTACATGCTATTTCACCTTCTCCTCACCAGGATGCTGCCTGTGGCCCATTGTCGTCTTTGCCTGAAGCAGCGTTGAGGGAAATGAATGGAAAAGCCTGCAACCTACTGGTATCTCCCTCCGGGGTGCCCCAGTCTCTGGGTGCCACCAGTGGGCATCAGACGCCCCACATCCGGGTGCGTGCCACCTGCCCCCATTCTCCCCCACACTACGGCACCGCGCCGACTGGGAATGCCGTTGTCCTGCCCACCCTAAGCTTGCGCAGGCAAGTCCTGACCAACGGGAAGCATCAGAGCACCCTCGGCATCCCACGATTGTCGGGGCAACCCTCACTTCCTGGCCCAGCCAGCAACCCAGGTGGGGTGAGACCCAGTGGACCACAGACTGGCATCAAGGGTAAGAAGTCAAACCTACTGATGCTGAATTGTCACTGTAACACTGACTATAGGGCTTTTGTTGTTGTTTTTTTTTCAAATGCAAAGATGGAATGCAAGTTCTTTCTAAATTATAAACAGATCGTGACTGAGAAAGATGCTGAAATTAATTAGGACATTCTTGAGATGAAAGACTGACTTTTCACAGTGGAGCTTTTCTCCCTGCGTTTAGCTAGCCTCGATGATCAAATATGTCACCATGTGGGATCTTGAAAGAGTAGATGGTGCTCATAATTCATAAACAGGAATGTATCAACGGTGTGTCGTTTCAAAGCAAATAGGCAATCTCCATGCCTTCAATCCTGTCCCCACTCCTTCCATATTTCTCAGCCCAGTGATCTGGAATATGGGACATGATGGTCCTTGAGAGATACGGTGCCACGTTGCCATCTTTACCTCTCAGCGCGCTACATAAAACAACATAAACACACACGTTTTGACCACCAGCCAGCATGGATGCTGATGGACTTCTGCAATCGAATTTCACTTGTACAACAAACCAATGCAGCAATGACTGCGCTCTATGAAAACCAAGCGGCTAAAATGCTTCAGCATTAATGAGGTAACAGCAGACCTCAATCTCTGCCATCTAGCTGAGGGATCACGGCCACAGCCAAAGTCTAATACTTTCGTGAGGGCTTCTTTCAGAGCGTAATTCTGCCTTTTCTTCCCACAACAATGACACTGCTGATTTCCAAACTGGAGTTTATACTTCTGCATTGTCAAGCAACCACCAGTGTGCCTTCCTCCCCACAAAACCCTTTCCTTCATATTTTTGTTAATTAACCAAGCAGAAAGCTTGCTCCTAAACCAGCCATGCCCAGAGAATGAAAGGAAAGGTATTAGAAGTTAACAGAGCAGAACGGTTTTTCCGGGCCTCCGCAGGTTTGGAATTTTCATGAGTATTGTTGTGTTTCTTTTAATGTGAACAAAAAAAGGCATCATGTTTGTTTATGGACAACAAAGATGTAATAAACCTGCCAGCAACAACTATTACAAAATGAGATGAAAGGAATATGATCGTTTTGGTGCTTTTAAAACCACATGCCTTTCACGATGATCTGTTTCACTTCCCTTTATCAGACAGAGCGGATGTGCCGCACTGTCCTCAGTAAATATTTTATGTCATGGTGTGTTTGAGATGGGAGGGATTATATTTAGTTAAGTCACTAAGTTCAAGTTGTGAGATATAGTTGCCCATTTTCAGTGTAGTACATTACACCAAAACTAAATTAATGCGATTCTAAATTTACAGAATTAAAATAAGTATTTATCCAGTAGTAGGAAACAAACAGCATTTAAATGGAGATTTGTAATGAATTAACAGGCTGGCAGAATGACAATATCAGCTCTTTATCCTAAAGAATTATTATAGTCATGCCATATGGTGACACACTTTAGTAAATTAACTAATTAGGACTTTAAGAAAGAATATTTTTTAAGAAAGAGGTTTTTTTTTTTAATTCAAACAGTTTGAAGTTTAACTTCTTGATCTATCATTGTCTACATTCTCAATCTTTAATCTCTGTGACCACAATCAAAAATGGAAATTTTGTGATGTGCAAAGTATGAATAATATCTTCTTTACGGGCATAAAAATGCAGACAAACCATTTAAAAAATGTCTTCTCTTGCATCCCATTCCTCTGCTGTTTCCCAGGCTCTCAGTCACTGGTGCCAAATGGAAAACTACTGGGACAGAATGGGCTATCAAACCTGCAGGTGTCCAGCAGTGCCATGGTCGTGCAGAGCCTGAGCCCCGTGTGTTCAGCCGCTGTCCAAGTCTCTGTAGCTCCCTGTCCGCCACACTCGCTTGGTCTGTTTGTGCCTTTCACAGATGCCAGGTAAAATAGTCCAAAAGTCTGAATGATGCAAATAAATAAATGTACTTCTTTTTTTCCCCCCTTTGTTAATCCATGCATGTTCTGGTTATGATACAGACTGGATCAGTTGGCATTGCAACTGAGCCTTGAAGCTAATGCTTGTGCACTGGTGCAGGTCTGTGCTGTCCAGAGAGTCCCTGGCCTCCACCACTCTCAGCCTTGCTGAGAGTCAATCGATACGCAGCAGCAAGTTGGACTGGCCTCATGGCTATCGCGTGCTTCCACCGCTCGGGCAGCCGAACAGCTGCAGTCAGATGGCTGATGGAGCAGAGCATCTCAGCATCCCTCTAGGGACCGCAATGTCTGGGGCAACCAGTGCCTCCAATCCAGCTTCTCTTCCCGCTTATCTGTTTAAGGAGGACGCCCACAGCCCCCGGCATTCCGGACGCCCCAAGAAAAGGGCCCTCTCGGTCTCGCCTCTGTCTGACGGCATTGCCATCGACTTGAACTCCATTATTCGAACCTCTCCCACCTCTCTGGTGGCCTACATCGTGGGCTCCCAGAGTTCTCCAGCCTCTCAGCCGACCCCTTCTCCCCTGCAGTCTGAAGTATGTGGGCATCTCCTGGGCGTCAGGGGAAGCTGCATTCCCAATCCTAGTTTCGTCAACCCGAGCCCCAAAGTCAGCTCCACGCTAGGCGAGGCCTTGAACAGTTACTGCCACCCCGACACAGTGGCCTCCTGCATGCAGAGGTTGGAAGAAGGGGGTTCTCACGACAACCAATCAGGAGGGAGTAACCTGGTGGTGGAACATCAGCATTTGTCTGAACAGGAGCTCCCAATAAGCCACACCGCAGTGGCAGCTAACAGTGTCTCACAGAACAACTTGCCAATGCCTGCACAGCCTCAGCTCGGAAGGACAGCCACGGTCAAGCCCCTCGGCCTCCCTCGGGGTGCTCCGCCGCCCTATTACTCCCACCATGTGCATCAATCACCAGTTGGTCACATGGGACATGCTCGGAACCCCACAGACCTGCGGTCTGCACCACCTGCGGACAATCCTAGAGTTCAGCCCCTGGCCCTGGGCCCCATGCTGGAGGAGGACGAGGGGGAGCTCGAGGATTCCGACGGGGTGCACCGCTGCTGCTGGCTGGACTGCAGCGCCACCTACAGCCACAAAGAGGAGCTGGTCAAGCACATTGAGAAGCTCCACATGGAACAGCGCAAAGGAGAGGACTTCACCTGTTTCTGGGCGGGGTGTCCACGGAGACACAAGCCATTCAACGCTCGCTACAAGCTCCTGATCCACATGAGAGTACATTCTGGAGAGAAGCCCAACAAATGCACGGTATGCAGACTTGACCTACTATTAGAAGAATACACCTATTACCATTCACCTGTGAAGAATTACCCAGTTCCCTGTCCCAACTCTGATTACCATGTATCCATCTGCAGATTTCAAAGATATAATAGGCATTCAACATGTTTCATCCGTGAGTCTAATCTTCCAATCTCTGTCGTGTCTCTAAACATTGGTAACCAGTCTAGGTAGGAAGCAGATTTAAATGTTTTTTTAAAGTGCTGTTTGGACAAGGCTACCGAAGCATCGCAGGTGGTTTTTACCATTTGAAACTAAAATCTGGAGTTCCAAATGATTTAAGATGCCAAGCAGTTTAAAATCCATTGTGTGCTTTGACATGCTGTCACGCTGAGGTTAGGTGGAACAACCCTTCAGTTTCGGGTGCCTGTTCCTCTCGCAGCTCTGGCCACCAGCTAATTTGTAGAAGTCTGTGATGATTGATTGACAGTGACTTAAGTAATTATATAGTTATTTAATATTTTTTAAAAAGCACAAAAGACATACAGTTAGGCACTGTCAGGGAAACACTCTGCTTCCTGCCACTGACTTCTCCCAGCTGGACAAGCTGTCAGCAGGCGAGATCCTGCCAAAGGCCACGGTCTAGCCACAGACAGGCCCCGAGGTACAGTCATCTTAGCTTTATTGACTTTTATTCAACACCAGACGGAGTTATTTCTGCTGATGCAGCTACACGCTTTACTTTAGAGCCAGAGGCCCTGGAAGACACCAGAGCAAGGAGACTGATCCGCAGCCATGGTCTGTTCCGTGATAGCCGACGGGTTGGGGTTAGTGAAGAGGCGATCTGCGGTCATTTCTTGCCTCGTCTGATCTTGGCAATCATTAACGGCGCACATACCTGCGGTCGACCTTTCTCTCCAAACACTTACTCATTACTTAAAACTGCTCCTGTTGCCATGGAGCCCAGAACAGTTGGATGGTTTTGTCAAGCACGTAATTACAGACCAAAGAGAAGGAAAATGGTCACAGCCACTACCCAAGCTGAAAATATCCATTCCCTTTCTGTAGTCTTTTGTCATTTGCGGAAGTTTTCCCTCCCTGTAGAAATGCAAGCAGCTTTTGTCAAAGATTTATAATAAAGAATGAAAAGACAGACATGCCAGACCTGAATGACCAAAAAGTTACGTGAGCTTTGAAAGTGGAATTAAATAGATCATATTACAGGTCACAATAGCAGGGAGTTAGCCAAAACGTGTCTCAGCTTGTTCTGAATTTCTGGTGATGAGCTTATTGTTTACTTAAAGATATATTTTCTTTGTTTTTGCTGCTCAAAAAGAAACGTTGGTACATTTTAGTACGTGTAGTTTTAATCAAGCTGTACTCTACCTTTTCAGATAGGGCTACAACAAGATACCTTTTCTTTGAAGTATTTTTGTAAAGTATTTCGTTTGTGACGTTTTCCTGTTTTTGCACAGCAGAAATATCATGGGCTCTTACAATTATCCTTCATAACTCCTCATCAGTACATATTGCATCAAACAATAGACCGCAGTGAAGCGATAACAGCTCCCTTTTGTATCAGAAGCGCAGGTAATCATGTTCAGGGTTACCATGGAATCCAGTGGAAACTTTGGGCTGTCCACCAGAAATAGCAGCTTGAAACGCAGGCTGTCAGGAGGTTTGGCAGGGATCTTTGAGGATCATTCTTGAGTCGTCCGCCTGATCCAGCAGCTGCTATTGACTGTCTTGTGGTTTTTGTGATTGTCCTCTCGTTCAGCAGCTGGGGGCGGTCATATTTTGGTTCTTTTCACAGCCCTAAATGATGCCTGTCATTTATCTACTACCATTTGAGGTTTCAGGATAGTAGTACATCTTAACTTTTCTTTGGATTTCTTACTGATAAGAAGGCAGTTGCATTAAATGAAATGCCATACACTTATAGCGATATCTTGACCCTAAGAACGTTTATGGTCATCCATTTTGGCTCCTACACCCTGAGAAACTTGAAATTCTGGCCCTGTCTAAGTTACTGAATTCTGTGCTAATCATGTTACCTACCAAGAGGTTTGGCAGTATCAAACAAATGTGGGCAGGGAAAGTAGACTGGAATCCAGAAGCAAGACTTTAGTTTTGTTGGGTTTTTTTGGCTTTTATCACTGAAGCCACAAGCCTTTGTTTATGCAAACATGGGTACTGTTCCTCTGTTACATCAAATGACCCTTATCTTAAAACATTCTCTTCTGACCATTCTAATTACTCTAACACTTATTCTGGTTACATTCTGCTATGTTTTACAACACTCTGTCATTTTATTTGCCATGAACAGGCCTTAACCCCCAACTATTTAGAGCACTTAAAAATGTCCAAAGACTACCATGGCAGTAAACAATAATGGAGGGTGGCTGAGAGGGTGTAGTAGTTTGTTGTTGATGTGTTGCAGATGCCAGTGCTTTGAAACAATGGAAGGAGGAGAGGGGTAGATGCTACCAGGCTGCATGTCTGGCACGGGCCACAGGTGCCACGGCATGTCCACAGGCTGGCCGGGCCCTCGGGCCTTGTGCGGGAGCCGTGACGCCGCATCTCTTCAGCCCGGTGGCCTTTCTAAGGAGCCAGTGTCTGAGGCATTATTAAACGACTCTGAAAGGCTCCTTCGCGCCTAACACCGCGGTGTGTTTTCACCACGGTCCCGATCTGAATGCGTATTGATCCGGCTGCATTTCTGTCCCTGCCTTGCGTTCCTCTTGTGCTCGGCAGGCCGTCGTGATTGTGCAGGGCTAGTTTATCCCCCTAATGAGTAAATAGTGATTAAAGAAGACAGCAGTTATCATTTCAGGATTCGATAGTTCTTTGTCATAAAGTTCAGAGTCCTTTGCAAAAAAACAAAGACAAGACAAAAAGCAGAGCAGTCATATTTTTGACACATCTTAGAAACTCAATACCAGTAAACATTCTGTGTAATCAGTAGTCTGCAACTGTCATTTAGAAGCAGCCATTAGGCAGAATAGTTGTTGTGTTCTTTTTTATTTAGTATTTTGAGAGATTATTTTTCATTTATGTGAAAAGACTGTGAAATAGCGGTGCCTTCCTCCCGCTTCTTTGATAACCAAGTGTTTAATCCCAATTCCAGACACTCAGCTTCTAACACAAACACCATGTAATAAGAAGCTGGACTAAGAGAAGCCAAAGAGGATGGCACAGGAACTGAGTACCCACTGCGGTCGACAAAAATTATGCCAAGCTGCACTGGTACTCACTATTATTTGTTTATTTATTTACTTTACAAACACGGCCAAAGTGACGTCCTCTATTTTGTGGACATCAGTTAAGGCAGACAACACAAACTGCTCTCCAGGGAAGCAAATTATTCCAACACCGCTGCATTCCTCAGTGAGAAAACCACATTAAGGAATGACAGGATAAACGTTTTGTTCTTCAGAGTGCAAGGCAACGGTTTAGTAGAATTAAGGGTCAATCATGGAGCTCCCAGGCGAGCACAGTCAAGGTGATTATTCACAGCTGGTAGCTGCAGTTTCTGAGGGTCCAGGACGGAATCAAAACCAGTCATACAGCAGCCCATTCTCACACCCCGAAGGATCGATTTGACTTGACCATGTACGGATAAAAACTGTACTGGGAAGCCTTAAGGAAAAGGAAGTCCGGAATATTTCACAAGAAACCAAACAGCAAAAGTAATGAATGTTACAACCAATTTCCACTCTCTGGCAGGAGAGCAGTGGCGTGATAACAATCTCGGCTACTCTCCATAACCTCGCGCAATTAGACGCTGGATAATGATCGTGTTTTCTGCTTCTTGCCCCGATCTAAATAAGGTCATCGGTACTGTTCACAACTCAGTGGCTTGTGCGTAGTTCCAGCCGTGCCGAGACACATTCCCTGCTTGGCCCGGAGAGGACAAAGTGCAGGGGCCACACATACTTGGAGGGTGAGCTCACTGCACTGGAGTGCTTTTTTGCATGACGAAATGGGAAAACCCAGACAGAGATACTCTGCTAACGAAGCACAATGATAGAGAGACCTTCTGCCTCTCATCAGCGCTGATCACTGCTTATGTGTAGCAGCAGTACAGGAAGAGTACAGGAAAGGTTTTATAGGCCTCTCTAACTATGCTACCAGACTTGACAAATTTATGGAGTCTTTTAGATACGCAGGAAGCAGACAGCAAACTCAGGGAGGGTATAGGGCTGTAGGAGTCACGGGTAGGTGCCTGATTGGCTTGAACAGTAGAACACTGCCCCCTCCTGGTTAAAACACGCAGAGACACTACTTGGGCCCCTAAATGGTCCAGCAAAAGTACTTCCTCAATTCAACAATAATTGTTTTCTATGCCATCTCTCTCTCTCTCTCTCTCTCTCTCTCTCTCTCTCTCTCTCTCTCTCTCTCTCTCTCTCTCTCTCTCTCTCTCTCTCTCTCTCTCTCTCTCTCTCTCTCTCTCTCTCTCTCTCTCTCTCTCTCTCTCTTCCATGGACAGTTTAATGGCTGCCACAAGGCATTCTCCCGCCTGGAGAACCTAAAGATCCACTTACGGAGCCACACAGGAGAAAAGCCCTACACGTGCCAGCACCCAGGCTGCCTCAAATCCTTCAGCAACTCCAGCGACCGGGCGAAGCACCAGCGCACACACCTAGACACAGTGAGTCCAGGCCTACCGGCCCTACACCCCTGTGCCACAATCTTAGAAACGAGCTGCCATGTGGAATTCCTGGAGTGCCTCAGGGCTACCTGCGCGTGCCCGTGCATATCTGTGCAGAAACCATACGCGTGCCAGATTCAGGGCTGTCTGAAGCGCTACACGGATCCCAGCTCTCTGCGGAAACACGTCAAATCACACTCCACCAAAGAACAACAGGCCAGGAAGAAGGTAAGAGGGAACATGGCTGGATTACCATATCGGTGTCGCATACGCTCATCACACATGTCATTTAGGAAGTAATTCTTCAACAAACAGCACATATCTCGGAGGCCCAATGATATTCAAGCTACCCACAGCAAACGGGGAAGCCATATGTGCAGATGTTGTTTTTCTCTCACTGTGTACATATTTTTTTAACATGTGCTAACATATACTTGTGATATACAACATGCATCAGTTTTATAGGAGATGTGCTGATAAAACTGGTGAACTTATAACTTGTGTAGGAGCAGAGCTCATTATCACAGAAAGAAAAAAAAAATCACATCACCATAGATACAGCAACTTAAGGTATGCTGCTTCTTGACTGCAATGAAAAAAAATGTGTACTGGTAGCATGTGTTTTCTTCAGTTAATGTCAGTGAAGCGCTTAAAAATAGCATGCTTATATTCCAGTGCGAGTGCTACGCTATAATTTAAGCTGTTTTTAAGCACATCACTGACACGAACTGAAGAAAACACATGCTACCAATATTACTATATATTAATATTAATATATTATGGCTATGTGCTGTCCTTCCATAGTTCTGCAGTTAACCCCAAAAGAGGAACTTCTATTTGTTCATGTGTCAATATGATCAAAACCCCTTAAGGAAGCAAGTTTGCATATTTAAGAACCAAAACCATTTTTCAAAGACAGCCAAGAGTTTTGTTTAATTCCTTTTCCTGTTATTTAGCTGAGAGCCAGCACAGAGGTCTCCCGCGAGGAACTCTCCGAGTGCTTATCTATCCAGCCCCTGCAGCCCAGCCTGTCACCGCTGGATTTGATTCCGAGCGATTTGTGCCAGCATCCAGGGTCGGCCTCGGACGCATACACAGGTTTGGGGGTTTTTGGGGTTTTTTTTTGCATGCGCCGAAGTGTGATCAGTCACTCGTCGCGTGAGCCGGATGACTTCGTTTTTCTGTGTGTGCACGACAGGTGTGTTCTGCGCTGGCCGGTGTGCCCAGGCAGCCGACGTCCACAGCCCCGCGCCGCTGCCTGCTGTGACCCCTGCTCGCCCATCTCCGAGTGGAGCACGCTTCCCATTGGCCCCCCCGCCCCCCCCGCCCCCGGTCAACTGCAGGTGCTACCCTTTTACGGGCTTCTTTCAATGCAAGTCTGCCTCTTATATTAGGTGGTTTGAGAAATAATCCATGACACTTATTTTATCCACATTAGCATTGCTTGGGTGATCCATCTTGTTCAATCACAAAACGAAGACACTTCCCTATTAGGAAAATGGCACAGGAAATGAACTAGGCAATTTTAAGAAACAGGCTATAACTGAGGTGTACAGGTCTTGCAGAAAGTGGTTTAAATATAACACTCTAACCATGCCACAAACCGAACATCAATGTCAAACTAAAAAAAAAAAATGTGTAAAGGCTTTGAACTGCTAAGAAATTCATTAATTTATTCATTCTCTTGTTGGTAATAGCAGAAGGAGACCGCTATATTCCATGGTGACCACTATAGCAAATGAATGACAATAAGGGTTTTTAATTGCGTACTTTGAGAGCCGCGGCAGTCCGGTCCTTCCCAAAGACTCCTGCCGTGCCTAAAATTGGTTGCTGGTTCACAGGAAGTCTAAAGGAAAGTTTAAAAGGAGGAGGATAAAAAAGACTGCTCATGCTAAATCTCATCTATAAGCAGAGGAAATGAAGGTACATTTGTACTCATTTGAAACCACAGATCAGGCCAGACAGAGAAACTGCCACATAAGTTGGCCTAACTTCTGTATGCTTCTGTCGGAGTCTCTTCGCAAGGGTGATGAATTGGTTCACATAATCCTTGCCATTCTCATGAATGCATTGTGAAAGCCCCTACTCCTCACACCAGTACGGTTTGGTTTACTCTCAATGCAAGAACCTGCCATGGACTGAATTGCTATTTAGTTTGCATTCAGTCTGAGTTCACCTTGGCAGAGAAGGTGGTGATGACTGACTTAAACGCTCCGGCACTCTTTTTTTCTTTTTCTCTGATCTGCAACAAACGCGTCCTTGCACATCGGTTGTCATGGCTTTATGGCTGCAGACTCATAGTCCAAATAATCTGATTAAAATAAAACACCATTTTGCCTCGCCGTGAAAGGCACCAATGGGCTTTTTGTGAGCCTCACACGTCCACTGTGGCAGAGGCGCTCGGGGGAGGGGTCCGCCAGGCGTCACGGCCTGCCAGCAAAACCCATTCCTTCAGTGGGGCACTTCAAAGGTGCCCAGAGGGGACCCGCTTCAGGGCTGGCCGAGCCAGATGCCTCTGGCTACGTGCTGCGCGACTGTTCCAGCGACAGCGGCGGGCCTGCAGCGCACGGCGGGGACCCCACAAAGACGACCATCCAGTCCAGTAGGAGCGAACCAGGTTCAGCCACGCCGGTCTTAAGAGCCCACATTAATTGATGCTGTGGCCACCAAGCAGAAGAAAGCAGAAATGCACTAAGTGCTTTAAAGAATTGAGAAAATGGGATGAAAGGGTGAGGCAGACGGATTGCTGTAATTATCTCTCTGTGTGTTAAATCAATTGTAAAATCCCTGTGACCCTTTTTTTCAATGATTTTTCTATAAAGGGGAGTCGTTCTCATCTACTGCCACAGTTCTGATGCAGTTGTTACAGCCAGGCACGCCCTTTGTTCTCAGAGAGCTTGCAAATAACACACCATAACCTCCTGGATTGTTCGTTTTTTTGTAAACTCCCGTATAAATGTGGATCAGGTGCAGTGCTGCAGTGCCTGATGGTAGACTCTCGAGGTCCTGGACTAAAATGTCGCTCTCTCAGGTTCGACGATCCTGGAGTCCAGCAGCCAAGCTCCACCCCCCATAACCGACCTCCTCCTGTACTTCCTCATTCACACCACCACATGATTGCAGGGCAAAAGCAAAACTCGCTACCCAGAGACCCCAACCTCTCCGCTGCGTCTCTCCCCCGCCGTCAGGACAGTAGGTTCCTTGTGTTTATTTTTGTAATATATTTTGTAATATAGTAGTAATAATAATAATATTTGTAATGTCATATACAGTTTATGGAGTGGGCAAAGGATGCAAAGTCCAGCCAACCAAAACACATTTGAAGTGTCAGCCTTTTTCTAAGTCCCACCTTCCCGCGCGAGAATGCGTTAAAACTTCAAAGCGAAACAATCAAAGGGTCCCCAGAATCGAGGGAAGAATTCCAGGTGTAAAAAGAAAAACATGTCCAATAAATCAAAGTAGTAAAACGAAGTTGGAAAGAACTCTTATTATTTGTTAATTATGCACACATATACCTACACATATAAGGCGTATTAATGGAGAGGGGAAAAAAAAGTCCACCCACCAGAAGACAGGGATTCTGTATGCATGAGCCCCATGCGCAGTGTTATAAATGCACCTTCATTTCACTCTGTAGGCAGTGGATTGCTGCTGTTGTTGTTTTTTGGTTTTTTTCCTCCTTCTGATCTACATTACATCCTAACACCATATCTCATTAGCCGTCGGGTGTTTGCAGAGAGGTGAGCCCGCATGCATATGCAAGGCTGCGCCCCTGCCGCACGCGGTCTTTACGGCACGGGAAGAAACCCGGCTGAATGATTCATGAATCTGTACTTCTGTTGCAGCAGCAACAGATGGCTGTCTGTTAGGCAAAGTCAAAAATAGAGCCCTCTAATACAGTCCGTATCGTGTACTGTGTAAGCCTGCTCCCAGTCTTTTCCAAGCTCACGCTTCTTACTCAGAAGTGGATATCAGATCAAATTCTACTTGTGCCTTCTTTTGACTGCATGGCAGGGAGAGTTCAGTTAAGTAACCTATATCGAAATGGTTTGATGAATGCACTGCAAACCCCTATCAGGAAAAAAGGTAATACTCAAAACCTTTTGTGTGTGTGTGTGTGTGTGTGTGTGTGTGTGTGTGTGTTTGTCAAAACACTCCTCAGGTTTCCCTAGTGTGTGTTCCCCCTCCTACAGTGACTCACCACACACGGCGAAGTCGGTCGCCTCTTCTTCCATGAGGCTGATCCCTGTGTTGGAGGACAGTCTGGGTCCCTCGATCACGACTCACAGGGAAGGCGATCTGAATCACAGGCCACTCTCAAGGATCACAGGTGCAGGAGCATTCATGCCATGTTAACACCAGTGCACCACACCTTTCACTTACTATAGAGAACCTTGCAATGGGGAGAAATCCACAGCTCTAAATCCATGCTCACCACTGCAGTGTTCCATCAACACGTTCCATCAGAAGATTCCTTGGGGAATCAGGACCATTCGGTGGCAGAAGACAACTATCTTCACATATACACTCCGGATCAATGCCCAAGCCAGCTGTCTTGTGCCTACATGGAAAGGTGAAATCCAGCTAGTACGGTCTTCTGCACACAGGATTGTACATCTACCGTACACATCTGATGCACTGCTTACTTTTTTATTGTCTTTTAATCATAGGACCGATTGTGTGCATTTTCAAAGACAGAATATGGTCTATATTTTGCATGTTAAATTTTAAAATAATTTTTATATAATATCTTGAATTTCCATAATGCTAAGAAAACGCTAATCAATCATGTCTAAAAAAAACAGAACATTCCTGATTTTTTTTTAAATTTGCTTCACTGGAGGACGATGCCCCCTCTTGGATAAGTATGTGTATGTAAAAGAAATAAGCCTTAAAAGGCACTCACATTCTTACATTAAACCACCAAATAATGACTACTACTGTATCAGAGGTTGCTTATTCTGTTTGTGTATCATGGCATTAACTGCAATGTATTTGTTTAAATTCATAAAGAGGCAGTTAGGGCCATCATTCTGTCCTAGAGAGAGCTCTCTACTAGAGCCAGAAGTCAACGACATAAAGAAAAGCATTTTTGCAACACTGATAACCACAGAGCTAACACCTTTATTATTTTGGCTTACAATGGGGTATCTCAGTTGCAGAATAGAAAGCATCTAAAAGTGTTGCTGTCTGGAATCTTTGGGAATATATGAAAGCTTTGCTTTCAGGCCATTTGAAAGGGTCCAAGCAGGCCATGTAGAATGCCTGTGCAGAAAAGAGCCCCCTTAGGTCATATTTGGTCACTTAATTCTGAACTTCTATGGTACATTTGACATAGTCCACACACTCAAACTGCATTCTCTCCCATCTAGCCTATGAGGTAAATATCAGGAGGATACAGTTCTAGCAATAAGCTTTTCGACAAGAGCCACTTCTGACAAAGTCAACCAACACATATTTAATCATAGAAAAGGGTGATGATAGAACTCTCCGTTCTAAGATTGTATAAAGTGAACAGCACTTTTAGTTCTGTATCTAAGATAATCATTAGTATCCTTGACATCAGCACTTTGACTCATATCAGGTTTCTCGTCACCTCTGTGATTGTTCCATCTCTTTACCCAGAATCATATGCACAAGAATTCCATTTAGTACTACAGGAAGCTAAGAACAGGGATTTGGCCAGCAATAGCCTTAAACAAATAATGCTTTAGGAATTCTTGATTGTGGTTTTAATATGGTTTAAAATAAGAGCAATCTTATTTCTGCCTAACATGTTTAACCTTTGACAAATGCACTTGCCCATTAGTAAGAGTCCTTTTTGCACGACATAAAACTACTGCTTTGGTATTATGTAAACTGTACCTGTGTCACAAAAATAAATTCAAGACTGTAAAGCATTGACCTACTTTACTTTCTTTTTTGTAGTCTTGATTTGTTTGTTTGTGTGTGTGTGTGTGAGAGAGAGAGAGAGAGAGAAAGAGAGAGAGAGAAAACATCGCAGAAGAATCACATTTTGTGTGGGCAATATCAGAAACCTATGTACAAACTGGGCAAACTTGCATCTAATTAGGAGAAACCATTCTTTCAAACGCACTTTGGAATTAAAGTCACATTAACTAAGTTTAAGGCTCGTTATTTTACAATTTTATGTTAAGTGGGTATTTCCTAAACTCCAGAATTGAACATATTTTTAGTTTCGTGATAGGCGATTTAAGATGTGCCATCAGCAGGTATCCCAAGGCACCGTCCGCCTGGACGCAGCCGTGCGTGAGGGAGGCGCTCCTCCTTCCGCCCGGCGCGCCTTTCTCTGCTCACTCCACCAACCTTGACGTGGCGGGCATGTCAGAGGGGAAGTCCCGCCTTCGCAGCCACGCTTTAATAAAGTATTGATCAATTATTCTGCCAAATGAATCAATAATTGACTTGGTGTTGATTCAGACATATGTGTCTCAGCAGGAGGGCTTATTAGGTCCATTCGGATTCATCAGTTTATCCGACACTTCCCGAGGAACTTCACAAAGCTAGACGGTGAAGACTAATTTCTGACCAGCTTTTGATTTTAGTACATTTTTCTAATCGGCACGGTTATAAGTTCACCTACATTTATTCGGTCAATGCCGTCGGTTCCGGGCCTGCCGCCAGTTGAACACTCTCACCGTTCCTGAACTTTTATTTGCCTTTGTTCCTCCTCGCGCACACTCTCCCCGCCCCTGCGCGCACCGCTGGTTTGGTTGAGGCTGCAGGGCGCTTTATAGCAACTGTTGCTGTGGTCGAGCGCCATAGCCACCGTAGTCCTGGAGACTGTAACCCAACAACAACAACCCCGCTCCATCATCCCCGCCGCTGCCATCCTCATCCACACGACTCCGCACACTGCAGGTGAATATCGCGGCTGTTTGCTCCGCTCTATTACCGGACGCTACCTGTCGGATAGTCTTGCCACATAATATTTGATGGTTAAGAAGGAAATGCAAAAAATAATTTATTGTGTATTGTTAAAACCTTTTGAAGCTAACCAGCTGTGTCGGTCAGCTAGCTGGCTAAGTTTGCTAGCCATTTGGGAATGATTTCATTGTAGCTAGCTAGGCCAGTTCCTCATTTATACGCGTCCCTGTCGAGCTCCGCTGTTCGTGTACTTTTTCCGAGCAGTATTCTACAGCAGGTACGGATATCTTCCGCATAGCCATGGCATCATTCGACCGGTATGGGTTGTCGTCAAAGATGCAACAGTGTCTACTTGGCAGAGAATTAAGTATTGAAACGTGTACCTGTCTGGTGTAGCTCAGTCATTAGCTGGGATGGTGGTCTTTGGTTAGCCAGCATCCCTGTCCCCTGAATCCCGGAGCAGGTGTTTCCCCTCAGCCAGCCAATAGACATGGCCTGCTTACAAGCTGATTGCTATTATATTAGCTAGCGACGCAGCTAGCCAGAAAGCTAATAGACCAGTGTGTGTTGTCGGTGGTCCATGTAGTGATTTGAGGACCGTAATTGTATTTTCCTGGCTGCTTTTCATTCATGCAACCAAGCTAAGCTATCTAACTTCTCTGGGCAGGCTATCTTAGCTAGCTAACACACCAGTAATGCTTGCTAGCTAATGCAATTGTGCAGGTGCCTTAGCTAATAGAACGGGATCCTGTAGCAATAAGAACATTTTGTGGGCTGATTTTGTTTTATACATGTACTTAATGTTGTTTAAATGTTAAGTAGATACTCAAATCCTTGTCCACATTACATTGCTAGCTTGCTGCAGCACCATTTGTTGGCTATCTATTGTTATAGCTCTCCGCGGAAAGGTGCAGCTTGATTGCTAGCTAGCGTTAGCATAGCTAGCCATTTAATTAGCGACCAAGCTAGCTTAGCAAGACAGGAGTTGCACACTTGGCTAACCCTCTTTGTTATCGCCTTGGATGGTTTGTGCAGTGGTACTTGTGCGGTAGGCCTGCTTGTTATCCACCAACACTTTACACTAACACATTCAAACTGTTCGAAGGGGGGAATACTGCTCCACACTAGTACCTCGTCCGAGTAGCCTCCTATGTGCCTTAATACTGACTGCCAATTGAGCAAGAAATATTTTTCTTTAGACCTTATAGCTTTATTCATGTGCCTGGAAATATTTTTATAATACTGTGTGACTGTTGTATTTACTTGTGAAATTGTAACTCATATTGTTTGTCTTAGTAAGTTCACCTAGAGTGATGATTTGTGTTATTCATAACTGTCTAGAAATTGCACAAAGTCTCTGTTATTATACACAAGGTCAGCCTAAAATTCTTTAATATGGTGTAATAGATTTTTTTTTATGCTTTGTTAAAATCGACTTTTATCAGTTGCCATAAATGCACTACTGCCAATATCATATTTTCACAGTCTGCCAATGTCATATTTTCATTGCTAATCTTCATATACCTATTAACAGCCAGTGCTGTGTGTGTGTGTGTGTGTGTGTTGCCTTCACCCGTTATCTTCTGATGCAATACGTAGGTTCCTAGTCTATACCCCATGGAGTAAATGAGGAGGTGCAGCAACACTACTTTTCCACATGTAGAGTCTAGAGTGACTCTGGACACAATTTTCTATGAAGTAACAATTTCATTATATTATCAGCCAAGACATGGTGCACATCATTGTAGGATTACTGTGTTGTCCTTAACATTGCAATGGAATTTACCATTTTTTCTGTCTGAGCACAGATGGATATCACACTGCACGTTTTCCAATCTAAATAGTCAGTTGTATCTGCTTTTCAACTTTGTAAACAAAATGCTGACAGTTTCTTAGAATTGCATCAGTATCCGCTGTGAGATGTAACCCTGTTGTGTTCATTAGGCATGGGAAACAGATGCGCACCATGAGCAGGTTGGAAGGACGCAACAGGTGCATAGTAGGCAAACCTGGAGGGGCTGAACTGGTGGAGGAATTATTCAGGGCTGGGTTTCGTGCCCGTGTCGAGTACGGAGCTTCATTTTTAACACTTGCACTGTTTTTTGTTTCTTTGTTTTTTTTTCCTTTGGGAATGCGTTCAGGTGGTGGTAAAGTTTTGATTTGGAGATGGACTGAACAAGGAAAGTATTCACTACTAATGACACCATCATATCAAGTTGCAACAAAAATTGTTTTCATTCAGAAAAAATATGCAGACTCTGTGGGGGTGGGGGAGTTTTTGCTGCTTTCTTTAAAAAAAAGACATTAAAGTGAGCTTTAGAGAAAAAGAAATCACGGTTCAGATTTTTCTTCCCTTCTTTTATTGTCCAAGCACTTTGGGGTGATTTTGGGTGTCTAGCCTGCCCTCCTCCTGTCCAGAGGACAGGATGTCTGAAACAGCTAGTTATCAGATCTCATTACCACTTATCTGAAGGCGGGCGGAGGGCAGGGGTGGGCCTGTGCCACCTGTCCTTTGTATCCTGTTCCTTTTCCAATCACTTTAAGAGACGGGCTGGGTAAATAATTCATATCCATTTTCATTGCATTTCATCCTAAACAAACCTAAGACTGCTTATGTGTGGGTACAGGGGGTTGTTGACATAAGAATCCCTCAAAATCTAGGACTGCTTAATCAACTGAGTTTGTTTTTAGCCAGTTTTCTTCGACTTTTTTTTTTTTTTTTTTTTTTGGTGCCATTTTCAAATCTGTCATAGGAGACACTAGTGTGCACCGTAACACAGATTATATTTGAGCATATTTTGTTTACTATATGTGTGGTGAGTTCACTGTAACTCTAATGCACTTAGAACAATGCCAGCTGCCTTGGACTGAACAGGTGCAGCTGATAGGAGCAGTGCTCTGACATTTGATCTGATTCAGCCTGCCTGGCCCCGAGCCCAATGATGTAACAGGGTTTGACCCAGCTTCGTCGACAGCCCGTGGCAAAGCAGCGGGAGAGTGGGGTCGCCGATGGCAGCCTCTGTCAGGGTGGGGAGGGTGGGCAGAGCAAGTGCTGGCCTTCTCTTGGCCCTTTGTTAGCACTTGGCTTTTGAGGCTCCGGTTGCTCTGTGGAGTACAGAGCTTAAGTGGGCCACAGGGGAGCGCATGAATGCGGAGAAGGTGCAGAGGGCCTGGGGGACAGGAGGTGGGGGGGGGCATGCTGGAGGAGTCAGGCAGGTGCCTGTTTATGGAAAGGTTTATGCCTCCTCATCAGGCTTTTCCAGTGAGGCAGAGCGCCTGAAGGATGCAGTTGGGCTTTGTTTTGAGGCTCTGTTCAGCAAGACAATTCGCAGGGCCATAGGATGGTTCTCGGCCACGAAAAAACTCACAGCTCAGGAAAACGACATCTGAAACACGGCTAAATCTTTTGTTTAGATGCATTTTGGTCGTGTTAGCCTAGTGTGAACTGCTTCGGTGTTCAGGCTTGTGGCAACTGAAATCCTTCCTTCTCTGCAACCCTAAAATTGTGTACTCTTTTAAAATAAATAAATAAATAAATAAATAAATCGAGCTAGTTTTACGATCCTCTGTCCCGAAGACATGCGCACAGCAGGTTCTCCCAAAAACCATCCGGCCTAATCAAGTCGCTTGTGCAGTCACTGGAGACGGCTACGATTATCCTCGCTCCCTTAGCACATGCACGTGTTGCTGTGTAATCAGACATTAAGAGTTTGTATGTGTGCACACGTGTGTGTGTGTGTGTGTGTGTTTGTTTGGGGGGATGGGGAGGTGAAATGCACCTGAACACCACCTGCATTGTCCAGGTAAATGAGGAGTAGGAGGAGGAGGAGGTGACGGGCGAGTGAGTGCACAGCCTCAGGGGAGAGCCTTTCGGCTGTCAGGAGGCACGGGTATAATTAGCCAGGAGAGACCTCATGATGGAAACTTTAAGCCAGAGCCCGGGATGCAGCTGGAAAGCCTTATTCACTCTGTGTTCATGGTGGCTGGCTGGCTCGCTCGCTCGCTCTCTCTCTCTCTCTCTCTCTCTCTCTCTCTCTCTCTCTCTCTCTGTGTGTGTGTGTGTGTGTGTGTGTGTGTGTGTGTGTGTGTGTGTGTGTCTCATTCTCTCACTCTCCTGTTCTCTCTGACTTTTCTCTGTGCCTCTTTCTGACACACACTTTCTTCTCCTCCCCCCCGCGCAGTCTCAACACGTTTGACGTGTTTGTATCGGTGTGGTGGGTATCCGAGAAAGACCGCCCTTGATTACGCTTGACAAAAGTGGTCACGTTTTGCCAAGATGTGATGGTTCTCTTCTCCAGGCTGAGGAATCCTGTCCACTCAAACTTTAGAAACGCGCAGCCGGGCTACATGTGTGACTGCTGAGACAGCAGCCATTTTGCACTAGCCTTTAAAAAAAGAGCAGAACGTGAGACCTGACCGAGGAGCCTTCCGAGCCAATTAATTATTAACCGTCTTCATTACAGCGACCGCGGCCCGTGGCACGCTCCATTTATTACGTCACCGTGTTCTGAGCAGGGGGCGTGCGTCGGTTCACACGGTTTACCCAAGCCCAGGTTTCTGACAGGCGACCGGGAAGAACCGATTCAGTTGTCGCTCGACAAACATTACTTTCTAAGATCTGCTCGCAAATGGATGCGGTGCTGTGGACGGCTCAGTGGCACCAAGTACGATAGCAGGTGCAAAATCCGAACAGTCCTGCCTCGTTTCAACTATCTTAATACAAATATGTTGAAATGTTTGATGGAGCTGGGGGGGAGGGGTTGTTATTTCAGAGTTGTGGGCGAGACCCAGCTGGCCCAGGTGTCTCGCTACGTCACAGGTCCAGCGAGTCATCTGGGCTGGAGCAGATGGACGCAGACACCAGATGAGCGTCCTCTCAGCTCGGCGCGTTCCGTCCCGTCTCCCTTTTCCCGCAATTTTTTACACGGGGCTTGTGCGAGCGCTCGCGCGTTCAAGATTCGATTGCAGCCAGGAGATTCAAGCAGTGCGCACACACTGGAAGCGCAGCGGTTTTATTTGTTTTGGGGTTGCTGTTTTTATGATATATGCCTAATTTGAATTTTCGATGCAGACGGTGTCTTGCGCTCGTTTTTCTCATTTCAATAAAGGTGCTCTAATGATATACCATGGTGCAAGGCTCTGTGGCTTGTGCATGTTTTAGCGAGATGATTTGGCAATACTTTCCACTGTGTTTCTCAAGCTGAACCAAATTTAAGTCCTTTTAAACGTCTTTATTGTGCTAAGCTGCAGCGTATTTGAGATAAGTAGTGCATTATGTAAATTAAAGCACTTCCAGAAGAGGTGTGGTCAAAGGCACAGTGTAGCCAGGTACTGTACTGGTGGGCCAGTTCTTCCATTAACTCCCACTCATGCAGAGAGAGGAATATGCTTGATTGCGACTTCAAGCAGGGACGTGTTCTTCTATTAATTTCCTTAGAGGCCGTTCATGACATTAGTGTTTCCGGCAGGTTCGTGTCACGACTGCGAGGTGCATAATTTGGTGACTGACCAATGGTTGTTTATCCCCCCTGACCTCTCCATTCTACAGGCGCCATGCAAACCCCAGAGGTGGGCGCTGACTCTGCATCTACCGTGCCCCTCCAGACCAGCGTGCCTGTCCAGCCTGCTGTCTCCGCCCAGCAGGTGGCTTCTCAGGTGCCCGTCCAGCAGCAGGTGAGCCTCCACCTCCCCCCAGAAAAGACGGCGCCGCTGGCATGAGTGCATATCGCACGCCTCTGGTGACGGAGCTCTCTCCCCTCCTGTCCCAACAGGCACAGACTGTTCAGCAGGTCCAGCATGTGTATCCAGCACAGGTGCAGTACGTGGAGGAGAACAGCGGCGTGTACGCTAATGGAAACATGTGAGGGCATTTATTTACTTCTTAAAGCACTCTTCCCACATCGCTATAGAGAGCGCTGTGGTCTTAACTAGGGGCTCACGCACAGTCCGTAACACTGCCTGGACAGCTTTCAAAAGGATTTTGCATGAAACTACCTAGTAAGTATTGCAAATATTCGTTGTCGTTCGTCAGAGGAACCGACAACGAGCTACCATTTAGAGCCCAAGTTGATAGTTCGTTTCGTTGCTTAGCAACAAAAGATGCACAAATGTCCTTCCCCACATTTGGCTGAAGCATCCCACAACAGGGTGTCTTGCTGGGGTGGGGGTGGGAGGGCAGACGAGTGGGGGGGCAGGGGGCTGTCCAACACCTACCGATGATATACTGGTGCTGAGGAGGAGGCCCCGCCTTCCCAGCCTGCTGGGCTCGAGAGGCGGAGACTTTGCTGACATGCCAGAGCTGCCCCGTACCCAGCGGTGGCCACACGAGCTCTACATGGCAGTGTTCTCGACCAAACGACCCGTCTGGTCACGTCCCTCTATGCACCCGCTCTAAGAGTGCTTTAAAGAACTCTCACGGGCCAGGCTCACGCTGATGCTCTCCGTACTGTGTGGGACTAAAGTCTGTTATATTTAGAACGTTGCGTGGTGTCATGTTTCTTGTACAGCAAAGAAACTGGTTGTCATCGCACTGAAGTCAAGTGCACGTTTCTAAGTGACACCTTCACTGCATTATAATTATACTGTGCTCCTCGGGTGCTCTCTGTAGCCATGAAAACGCCACTTTCAAACTAAGCTGCAGACAGGTGCTTTGTGTTTCTCTAATCAAATAGGGGTCCAGTCCCCCCAGGTCAAGAATTTCTCTCAACTGTCAAAACGTTTAACATGGTTGTCATAAGTATTTCTGTGAATTTAAATGCTTTTTTTTTTTTTTTGCTTTTTAAGTGTCCCTTTTTGTTTTTATTTTACGTCACTATACGTGACCAGCGTTCATCATTTAATAATCTCTCTATCCCTCTAGGTGGTTAGCTCAGAAAGCACAGGGGGATGTATTGCTCAAATATTAATTGTTGTAATGAGTCTGTGTAAAAGAAGTCCAAGCCAAATGTTATATCACGAAAGAAACCTGATTGGTGTCGTTTAAAGAAAAAAAACAAATGACTGTTGTGTCCTATATGTGGCGATTCCTCTGCGTGCGTTTGTTTAAAAACTAGCCGGACATATTCGTATTCGGAGCCTCAGCTGTACAGCCAGAACAGTGGCGGCAACTACTTCGACACGCAAGGCAGCTCCTCCCAAGTGACCACGGTGGTGACGTCGCACAGCCTGGCCAACAATGGCAACGGCAACGGCAGCCTGGGCATGGGGCTGTCCGGCGGCCAGATCATCAGCAGCTCGGGTGCTTACCTGATCGGGGGCAACTCCATGGACAGCCCTGCCCCTCACGCCACCGCCCAGACCACCAGGGCCTCCCCGGCCACGGTAGGTCCCGCGCCTTGCCTCCACTGCCACAGCAGAAACCCCACTGCATCCCCGAGCTATGGCGTCTACGACTCTGTGTGTTGGTTGCGAGGCTCTTCCCTTGGAATGAACTTTAGTCAACTTTTAAACGGCCTGTTGGGGACTATTTTTATTTTTATTTTTTTGCCCATAGTACTGGCAACCTGACCATCCAACCCCCTTACCCCTGCAGAAATATATATTAAAAAAAAAAGCAGGTGTCTGCTAGCTCAGTTTTGACCTCTAGTGGAAAGGTGTGGTAGTGTTCTGTGATAGGCCTGTTTTTGCTTTGCTCTTGAGAAATTCTGCACCCCTCTCTTTATTTATTTATTTATTTATTTGTGGTTTGAAAGGAATACTTCTCCCAGACATGCTAACAGAATGCTAAGGAGGCTAACAGCAAATGAGAGAGCCACTGGCGTGGTGGTTGGCAGGATCTCGTTTTCACAACGGCGACTGTCCACTACCAGCACTGCCTGCTTCCTTGGGTGAATTATTCCTTCAGAACAGAGCAGGCCCCCGTGTGACTGTTGGCCTGCTGCACTGCGTGTCTGTGTGGTGGTTGGGAGGCTTCTGCTAATCTGTACCTTGGTGGTTTTCAGTATGGGTCTCTGCTGCTACAGCCTTTTATTATTATTTTTCACCCCCCTCCTTTTTTGTTATGGTCTCCCCCCTGCCCCTTTTTCCTATTTTTTCTTTTGCTCTTTGGTCTATCAGATTGAAATGGCGATTGAGACGCTCCAAAAGTCTGAGGGTTTGTCCAGTCAGAGGAGTTCACTGCTCAACAGCCATGTAAGTTGTAACCACGACAACAATGTCTTTACTCTTCCCCTCGCCTTCTCTTCCTGCGCTGTTCCGCGTTTCCTTTATAAGGCTGTTTCTTGCTTTTTCGTTTTATGGTGGTGGGGCTTGGGCGGTTTTTTTTTTTGTTGTTTTTTTTTCCACTGTTATTTATTTACTAATAAAGGTCTAACGGTGTGTGTGTGTGTGTGTGTGTGTATATATGAGGGGGGAAAGCTAAGACATTAAGAATCTCAGTTGCAAGTCTGTAACATGAAAAGTTTCAAGTCACGCTTTCTTAACCCACAATTGCTAATTTAAAAAAAAAAAAAAAAAAAAAAAAAAAGCTTCTTTCTGTATATAGTTGGTTGTGTGTCATGAATGTAACGCTTCACGATTGTATACAGAGTTGACCTCCCCTTGAGTAGGCTGACGTAGCCATCGGTGCGCTCTCCCCATAGCTGCAGTGGCTCCTGGACAACTACGAGACGGCCGAGGGCGTGAGCCTGCCCCGTTCCACCCTCTACAACCACTACTTGCGCCACTGCCAGGAGCAGAAGCTAGACCCGGTCAACGCCGCCTCGTTCGGCAAGCTCATCCGCTCCATCTTCATGGGCCTGCGCACGCGTCGCCTGGGAACCAGGTAGGCCCAGCCTGGCCCGCTGCACAAAGGTCCCTGCTCTCTTCAAACCCCCGCCTCCCCACGTTCATGGATGCAGCGTCCAACCTGCTTACCATGGCCATGTTTTGAATGCAGAGGGAACTCCAAGTACCATTACTACGGGATCCGGGTGAAGCCCGACTCTCCGCTGAACCGTCTGCAGGAGGACATGCAGTACATGGCCCTCCGGCAGCAGCCTGTCCAGCAGAAGCAGAGGTATGTGCTCCAGGCTCTTTGATGTGACCTTAAACCAGTGATTGAGCTGACTATCAGTTGCACGCGATCCACGTCATCTGTGTGATCCGTGCCTTTGGGCAGGTTCAAGCCGGTGCAGAAGGTGCACGGCATGTCGGCCGAGAGCTATCCTGGCAGCGGGCAGCACACCCCCAGCGCCGCCGAGCAGACCGTGATCGAACAGAGCCAGCACCATCAGCAGTTCCTGGGTAAGGCCGGATACTCGCCGGCACCACCGTGTGGGTTGCAGCCGTGAGTGGCGCTGACGTGACTTTCCGTCGCCCTGCAGATGCCTCTCGGGCTCTGCCCGAATTCATGGATCTCGACCTGGGAGAGAGCGGAGTGGACGGCACAAGCGTGGAGGACGTCAAAGCCCTTCAAGCACTGTACAGAGAACACTGCGAAGTTAGTGGCTCAAACATTTTCTTCCAGGCGCAGTGGTAGTTAGGTGGTTCAGGTACTTGGGGCAGCTCAGTGGTTAAGGCACTTGGCTTGTAATCGGAAGGTTGCTGGTTCAAGTCCCACCACTGCCAAGTTAGCCCTGTTGGGCCCCTGAGCAAGGTCCTTAACCTCAAGTTGTACTCAGTCATAACTTTTAAGTCGGTAAAAGCCGTAAATGTGAATACCATGGCCATATGTATACGCAGGCCATCTTGGACGTGGTGGTAAACCTCCAATTCAGCCTGATCGAGAAACTGTGGCAGACGTTCTGGCGCTACTCCCCCTCCAGCTCTGTAGAGGGAGCCACCGTAACGGAAAACAGGTCAGTCAGCCTCACCGCACCACTCCTCCACCCACGTCATAACAACCGTTCCGCCACCAACCGTTCGTCTCCACGGTGTGCAGCGGCGTGAGTGAGATCGAGGGGCGCCTGCCGCGGCCCAGACTGCTGCTGCTGTGTCGGAGCGAGGCAGTGCTAAAGTGGATGGGCGCCTGCGACCACCTGATGTACCAGGCGTTGGTCGAGATTCTCATCCCCGACGTGCTCAGACCCATTCCTAGTAAGACTAAGGGGTCTTATTGCTAATGCCCATTGCTAATGCCCCGCACCCCCATGTGAACACGTCTTCTGCTTCTGTCCTCACCAGGTGCCTTGACTCAAGCCATCCGTAACTTTGCCAAAAGCCTTGAGGGCTGGCTCACCAACGCCATGAGCGCCATCCCCCAGAAGATGATCCAGACCAAGGTTGGCTCCCCTGTTCACTGCTTAGCCTTCTGTGAATTAATGCCCTGTCTCCATGGTAACCGATATTTGGTGCAGCCAGGTGGAAAAGGGAGATCTAATGAAGTGCGTTTAGAGCGATTCACCCAAAAGTGCTAACAAGGCGAGCAGTGAGTAAAGGCTGGAAGCGGTTAGAACGGCCTCGCTGGCACACTGCTGACCCCACCAGCCCTCATCCGGTTTTAGAAACATTTACAAGTCTACTTTGTAGAAGTCAGATTTAGAAATTTAGGAGATGAGCGTGACCCTCCCATTTCTGTGCGCCAGGTATCCGCTGTTAGTGCCTTCGCCCAGACCCTGCGCAGATACACGTCGCTGAACCACCTGGCCCAAGCAGCGCGGGCCGTCCTGCAGAACACCTCCCAGATCAACCAGATGCTGAGTGACCTTAACCGCGTTGACTTCGCCAACGTGCAGGTCAATCCCAACACACTTCAATCCTGCGTCCCCCGCTCTGCCCTCGGGTGGATCCGTAAGCCCTGACACCGTGCTTGCCCCGCCCCCTTTGTGTTGTGCCCTATAGGAGCAGGCCTCGTGGGTGTGCCAGTGTGAGGAGGGCGTGGTTCAGCGGCTGGAACAGGACTTCAAGGCCACGCTGCAGCAGCAGAGCTCCCTGGAGCAGTGGGCCGCCTGGTTGGACAACGTAGTGAGCCAGGTCCTCAAGCCCTACGAGGACCGGCCCAGCTTCCCCAAAGCCGCCCGCCAGTTCCTGCTCAAGTGGTCCTTTTACAGGCAAGCATCAGCGCCCCCCCATCAGGCAAACATGCCACATTACACAGTTTTGCAATGTTTTTTTTCTTTTTCTTTTTTTGTCTTTTAAATTGACTTTTTATGATGTCAGTTCAGATTCTGATGCTAATGATGCTAAACACAAGGCATTTTGTTAACAGATGTAAACCGGATATTTCATTACGTCTTCGCAGTATTTAAGTGACTTAAGACTGCAGTTCCTCTGCTTGGGTCGCATGTACTAAAATAGACTTGATGTCATGGGACTGTAGAGAATCGTACAGGAATTGAATTGGAGATTATCCTAAAGGATCCAGTTTGGGGCATGCATGCTCCTGAATTTCTAACCGTCGTGTTGTCCCACAGCTCCATGGTGATCCGGGACCTGACCCTGCGCAGTGCCGCCAGCTTCGGCTCCTTCCACCTCATCCGCCTGCTCTACGACGAGTACATGTTCTACCTGGTGGAGCACCGCGTCGCCCAGGCAACCGGGGAGACACCCATTGGGGTCATGGGTGAGGTAAGGAGGCGAGGCCACCCCCCCCCCCACCTCAGTGGGGGACATGCTGTGGTGGTTCCTTTACGTTGGATCACATAAGCCATTCTCTGTGGTGGGTTTGCATGGAGATTAAGTGTCGCTAGTCATTAGCGTTAATTGGTATTGGGTTGGAGGACAGAGTTTGTGCAAGAGTGGTTTAATGATGAACAGCAGAGCTTCAGGTCTTAAAGTTAATGGCACAGTTCTACGAAGGCTGGTGAAGATCAGCATCGGAGTGCCGCTTGTTAGGACGATAATCTTAATTATTTTTGTGTTGCCTCTGTTCTAGTTTGATGAGCTGAACGCCATGTCACCCACCAACATCGACAAAGGTAAGCTACAGGTGTGGCGCACAAGCCATGACTTCTGCTGCTGCTGCGCCGTTTGAATTCTTGAGATGAAAGTGAGCCACAAATGCATTCAGCGGGATCTCGGTCCTGCTCGCCTTCATGAATAAAGTTTTCTTGGAGCATTTCTGTAAAGGCACTCCATTCACTAGTGTGAGTACATCAGTGAATACCAATCGCTTGTAAATTAGGCATATGTGCACTCATTCACAATTGCCATAATCCACATCCTGGAATTACACACGTCTGCCATATCTGGGATCTATCTGACTTACTGATAAATCCAAGTAATCCGAGACTTTCGACATGTCCAAACCAAATTAGAAGGAAGAAAATGTCAGAGCTTCTCATGTGGACATTGTCGGATTAACTGTTCAAGTTATATTTGTATTTATCTGTTATTTAAAGTAAAAGAACATGTATATTTCTTGGATCAAACACCAACCATTTCCTCAGCTCACAGGATGACCAGACCAGCTCGCCTAAAATTCATTAGCTCAAAAAACAGAAAACATCTGGATGTCTTTCAGAAATTCTGCATACTTTATACATGGTCAGGAGCAGCAGGAAATTTTGTTTGCACTCGCGAGCATTTTGAGACTACAAACATTTCATGAATGCAAATATTTGCACAGACATTTTTATTTAGAAAGTATTTATGAAGAATTTAGTTCTGCATTTACTACTCTTGCGTATCAGACGGCCGCGCTACAACCGAGCTGGCCGTGCGATGCTGAGCAGCTCCAGGGCATGCGTTCTGTGTTCCAGATGAGGTGAGCGAGGTGGACAGCGACCTGGACGAGGAGATGGAGGAGGCCGACGAGCCGCTAGCCAAGCGTGAGAGGGCAGAGGCGGAGGTGATCCAGGTGCTGCACGTGGGGGCCATGGAGGACGGCAGCAGCGCCGTGGTCGGGGTGTTGCAGCCAGGCATGCTGGGCGTAGCGGGGCAGCCGACGCCTCCGCTCGCGGGCCCGGCCGAGCACGTGCTCGGCCCGGCCGCCACCACCAGCACCATCCGCCACTGCGGCAGCGCTGGGAACGCCTATGCGTCTGTGTGAAAGGGTGGAGGCCCCATCGCACCCTCACTCTCTCTAGCTTAGTTTTTGGGGGTTTTTTTTTTCCTCTCCGTGACGCACTCCTTCATCCACCATCGCCCCCCTCCATCTTTATCTTTTATTTTTTTTTATATATATATATATATATATATATATATATATATATATATATATATATATATATATATATATATATAAATAAAAAGCTTTCTGTCTCTCTCTCTCTCACACACACACACACACACACACACACACACGGCAACACTACCCATGATGAAAGCTGCTCTTTCTGGATGAGCTCGAGTCCTTTGTCGTACATTATGAACCTCGTCATGATCAGAGCAGCCCTTGAAAGAGACGGTGCTGACAGTCCATGTCTAAAGTGCTTGTGTTGATGATAGGAATATTGAGGTTTTTAAATCTTATTCTTTTTAATGACAACGAGCTCAAATTCAATCCACTAGCTCCCCGAGGAAAACAGAAAAAGTAATCACTGTTTGTTTGATTCTGGAAATTTTATTTTTTACTTTAATGTGTCACTTTTCTATTTATTTGTACTATTGGTCATTGTTTACGATTTTCTATGTGGCTTTGTGTTGGAGTGGGAAATATTGCTGTATACTGTGCTGCTATAACCTCAGGCAGGCTGGAATCTCTGAACTTCTTGAGCTTGCATCTTCATCGGACTTTACTTTTGCATTGGAGTGTTCCCCTGGCCTTCTGTTTGTGGAATTAGTTGCTTGTTAGCTTTTGAGAGGATTCCTTTTATGTACACTACATATACAGTGCATACTTGTGGGGTTTTGTAAAGAAAAGAAAAAAAAAAAACACATTTCCTTTTCTCTGATTGGACCAAAAACAGGAACGCGTGGCGGTTGGCTGTTCCAGGCTGTTGTAAAGCTTTGTTTCCTTTCTCACCTGTGCCGTGTTGTAAAACCGAGCGAATGTCAGGGATTTAATGTACCTCGGGTTCATCACAGTGCCTTAACCCAACAGCAGCTTCTCATTTCGTCTAGGCTGTCCTGCTGAGAGAGGCCGTCCCTTTTGTAGTGGAAAGCACACTGCCAGCCAGTTGTGGTTGCTAGATTGCTGATGCCTGGTCTCTGAAATTGGATTAGTGGTCGTGCACTTGTGGTCTGTTATCAGTTTGAGTAGATGCACTTCTGAGTCGTGGCCTGACGACTCAGGAATGCAGCTGCTTTTTTTTTTTTTTTTTTGTGGTAAGATGTCTTTATTGCTTCTTAACTGCTCTAGGTCTGTTCCCTCTGTTGCCTCAATGGTTAAATGAGGGAGTGTGTGTGTGTGTGTGTGTGTGTGTGTGTGTGTGTGTATATGAGGGCTGGAATCGAACCAGGTTGTATCTTGTTGATCGTTAGGTTGTTTAAGTGGAGCCGTCACCCTACCTCACACCAGCTGTGCCAGCCCTTGGCCATGAGCCCTGCAGTTCTGACATGTTTCATAGTTCTATCATCTCCACTCGTCCATCTCAGCACACTGACTCTGCCCAAATTCACGTTGTACCGTCAATCCATCTAAGACCCTGGATATCTGTATAGAGGACCAAAAGTTGCTGTTTGCTATCATTTTAAAGACAAATATTTATTGCTCTAAATATAAATCAATTCCAACATTTTCTGTGTGGTAGAGCTGGTACTAAGTAGGTGGTATTGTTTTGTAGCCCTATTGATTGGTTGAGCCATTAAAATTGACTGTGAACGGGAGGGTCAGTTTAATTTGCCAGTTTATTCATCATAATTCAGAGACCAATTGGGACCAATGTTTTTTCAACAAAAAACAGGAAATGAGTTGGCTCTCACTGGCCACTGGTGCTGATTTATATAATGGACTACTTTCCTCCCCAGGTACTTGACATGTACGGTTATTGATTTCCTGTCATGTAATGGAAAAACACTGGAAAACCATATTGTCACTACTGATATATATTTTTTTCTTTCTCTAGATTTGGGTAACTTTTCCACACAGTTTCAGTTTCATATGTTTTTATTTTGTTTATTTGCTTTGTGTATGTTTTTGACTGTTTACATATCAAGTATGCCTGACTTCACATTTTAAAGTTTTCCAAAGGCCTAACTTACTAAAAACAAACCTACAGCATGTCAGTAAAGAAACCAGGCCATGACTGAAGTATCATGGTCTTGATTTAGAAAAATGCCTGAAACATTTCTGTAACTGATAATCATGACTGTTTATAGAGTGCAATCTGTGAAATAGAAAACTGTCACTTTTTCAACACTAACAAGTTGTTGCTGCCACTTATGAACTGCTACAGCCAACAAAATGAAGATTTTGTAATTATGTCATTTCTGGCACCTCCCAACTTCCCAACATGGATCTGCTCATGTTTCATTTGAATTTCCCTGTTTGGATCTGTCGTGTTCTCTTGTATCCTCTTGTGCCTGGAGTTAGCGCAGCTCTTAGCTATGGGTTGGTTCTAAATGAAAGTGCTTTTGGTCTTGCATGCCTTTTTGATTGTGCTGCTATATCACGACTCTGTTTCTAGGTTTCTTTTGGACCGTACCACAGTAAACAATCCTGTGCTTGTGTGTTTGTTCCAAATTATGTGGCTGTTGCTGCCTTTGGCCAGAAGATGAATTGCGTACTGTTTTAATTCAACTTGAACAGTTTTTAATTTATTATTATGACCCTGGATAGCCTACCTTTTTATTTTATGTAACACTAAAGTTAGCCTTGCTAGCTTTAGTCAGAATCCAAAATGATCTTTTTTTCTTTTCTTTTTGTCAACAACGAATGGTGCATATCGGCACAAGGCGGTGAATGGAATACATGACCTATTACTTAACATATCAAACCCCCAAGCTACTGCAAACAGGAGAGAGAGGGAAAAGGAGAGAAGCCTCTCTTTAGCCAGGCAGCTTCACTGACCAGAGACTTCAGTGCCTTTGATTTCACTAAGACCTCCAGCACCAGAGGAAGCTCGCTGGCAGACTCTGCAGTAATGTGAAGAGCAGAAAAGGTGCACGGCAGTTGAGTTTCAGCTGGCTAGTCAAAGCAAGGTCTACCCTTAGCCATGGTCCAGGTCTCCCCACTGCCCTCAATGAGCCGGCCCATCAACCCGACCTACCGCAGATATGCACGTACAACATTTACAGGCACACCACTCCACCTCGCCGTTGACTCCGATGACTGATAACTGTGGGGTTTTGTATGGATCTTTTAACATAGAAAAATTATGACAAGTAGAACTATATTGGGATTTCGCCAATAAGAACGCTGCACTCTCATGGTCATCATGCTGTTCCTTTGTTTATTTTTTTTCCTCTTTCTATTGTACTTGGAGTGAAGTGCTTGTTTCTGTATGTTCTGGAGATTTTTTAATGCTTTTGGGATATTTTAAAGTGCCATTTTGACAGTTTACTTAGTGAGTCGTCGCCTGCTGTAGCGCGTCCTAATGCAAGCACAAGCATTGTGGTACTTTCGAGCGACCTGGGCCAGCGTTTGCTCGGAAAAGCAGTCTTGGTTGTAAATAACGAAATAAAACGGAAGGTTATTTATTTACCCTCCCTTTCTTTGACCAGTTTAAGGATGGAGATGGCTAAAGTGTACATCGTGGTTCTTCTCCCTTCTCTTTTTTGATCATGTATTGTATTTTACATTCACATCTGCACTGTATGAGTTTTGGTTTGTTTTTTTTCTCCCCGTTTCTTTTTTGTGTGTTTCAGTTTCTCTTAGTAAATTATATTCTCTGAAAAATTGGTAAGAGCTAACCAATATGTGTAGAGTGATTTGTATTGTGTATTTTACATGAAGGATAACAAAACTGGGGAACTTTTATATTTATAAAGGCATATATTAACATTTAGTGTGTCATTCTGAGGAAAATATAGGAAATATCCAAGACACATGTAGTTTGTTTCTTCTGAATATTTCAGACTTGAGCTCAGGCTAGCTTATTAGTGTTGTTTACTTATTTGTGGCTTGTCTTTCAATTAATAAACATTTTTCTTGTTGAAAACAAGGTTTAGGGGTCCTGTCAGTATGGAATAAGGCCCTCCTTCAATGCAGCTTTGTCTCTGGATAAATCTTGTTTATTGTGCTTGTGCAGAACACCCAGCCTCTGATTATCTCCTAATAGGTATGATAATCTTAACTCCCCACTTTTTGAACAGGAGCTAAACATACATATGCACGCACGCACACTTAAGCATGTCATTTTAACCCAAGTGGCCCTCAGTCAGACACCACAACCAGATGTTATTAGAGCCTCCTGTTTACTGACCTAGAACTCTGACCCTGAGGTACGATCATGATGCTTCTGAATATGTAATGGCCCAAAAATTCACAAGATGGCAAAACTCACTGAACAGCCTACTTTCAAATATATTTCAATTAATTGCCAAAACGGATAATTACTACAAAAGAACAAAAGATCAAGTTTGTGTTGCTATTTAAATTGAATTTTCTTTCCATACAAATAGTTGATTTCACAGGCTGCACATTGTAAAAGTAGCAAAAAGAAAGCAAGCCATTGTAAATCGACTGTAGTACAGACCACGTTGCTGGGATTGTCCAAATACTCACCGTCTGAGTCCTCAGTCAGCTTGTACTTAACGCATAAGAGCACTTGTTCAAGCTCCAGATAATATGGGCACCTTTCTTTCCCCTGTAGTTTCATATGGCTTTCAGTCCTCACACAGAAACACAGTCCTGGGCTCCAGTTCATGTCCGATCAAGACGTTATTGGAATTTATTACATCTTTCACTGATAAACCTGAACATCTTACAATGCCAGTGAAAGAAGGGAATTAAAAAGAAATCGAAGCTATAAAACATTAACTGTTCCCCCAGACTGAGGTATCTGTGTAATCTGCCTCAAAGCCAAGTAGGAATCAAGTATGTATGAGACTGAGAAACATCACAAGCCCTTTTAAGTGCATTTACATACAAATGACTGTTATGGGTATGACATTTAAAACAAACACATCAGAGATCAGCAATGGAGGAAGAAGAACAGATGAACCCAGCAATGTTTTAATAGCCCTGCCACCCAAGTTTAGGGAACCTGCTATGGGTGAGGTCTGGTTATGCTAATTGATGAATCATGTATCATATGGAGAGGGACTGGTTGAGGTGTTGATAAAGTGCTATAATAAGCTATAATTGCATTTAACTACAAGAAAAACAACTGAGGATTTTTTTTTTATTGCCTATCCAACTGAAGTTGAACTCACACTGCCCGTCTTGACCACTCTGCATCTTAATGAGCAAGGCAATGATGGGAAACCATTTAGTCTTATTGTACTGCCACCTGAAAAAAAGTCAACGCTACATGATTTGTCAGATATGCTAAAGGCTTACTCGGTTCTTAACTGTCTCCTACTGAGCAAACGTTTTAACCATTTGTGCAGACTTAGGCAGAACAGGACTTCAACAGTTCTGGCCCCGTAGTCTGAAACCGCAGGTAGCTTTAGAAGAAAAGGACCAACATGGGCCTTGTTCCAGCACAAGTGATTCTATTAACACACATGTCAGTAACTTTATGGCTGACTAAGAAGTCATTAATGTAAATCATAAAACACTGCCCTGTATAGCACTGATTATCTGTTGGCTTAAAACTTGTCCCTGAACACTGTGGAGGGGAGGGGTTCCAAGACACGGAGTAAGGCCAACTGAACGAACACCCAAAATGTCTGGGAAAAATACATAAATCCATGTAAAGACACAGCATCACTTGGATCCTCTCTCATTCATCCCAACATCTGCATGTGAAGAGCTGAAAAACACAAACCACAAACGTCTCCACTGCATAGACCGCTGCACTGCACTGTAGACTCCTCACTTGACATATCACAGGTTCTCACACCCTCCTCGCGTACTCACAAGAGGAACAAGGTCACGTAATACAGTCATCAAATGGGGAAAACGAAATTATTACAAACTAATAATTTGTCGTTTCAACGCAATCGAGCAGCGACCTGCCAGTGCTCTTCTATAAAGAAGCTGGGTGGTTTTTAACGAGGTCACACTCCTACAAACTAGGGCTCGTGCACCTGCCGCTCACGGCATTAGGCTGTCTGACTGCACTGGACTGGGGAAAGAGAAGATTTGAAAAACAAAAACAAATGACGAACACTAGCGCCCTCAGTTCAGTTGGGTGGGGGTGGGGGTGGGGGTGATGCACGCTCAGTCCAGGGGCTGGGGGTCAGCAATGGGCATGGTGTGCAGCACCTCGTCCAGGAGCTGCAGCGCCCGGTGCAGGTGGATCTCGATCCAGCACGGCGTCTCTTTAATGCTCTGCCTGGGGTAGTCGGGCCCCCAGCCCTTCACGAAGCTCATTCGCAGGATGCACAGGCGACGCAGGTCGTCTACGCCGATGCCGGCAGCTGCCGACAAGCCTGGAGCAGGGGAACCAACACGCCGAGGCTCAGTGTTGGCACAGGTCGCCGGCCAAGATATAAATCACTCATGTTCCCACATGTGGGGGTGTAAGTGGAGATTAGAGGCATACAGGCTGGACGAGACAGAGAGAGAGAGAGAGAGAGAGAGGTGTACTCACTGATCGCGGGCGCGATACCCCCCACGGAACCGGGGCCGGGGATGTTTCCGGCCACGGCAGCAGCCTGTGCTGCTGCGGCTGCCTGCGCTGTCGCCGCCTGCTGCTGCATCTGCCGGTGACACTGTCGCAGATCGAACACCTGCGGCGGACGAGAACGAGTGAGCCGTGCGGCACACACGCACCGGGGACCCCCAGCGGGCTCAAGACCATCAGCCTCACCTTGATGTACGCGCTAGGGTAGATCTTGTGCACGGCATCGCCGGGGGCGCGGCCCGCCTCCCGGTCCAGGTAGTAGCTTTGCACGAAGACTGCATGGTCACTAAGGCAACGCACCCACACGTCGCCCTCACCACGGCACTCCAGCTGTACGCCCTTACCGATGTGGAGCCTGTGGAAAGCAGCAGCGTGGTGAGCTTGCGGCCCCCGTGCGTCGGGACGAAAGCGCTGCGCCCCCTTGACCACCTCACCTCGCTCTCTCGATAGCGTCCGTCCGGTGCACGTTGCTCAGCTGGCCCAGGCAGAAGCGGTCGCCTCCGGACGGGTCCACATAGCCGTCCACGGTCACCACGGGGCAGTTTGAGGGGACCTTAAAAGTCTCCCCGACCTGCACATCCATCTCGAAGTAGGCGATGGAGCACCAGTACTCAGGAGCTGGGAAAGTATGGAAAACATTACAGCATGGACCAGAACTGCACAGAAACTGAACGCATTGCGTTACGGTGACCATTTATCTGCGGTGTGCGGCATGCACCTTCACGCAGAACTGAACCCGGGACTAAAGGGGGCAAGAAGGGCAAACTCTTACCCGGGTGGTTGGAAATGGGTGGCTGAAAAGTCATGTCGCTGTGCACAGGCCCTGAGGAGAAAGAGCGAACAAAAAGGTTCTAATGAAACAGTGGCAGGCGGGAACTCGCCTGCCACGCGCCATCAGAAAACCAGACTCACAGTAGTGTCCTGGGTGGTGCATCGGAGGGTGGTGCTGGAGGTGGCCGTTCTGATGGTGAGGTACGGCTGGCGTGAAACTGCTGTTCCTCGTCCAGGTGGGCGTGGCATCTAATGGGCAGAGGCAAAACAAAAACACAGGCCTTCAGCGCAACGAGCCTCAGACACCTTCCCTAATGCCCGTGTTCGGGGCACCAGTGGATCGAGCGGGTGTTTAAAAGAAAACGTCTGATGGAAAGACAAGGGTTCCACCCCCCCGCCTTGTCCATGAGGAAGCGGGGGAGGGGGCATGGATTTAGGCGACGCTGAAAAGCTTTCCAGCTCCGAGTGCAAAGGCTGACCAGCGGAGGCCCAGCGGATGGAACGGAAGCTTACTGTGATGGTAAGTGGAGGGCTGGCCTGGGGGAAAGCCATTCTGCTGTGTGCCCTGCCCTCCCCCTGCTGCAATCTGGAGCAGACCCTCACTGCTATGGCTCCCTGAGAGAAGGCTACTGGTCTGAGCTGAGAAGAGAGAAGGGAGAGAGTCAGGGTTGGGAACGCAGGCACACGAATCATTAACACCAATAACACCACCTCTCTTCATGAGAAAGCTTTTCAGCATGACCCCAACTCTGACATGGTGAAAGACAGGCCAGTGGGTGAGGACCAACATGACAGCCTCTTCGAGGACACATTCCATGAGGAGGTCTCACTTGTAGATCCCACCGCAATGCCGGAGAACGCGGAGGCCGAGTTGCTGCCCTCTGGTGGCGGGAGCAGGGCAGGGCTGCTGAAGGTCTCTTGGGCCACAGGTCTAGAAGGAGGGTGCTGGATGGTCTGGACGTGGCCCTCGGAGCTGGGTAAAGATGACGGGCAATCGTAGTCATACTCATCTTTGACCATGAGGCCAGGGGGACCTGGGTTAGTGGGGGAAAAATAAAAACAAACGTCCCACCAGCGATGTGGTTTATGAAATCTATAAAGATAAGCTGGACCGCAAAAGGAAAGCTAGGATGCAACTTCGTATCAAAAAGTAAATATCCTGCTCACCAGAACCTGACAGTGTGAGTCCAGACAAGTCTGCAAATAAAAAAAAAAACAATTTCCAATGTCAGTTTGAAGCAAATAGAGACAAAACCCCAAATAAGGGCGTGAAAGACCCTGACTGACCGATCCCTGGGGACACCACCCGCTCATAATGGTAAGGGTTCACGCAGACGCTGTCGCACTTCAGGTCAAAGGCGAACTGGCAGTACTTGACGTGCTTTAGCTCGTTCTTGTGGAGGTCCGGCCATCGCCACAGTCGTGCATATATCACATGAGGGAAGCCCTTTCTCCCAGCCACCTGAACCCAGAACAAGGACAGAACTTCAGCCCAGAACTGTTCCGTCACCTCCCAGTTGACTTCAGTAATTAATTCTACCTTCTGGCTTCAGCTAATTCAATAATCCTATCAGAGGGACATGGAGAACAGACATGGAGAACAAATAAAGACGTATAATTACAAGAAAGGGATTGGGCAAAATTTGAAAAGAGAAGAAAAAAACAAAAACAGTGAAACTTTTACAGGCCACGTAATAAACTTAAATAGGTGGTGTCCAGAAAAGACAGAATAATCCATACAATACTCATCACTGTCACACCCTGCTGATGGCTTGAGTTTGCTGTGCCTGAGGCCACCTTACCTGAAGCCGGCCGTCCAGAGTCCGCTGGATGGTTACACACTTGCTGGGATGGGCCCCGTTTGTGGTAATAGCGGTGATGAGAGAGTCAAGCTCATCCTTTTTCTCCTTAAGCTTTTTCACCAGGCTTTCAATTGCCCGTTTAGCGAAAGTCTCGCTTTCGCCGCCTTGCCTGTGACACATTAGACTGTGCACAATGCTGAGGCAAGCGTCGTTACTGGTCGGTGTGTTCGTGACTGACATGCTGACTTAAGTTCCTGTTTCCCAACTTCACGTCTCAGCAGATGATCAAACACTGGGTTCTGGTCTGTCCATTCACTCAAACTAAAAATGTAGCAGGATTCAAATCAGCAAACTCTTAAACTAACGTAGGGTACAATTAACTGATCTGTACCGTTATCAAGATTTACCTTTCATCTTAAGGCTTCATGATACTTGTGCATATGAAAGCAAAATAATGCATATTTTTAGTAAAACTAAAAGGTGTAAACACATTTCATCTTAAGTGTGAAGAATTTTACCTTAGGTTTTACATGCAGAGTTGTGTACCTTTCACTTAATGTCAAAATGAGATGTATAGATTTATATCATCAACTGACATATTTGCTAGCGCGTTGATGAAATAAAGGAAACCATAATCTCGTTTTAGTAAACTTTCTGAAACTTTTCCAAGTGCCCTTATAAACTAAATGTAATAAGTACCAAAAACACAATTTTATATTATGTGAAAGTATCGTAAAGCCGGATGAGAAAGTAAATTAAAAAGAAAACCAGGCTAGCTAGTCTGTTACACTGATAACGTTAACTAGGTTTGGTCTGTTACACTGATAACGTTAACTAGCTAGGTTCTGTCTGTTACACTGATAACGTTAACTAGGTTCAGTCTGTTACACTGATAACGTTAACTAGCTAGGTTCTGTCTGTTACACTGATAATGTTAACTAGCTAGGTTCAGTCTATTACACTGATAACGTTAACTAGCTAGGTTCTGTCTGTTACACTGATAATGTTAACTAGGTTCAGTCTATTACACTGATAACGTTAACTAGGTTCAGTCTGTTACACTGATAACGTTAACTAGCTAGGTTCTGTCTGTTACACTGATGACGTTAACTAGGTTCAGTCTGTTACACTGATAAAGTTAACTAGCTAGGTTCTGTCTGTTACACTGATAAAGTTAACTAGCTAGGTTCTGTCTGTTACACTGATAACGTTGACTAGGTTCAGCCTGTTACACTGATAAAGTTAACTAGCTAGGTTCTGTCTGTTACACTGATAACGTTAACTAGGTTCAGTCTGTTACACTGATAACGTTGACTAGGTTCAGTCTGTTACACTGATAGCGTTAACTAGGTTCAGTCTGTTACACTGATGGCGTTGACTAGGTTCAGTCTGTTACACTGGTGACATTAACTAGGTTCAGTCTGTTACACTGGTGACGTTAACTAGGTTCAGTCTGTTACACTGATAAAGTTAACTAGCTAGGTTCTGTCTGTTACACTGATAACGTTGACTAGGTTCAGTCTGTTACACTGATGGCGTTAATTAGGTTCAGTCTGTTACACTGGTGACGTTAACTAGGTTCAGTCTGTTACACTGATAACGTTGACTAGGTTCAGTCTGTTACACTGGTGACGTTGACTAGGTTCTGTCTGTTACACTGATAACGTTGACTAGGTTCAGTCTGTTACACTGATGGCGTTAATTAGGTTCAGTCTGTTACACTGGTGACGTTAACTAGGTTCAGTCTGTTACACTGATAAAGTTAACTAGCTAGGTTCTGTCTGTTACACTGATAACGTTAACTAGGTTCAGTCTGTTACACTGGTGACGTTAACTAGGTTCAGTCTGTTACACTGATAACGTTGACTAGGTTCAGTCTGTTACACTGATAACGTTGACTAGGTTCAGTCTGTTACACTGATGGCGTTAACTAGCTTGGCTACTTTAGCACCAATGTAAAGGCAGACTGCCAATGTAACTTAGCTTACCTTAGCTATTCGAGCTACCACACATGAGCATAATATTAGTGTTAGTTCTGATGTACGCTCGGCAATTATACATCTAACTATCTATATGAATTTGCTGGGGATAGCTAGCTAACTAAATAAGTTAACTATACAAAATATGCAATTAATGTAGCGTTAACTAGATGTTAGATACAGTTAACTAGACAGTTAGTGTCTGTTAGCTTGGGCTATATAGCTAGCTAGCAACACAACATTGCTGGCTATCGCCATCTAGCCACTAGCTAACAATAAAGTTATTACTATTTACGTATACACAAGGAATACGAACACAGCTACGCTATAGCCGTGCCTGAAGTACAGAAAGAATAGTTACCTTAACGATTCAGTGTTGCGTGAGTTAGCTAGGCTAGCTAACAGGCTAGCCAGACTTTTCCATCGGGGTGCCAACTTCCAGCCGGAGTAGCTATTGCTAGACCTCAACACGGGACCCTACATTGGATTGTGAAAACTGCAGAAATATTAACAAACTAGAGCAACTATTTAACGCAAATATGTAAATAAGTAGTAAGCTAAACAAAAACAATGTTTTGGTCTTGATGCACCATCTTACGCCCAGAGACTGCTTTGATTTCGTAGCTAGCAATATGGCGAGCCGCGCATGCGCACACAGCTAAGTAAGCTAGCTGTCCAGCGAGAAAACAAAAATATGCTACGAAAGTGAGACCCCCGACTACCACTAGAGGGCGTTTGTGCTGTATAAGATGCTGCGAGTGTAGGACCCCCGACTACCACTAGAGGGCGTTTGTGCGGTATGAGCTGCTGCAAGTGTAAGACCCCCGACGACCACTAGAGGGAGGTTGTGCGGTATGAGCTGCTGCAAGTATAAGACCCCCGACTACCACTAGAGGGCGTTTGTGCGGTATGAGCTGCTGCAAGTGTAAGACACCCGACGACCACTAGAGGGAGGTTGTGCGGTATGAGCTGCTGCAAGTATAAGACCCCCGACTACCACTAGAGGGCGTTTGTGCGGTATGAGCTGCTGCAAGTGTAAGACACCCGACTACCACTAGAGGGCGTTTGTGCGGTATGAGCTGCTGCAAGTGTAAAACCCCCGACTACCACTTAGAGGGCGTTTGTGCGGTGTTGAACAGACCGTGTCCGCAGTGCGACGATTCCGTGGTCCTGACAACCTCGAGGCGGTCGGTCCTTCGCGAGTTCATGAGACCTCTTTTCCCAGTCTTTAAACACCATTCTCATGGACAGATTTTTTTGTGACCTTTTTGAAATTTCGCAATTCTGCGAACTTCGCTAATTAGTCTACTGCACCCTGAAACAAGTGATGCCTTAACAAACCTAGAAAAGGGCCCGTATAAATAATGAAAAAACACATTCGCGTTTTATTAGTATCATTATTCAGTTTTAGTAGCATTCGTGTAATAACATGGATTATTTTTGCTAGAGTTTATATTAAAATGCGCATCTTGGAAGATAATTTCATAACTGCTGTCTAACCTCAGCATTCAGGATAGCCTTTTATTAAATGCGTGGACACGTGTTACGTGGCGACAGGCTAATTAATGTTTGATAAAGTCATTCTGAAAGGGCTTCTTCAAGTTCGTAATGTCCTATTGAAATGAAATGGATGGACTCTAAAGGGTAGAGATTATAATAGGGGTGAAATGACTGACTACAGAAAATGACAATTTATGCCTCTGGATGTAACTGAAAGAAACTGAACCTTTCTCCAATTTTCCAGTGCTGGTTTCAGTGGTATCAGAGAGAGGCGTAAGAGCATCAAACATTTAGTGAGCTTAGCATTACATGTTATCTACATAATACTACAGGAAACGGCATACACTGTAACGCTCGTGATAGTTATTAGATAGAGGAAGGAATGTGTTTATTTGCCATTTAAATATTTCATATGTAGGCCTGTATTCATCTCAACAACCACCTTTAATAGAGGCAGACTCATATCCACAAGGCGGGTCAGAACATTGGGTCAGCCACACTACAGCACCCTATTAGATGCCTAATTCAAGAGTGCCAACTCAAGCATGTGGAGCTGGGTGGTGTCGCATAACTGGAGAAAAGTGAGACGTCGAGGCACATAAGGCAGGGCTTTTGGAGGACACACGTGAGGATGTAGAGGCTGAAGGGGCTGGGGGCCACGGCGAAAGCCTACTGCGGGAAGTCAGGAATCTGTCGGCCCACCCCCCCACCCACCCCCCGACGGAACCCCACTTGGAATGAGGTCTCATCCTGAGTGATGGCCGGCAAGTTTCCCAGCTCTGACACCTCCTTATCATTGGCTGTGGGGAAGAGAGTGTGGCAGAGGCTTGTATGGCATGTGGCGCTTAGTAACCATGCAGTGCCCAATCAGAGTTAGAGGTGAAGGACAAGAATAAGAGAATCCATTCATTTTTATTCTCTGCACAGTGCAGGCGCGCTCTTTGCGAAAGACGCTTCAGGTTTGAAATCTCAATGTACACTTGGAAATAATGTCTGACAGCAAGGGAATAAATGAAAATAAGTTAGTAAACAAGGCAGAGTAACTCTGAAGATACCAGTGGAAACCAATTTGTTTAGCTCTTTGCTCATTCCTTGAGAATTGCATGTTTTTTTCAGTAAGGGTGCTCAAGAAATACTATTATAGGTATGCATGAACCTGGAGGTTAATAATTCTCTGACTCCAAATGAAAACACTTCATCGTGCACCTGGTAGTTTAAGTAATAAAGTAATTTCAATCTGTATTTCCATGTGCATTTTAATCATACTGTCAAGCCAAAAAAATGCATGACATAAACTGCATAAGTGATTAAATTTAAATAGGTTCATGAAAGGTAGAATATTATCAGATATATTCTCAACTAAGAGGGTCGGGGTTTTTTCTTGTTGGCGATAATGTTGTTTGGCTAAAAGTTAATTACTGTTACTGCTAATTACATGATTACACAAGAGAGCTGCAAGATGTCTAGATTCTATATGGACACGCATGGGAAAGCACTGTGTTCTAACCTACACAAAACTGTTAAAGAAATACCTCAATTTACAATAGCAGGTGTACACTTAATGAAATCCAAATGGCCATCTCTTTTGCTCCATGACCTCTGGTTAGCATTCTATTAATTTCATGACAGGCACATGAATGTTGAGATATTTGTACACGCTACTGTCCTAATGACAGTGTTTTTTATTATTATTTCTATGTGGAGCTGCTAGATAATTTGTTAATTATCACACAAATGTAGTGTTAATTATCATGGTGTGATGACTTGTTAATATCTCTCATTCACTCGACCTTATCTTTTCTCATATTGGTTGATTCAGAAGAGTTTGTTGTTATCTTGCATAGCTCTTCAGTCCTAACTATCTGCAACCACATTCTGCTACCACCATGCCCTCGTATCTCTGCTGGAAAATAACGTGGCCATTCTCATTTACATACAGAAGAGAGATTGGTTCCAGCTTGGTTGGCACACAGCAGGCTTGTGAGACCTTCTTAGGGCTTTTCAGATTGACTAGCGTTTGGATGATGGCATGCTGGGTGGGTGTCAGTTGCGACGTTATTGGGTAATTGCACGACCCATGGCACATGTACGCCTCAAATCCCGGTGGGGCCAAGATCCACGAGTCCCAGCCAATGTCCTTAAAATCCACATAGAGCGAAGTCCTCTTGCAGTGGCTTTCCTTGGCATTGCGACGGGTTCTGGGGGCATTGTCGTAAAGGACATTGGAACGCATTTGCATTAAAAGGGCCTCATTCTGCTGCTTCTTGTCATCTTCATTTTCACCTGCCCAGAGTCCGTTAAAATTCTGCAGGTCATTATTCCCGCCCATGCTTATCCGCCCTGGCTTGTCCTTGTGATTTTCATGGTGATTATCACTCTCTTTATCTGAAAACACAATTAGCACTGGTTCGTGTTTCCCCTTTGGGTTCCGGTCAATGTCCAGCAAAGTTAAAATCACGCCAGCTCGTTGGTCTTTGTCCAGCAGCTGGTTCTCCATGGCATCATTATTGATGTTCTCAACATGAAGCTGTAGCCAGTGGCTGGTGGTCCCCGTCTTCCTCCAGCGATGGACGGCATCCGTCAAATCGAACACCTCCCATCCGCTCTCCTTGCGGTGTCCCTGCTTCGCCACCAGCTCCTGCACTCCAATCAGAACGTTCTCCACTTCTCTGCTCTTCCCACCCTCAGGCTTCTGCCAAAGTGAAGATGCATCTTCACCCAGAATCTCAAAAACAGTCATCTTCCAGTCAACTCCATTATAGTGAAGAGGATCCCGATGGACCAACATGTAGAGGCGGAGCTCAGCGGCAGTAACGTGTTCGTGGTGAGGGACGGAGACGTTGAACATGAGGGGGTGTGTCCTCACCCCTCTGCCTGTCACACTGGGGGGAGATGAGTCTGTAAATCAAACATCAACAGTTCTATATAAGTTAAATTAGAATATGCATATAAATATGAATATAGTGTATGTCTAATTAAGGTTGAGCTCAACAAGCTTGGGCTATTCACCAAGAGATGGTGTTGCATGCAGTTACGTCAAAAAGAATTTAATGCTTTCACGGCCTTCGATCTTTCCATACAAAGGCATGTGAACCACAGAAAATATTCTATTATTACTTGCAAAGTGATGCATTAGTCATATAAGCACCTCTTAAAGCAGTAATTATTTAATCACAAGTGAATAAATGAATCCATGATGAAAAATTCATAAAGCAAATTAGGTCTTTAAAAGTCCTTTTTGAGAAAAGGTATTTAACAACGACCATGCATCAGTGTGATTGTTGACATTTAAGCCTAGATCTGAAAAGATCAACAGCCTATGGTCAACATTAGGTTTTAATATGTTTACAACATTAATTTCTAATCAAGTTGCATTGGTCAATCCAATAACTTTGAAATCAGATTGTCGTCTTTTATGGCATCTGGTGTAAAGATATTTGAGAATAATCATACAACCTCCAATGAAATGAACATACATTAAAAGCAACTTAACACAACAGAGAAACATTAATACCTTCGTTCTTGAAACTGCGTGCGATATTAGCGGCAGGCACGGTGGTGCGGTCGTTAACGTACTGGTTGTACAGTTCCAGCATGTATTCCGGCGGCTCAACGTGAGCTGTACGAGGCCTTGCCTGTGGCCCTTGGTCGGTTAAATTTAACATGTAGAGGAAGTGCCCCAGCAACGCCTGGACATCTCCATTATCCTCCTGCTCCAGCATAGATGGATCCACAGCACCAAACACTTCAGAAACTGACAAGGGCTCATCAAGGGATGGAATCGGACTTGCCTGACCTCGGTGTGGATGCAGCAGGACACAAAGGATTATGGTCCGAACGTAGCCGAGCATGGACAGCTCTATAACAGCCATTGGGTGAGATCAAACCAATGCCAATGTAAGAAGGAGGAATATGGAGATAGAGCAAAAGAGTACTGGACTCCAGGTGCCTGTAGTAGTCTTGTGAAAGTGTCCCTCGATTTCTCACTTCTGTGGCAGGCAGATTGATGTGGGTGTGGTGTTGGTGTGGAGGGGGGTGGGGGTGATTGATATGAGGGTGGTCGTGGGCTAGAGAGTGTGGGAGAGAGAGGAACAAACCGCATCGTCCTTGTTGATCTTGTGATCCAGCACAGAGGGCAGGACTATGCTGTCAACCTCGTTGTGCTGACAAGTCTGGAGATGTTGCCACTCGGTTGGTCTCTGGCCCTCTTGTAGTGTGGCTGGTGACAGCTGTAGAGTTCACCATTCATCCTGTATCTTCTTTCCATGCATGCCTCACTCTGTGACTTTCAGTTCAAACTTGAGGTCCCACCAGGAATGGACCAGCTAACAAACCACTCAGTTGGCACAGACGTGGATTTCTCTGTCTCTGCCTTCCATATTATGATAAATCATAAAATACTTTATTGGGGGTGCTACTGAGAATGAGATTTGGCTAGATCATTAATGCTGTTATATGTATATCATTATAGTCAGCTGCCCCTTGATTTGATTTGTGCAGAAAGCGCACGAAGGATAATACATTATATAATTTTTTGCGGGTGTGCTTCAGAATGTCCACAAGGGGGCAGAGCATTGGCTGACAATAAACAGTATGACAATACATGCGTATGCGTATTTGTGTATTACTCTCAAAATATGTTTGAATAGATGTTCTTACTGTGTGCTATTCATCATCTCGTCATCACGATTTAAATGTAAATGTGACTAGAGTTATAATTTAATATAAATAGACAAGGCTATTTATATTAAATTATATTCTTCAGTACTTCTCTTATCAGTTCCTTTGGGTTTTAGTTGAGTAGGCAACGATGACCCACTAGTTCATAATTCACAACGCAAACACAAAAACATACAAGCTTACAAACCAAATAAATGCAAATACAAAGGTAAAACGAGGCACACAGTGACGCGTTGCAGGAAAACAATCAACAGCACCAAACTTCAAAGCGGCCGCTGAGCACACGTGTAGCACTTCAAAAAAACACTTCTGTGCAAGGAACGACTGTAGCTCTGAGCAGCACGACGACGGATGGGCATAAACAAATGAAGCAGAAACCCGCGGTGAAGATTTCCATTCAAAATTCATTTTTGTTGACTATGACCTATGATAATAACAATTTCATCTGGAAAAAAACATGGAAGAGCTGTGGAAGAGGTCTGCGCGGGCAGAGTTACAGAAAAGCTTCCTGATCAGCTTTTGCTAACAGAACAGTCAACTATCACCTGTGAATTCTGCTTCATATGCTTATTTGGTCTTCCTGAAGCCTGTGTTTGGCTTCTCATTAAAAAAAAAATTTAATTTGTTGAAAAAAATCTGTCAATTTAAAGTAATTAAATACTGTATTGATAGGAGCGTATCCCATTGCGCTGACTACTGTGGAGCATGGACGTCACGTTTCTATTGGTCAGTCTTGGTTGGAGCGATGCCTTGGTCCCATTGTTTGCGATCTCCACCTGTGCATCTGCCTTACAGCCTAGGCAGTGGTGTGGAGCTGAGGTGCCACCGTCAGTGCAACAGGCCATCCATAGATGTCCTTCCAGGGCTACGAGCCCACAGTGGGGTGGACATCGCGTTTTCAGGCACCGATGTGGCGATGATCTGAATGTCAACAAACAAAACCACATGCTGACATGCCTGCCTTTTGCTTTCTGTTTTTTTCTCTCTCACACACAAACGCAACTCCGCTATTAAGCACACTGTCAGTTCATTCTGCACCTGCACGACCTGTGTTATTATTTTGTCAATTTGTCAGCCGTCAAAAAAATTGTACACACAGACTCAGTAGATTCCTCCAGACAGCAAATGTACACTTTTGCCATCTGGTAATCATTCCTGTTTGATTTTAGCAACCACATGATTAGAGCTGTTGGAATTCATCAAAGAGGAGCAGCTCAGCTTTGCTGTAACTGCAGGGTGCACTAGCTATTTTTTCAGCATAAAAAACTATATGTCTATTTTCTGTGCACCTAGGATGGAGCTGAACAAGACTTACACTAAAATAAGCTAGTATGAGTTTATAAAGGTATGAAGCGATACCAAAAAGGGGAGGTCCAAGCATTAATTCATGTGAACATCTTCTCTTACCTGTTGTGTGAACAATGAAATGATTATTGATATACAGTAATGAAAGCAGATTTACATAATCATTCAACCACAACGTACCACTTTATATGCCGGGACTAGATACACCATACCTCGCAACATGAGTAGGAAAAAAACAACAAACCAAAAGGTCAGGTGTGTGAGTGTGTGATTCAGAGGAGGATAATAAATGTACCCTATGCAATTATCGTTTTTCTCAAAAACCGAAGGAAAAGCAGAAGTGCTCTTCTTGACACATCAAGTGCTTTTCTTTTCCACACTTTTTTTTTTGCTTTGTATTCTTTGTTTTGTTTTGTTTTGTTGCCATGCTCCTCCTTATGTGCTGTCCTATTTAAGTGACAAATAAGAATTGAACTATTTTCCTCTCCAGAGTGTTGCAGTGGTAGTTAGTGCAGTACAGTAGGCAGAACACCGTGGCAGCAGGCAGTGGGCCTCCACGCCGAGCTGTAGGTCTGGGAAGTAGTGCCACCATTCAGCAAGCCTCTCCAGCAGGGACGGTGCAGGGGACAACATCCCATTCTATGATAACCACAGAAGCGGATTATCTACACCTGGCAATCTTAGCTGATACAAATTTAGACAAACAGGACTCCAAAGAAATTCACGGTACAAGAGGTGAACAATATAACAGGCCTGACTGGATGTGTCGACAGACACCTACAAGTACTTGTTCTGTGAGTGATGATTGCTGATAACATAAATAAGCTTGCCCAACATTACAAAGATTTTAAAAATATTACGTTACATACAAATATCACAAGGTTCAAGACAACCCACAATTTTTTTTTTTAAAGTCCCAAGATTAATCAGAGCTGTGACATTTCAAAACATTTAGCCAAAGCGCTATGGTTACATTTAATTTCACAGTCATCGTGTATCCAAATTCTCAAATGCATTTTATTAACAAATATAGCCTTACTAATGATTTAATATCATATATCAGTGGATGACACATAAAAGCCAGAATGAGACCTGGAATACAACATTGGTACTCACAATAGTGAAATAAACCACAAAATCAACAGTTTGTTCTGGTATAGAGCCATGCAATTTGCATGTGTATAAAAATGTGGACACGTAATTTTGCACATACTAGTAATATCAGTGCACTGCAAGTCTAATAACGGTCTAGAGGTTGTTGGAGGAACCCCAGAGTTTGCAGGGTATGAGTAGGTTAACAAGGTCCTGGCATCCATTGGGCTACAACAGCACCAATTCAGTCTGTTATGTTAATAACAATTAGGCAAGTAATATTGTTCTCACCTTGCATGCCAATATTTTAACACCCATCTTTAAAGTCATTAGTAATCTATAACAGTTCCAGACTGCCACCAATGTGAGAGAAGCCAGTGACTATATACTCAGATACAGAACAAAAACATTTTTGGTTCCATTGTGCTGCATATTTTCCCCATTAGTTCTGATTCACCATTTCTGCTTGTTGCTATGGTGAATCTTTTTAAAGGCTATTCTGATTAATAAAGAGCATTTTTCTGAAGCGGAAATGCTGAACTATGGCTCCTCCTTCTGTCCCACTTTGGTGGGATGCAGCTTCCAAGCTAAAAGAAACTCGAAGGTTGATGGCAAAGAATACAGCCTGAAGGAAGGAGGGACCAAGCAGAGGTGGCCTCACACCTCCACAAGCGGTAGGACCGAGCTCATGTTATTGAAATCTGCTATCGTGTCCCAGTGACAGCAGTTTAAAATAGCATATTCAGACATTTTTAAGAGTAAATACTGTGTAAACCCCAGCAGTGTATCAAATAGGCTATCACACCAGGCCTGATCACCAGAGGAAGCTGCTCTATCAACTTCTGTTTCTCTGATTTACAAAAACATTTTCAGTGTCTATATTAGCCTGCTAACTAAAATGTATTTTTACGTTACTTGTTACAACAGACTTTCAATGACAAAGGCTACACATCTGCAGAATGAATTGTTTTTAAACATTTGCTGCTCTTACTGGTGCTAAAAAGAATAAATCAACAAAACGCAACATGTACTGGTGCAAAAAGTGACATTAGCAAGGTAAAAAACCAACAGATAACATAACAAGCCAGCTACATGACCAGAAGACTATGATGTTTAAGAAATAGCATTTTCCTGAGGCAGAAATGTTGCCTTCTGGCTCTTCTTCCGTACCGCTGTTACTCTAACCAAAAGCACGAGATGCCACAACACACAAGTACCCAAAGTCAAAGAGTCTCATATCCCATGTTGTCCTCCTTAGCCACGTTAGCCATCCTGCAGCTGACACAGTGAGGCACCAGCAACATGCTGCACCAAGCCAAGCTGAGCAGCGAGACGAACCTTGGCGGATCTGTTGATCTTCGGCTCACGAGCACTGCGCACAGAAAACCCATATGCAAAGACGAGACTCAGTGGTTCAGTCACAAAACATACAGTTTCTGGCGCCACATCTAATCTGCAGTTGCTTTTTTCCAAAGGCAAGTTTCCTCCCAACATCTGTGACTCAAACAACATGCATCCACCTGGCTCAGAATAAGTCTGCATATTCTGCATTTCATGAAAATAACATGCAGCACAGAATAATACAATGTTGTTACACAGTTTGCTATGGCAGAAAAGGGCCAGTTTGGTACCACAGCAAAAACGGGAAGAGCTGTGTGTTTGGAACATGAAAACACTTGCGTGGAAGCACAAACGAGACAAGAATGTGAAATTCATGGTTAATATTTGATAATTAAGTTTCACTTATTTTAATGTGAATGTAGTTTGTTTGAATTTTAATCATTAAAACTCAGAACCTTTTGTGTATTTTACTTTCATAAAGATATCTGAAACTAACGCAGGGGCAGCTCAAGAATAATGAATCTGGGGAAGTTCTTGCTAAAGTGGACGTTTTTCCTGTTAAAGTTGGTTTCATTCTGTCCTTCTTTAACAAATTAAACATCCAGTCTGCAAAGATGTATTTTTAAGGCTTGTAGAGTTGCCTTTTCAAACTCATGTTTCTAATATTCAATTTGTTACTACATTTCCTGCTTCTCCAGAGGGCAAACAATCAAATTTTAGGACTGGTCTGTCATCTGCACTGATAACATGATGAGACTTGTATATAAAGGTCATCCAGAAATTTAAGCATTTGGCTTGTGGGCATCATTCCATTTCATATTAATTTGCACTCTCTGTCTCTCTCATTGACATTCCAAGAATTGCCTGTAGCAACCTATGGCACGGACAGTTATCCGACACATTTAATTGACTCGGCTAAGATGATAAAGTTCCTGATGATGTTTGCCAGACTTTATGGTAATTCGTTGTACTTTTAAACCTAATGTGTTTGGGAACATGCCTTGCTCTAGTGCTTGCCACTCAATGTTCCCATGCCTGGTAAACAGTAGTTCCTGTAGGAGAGATCCTTTCAGTGTCTTCTAGAAGTTCTCTTTTGATTTCGGCCGCTCCGTTGCCACCTTCCATGCTGGAGTTTCCCTTCTCCGCAGGCAGCCCCCGGTGCTCCATCTCGAGATGCACGCAACCCGTCAGGTCGCTGTCCGTGTAGACCCTGTTCCTTACCCCCAAACTGAGCGGGTTGGCACTGAGCGCCTTATCTAGGTGTGCGCGAGCCTTGGGGCCACTGCGGGCCGTCCCGAACCGGAGCAGCGAGAGCTGCCGGCTGCAGCAGCAGGTGCCCCGCTTGCAGGCGGCCCGAAAACCCCTCTTGAAGTTCTCGTTGAAGTAGCCGTAAACGATGGGGTTAACGCTGGAGTTGGAGAAGGCCAGCCAGTGAGAGAAAGGGAAGATGTAGCCTGTCAGCACCTCCAGAAGCTCACCCTCGGGCCGTGCATAATCGGTCAGCAGCATCAGAGTCCACAGGGGCAGCCAAGAGACCATAAAGAGAAGGGCCACAACAAACAGCATCTTGATCACTTTAATCTTCCTCTGTGATATCGGCGACTTCCGCTGAGGCACGGAGTCAGTCTGGTCCACGCTGACCAGGACGGTGGTCGAGTAGAGCTTGGCACCGATGCGGCCGTACATCAGGACGATCAGAACCAGGGGAATGAGGTATATGAAGGCAAACAGGACTGTAGTGTACACTTTCCGCATCTGCGGCTCGGGCCAAGTCTCGTAGCAGGAGTACAGTGGGTAAGACAGGTTGTAGTTGTTGTTGTGGATCATGAAGTGGCCTCTCTCTTGCTCGACTGTCAACATCAGGACCGAGGGGAACATTATGACCAGAGCCAATACCCATATCGTCCCAATGGTTGCCTTAGCAACAAAAAGCGTGAGTTTGGGCTTGAAAGGGTAAACTATGCAACGGAACCTTGGGATAAAACAATGTTTTGCAAAGTGGGAAAAAGAAGGAAAAAATGGATTCAGAATTTGTACAAGTCACACTTTTGCTGTATTCTAAATTTATTACTAAAAATCTATTTGTATTTTTAAACAAATGTATTTCTAGTATTCCTTTTTATGTCAAAATTCTAATATTTCCTATTTCACCTAGTGGAGTTAAGACATTCAAATAGTGGCTAAGTTAAAACATTAAAATATTGTATAGTCAGTCACTCAGTTGATATACACAATTGCTCCCTTTTAATGCTTTACAAAGAGGTTTGTCAATATATCTGTCCAGACCCCTCTTTTGCCTTTTGGGCCAGGTTTTAAGCATTTCTGAAATTATTTTCAACTGAAGCCTCCCTAAACAACAGCAATGAATGAACTACACTGAGCTACGCTCATTTCTCTAACCCCAAACAAAGTTTCTAAGGATGTCTGAGTAAGCATTGGTCAAACCGGAGTCAATGTCCCCTTTCATTTTAAAGCAAGATGCTGAAACCAGCTCTTAAGGCTTTCCAGATTACTTTAAAGACAACGCATACACAGGTGTGAACTGTATTTACATATCTCACTTCGTCTTGAAGAGACATGTCATGGTCGTCTACGATCTCAGTGAGGGCCTATGATGATATAAGTCAGATCTAATTTTATTTTAGCTATTCATAATCTGACAATCAACGTCTAAACAAATACATATCCTAGCAAGTACATCCTTCAAGCCTGCCTACTCAATTTAAGTTTGAATGTGAAGTGTTAAATGAAAGAAGCACCTTGTCTCGCTATCAGAATTTTGCTGCCTCTGCAGGTACTGGAAACAATGTTGGTGATTGGTGGTGCTGCCATTAAATTTACAGCAATAGTAATTCAATGACAGACTAATTTCAAATGGCAGTTAATTGACCGATCCTACTTTCCAGTGACATTTTCTAGAATAAATTAATTACATTTTGTATTTATGCATAATGACAATTTTCCCAACTAAACCGCAACAATTAATACGGCGCTACGCTAATGAATTAACCGCTTGTTCATTAATAACATCGCTTGTTTGTGGCGATAGGCACCCTTCACTGTCCGCGGCTCTGTCCTAACAGCTGCTTGCCTGTGTACGCGCTGTCATGATGTGAAGCTTACATGAAATATTGGTGGTTTGGCGTGGTGGGAAGGACTGGCGTCGCTAAGGATGGACTAGCGTGATCATTTTGGTATCAACGCTGGTCTCGTCATGGGTACCTTTTGCAGTACTTCAGCACACAGTATGTCAGGCTGGTAGTTTTCTTTTCTTTGAGGGAGGGTGGCAGAGAGCCAAGTTTAAGAGTCTCGGCTCGCTGCTGCCCAAAGGGTCTGCGGTCTTTATCCTCCACTTCCGTGCGCTGTTTGGTAATTCCTGCTGTATTTGGGCAGCACGGGATCCCTGCCCTACTCAGCGTAGCGCTATTCATGTTCAATACATCAGTGTGCATCATGCAGTGTTTAAAAATCCTCCACTGTGGGGAAATAGCAAGTGTAAAGGGTAAAGCCCCCCACTACAGAGTCCTTTAGCACCGGAAATGGAGGAAAACTGGCATAATGTATGTCATATCTAGTTTCCAGATTATTTTAGAATTAGTCATGTTAGACTTTTTCTTTTTTACCAGTATTGAAGCTTTTGTTCAACGTACGCATGGGCAGCTTTGTATTACGGAACTTGTCACCTTTCCCGCTACGCAATTGTGAGAAATTACTGTCAGTTATATAATGCTAGTAGGAACCGCAGAGGTTCGTTGCTGTGCGTCTATTTTTGTTGCAATAAAACCGGTTGTTACTATTGTATAAGAAAAGAATTGGTAGATCTTATTAGAAAGACCATGGGCAAGAATTTCTAAAACATGGCCTGGACTAGAGAGTTCTATTATCAGCTAATAATATGATTTATCTGCATTGATAATTGTATCAGTACATGGTATGTTCCACATGTTTATCCTGGATCTGAAAAGGTTTTAGTTGATAAGAGAGGGAGTGATTTCTACAGCACACCACCATTGTTTACCTTCTTTTGTTTAGTAACGAATAGTAATAAATGCTTAAAATATACAGCATAATACAAGTCTTTGGAAGCTGGCAGCAAGTCTCTCTGTAATAAAACAGTGGACTAGGTTACCTGAAATCCTATCATGCCCTATTTGCAAGCTGTGGACCATTGAAATGTGTATTGAAACATATTTACCATAGACATTAACTCTCCTCAACAACCCCCTTTTCAAAGTAAAAAAAAAAAGAAAAAAAAGAAAAGAAATCAAAGCATATTGCTCCACCAAGATGGTGCAAATAGAAACACGGCGCATAGCAGGGGTCTGGCAGCAAATCTTGATAGAAGAGGGGGTTGCAGACATACACAAAATGTATTCCCTCTAATGCTGTATTCCCCATATTGGAATATTAAAGAGATGTCTTTGTTTGAACTGATACACACATTAATATCTTCTAAATATTCTGTGCGTTTTGAGTCAATTTTTTTGAAGCTTTGCATTTATCAATTAAGCAATACATGTTCATCTACTTCTGCTTTACCACCCATTAAACATTATCTTTACACACCAATTACAAAAAGAAATACTTTATAACTTCACTGGCGTCGAATTTTGGCCAGACACTTTTAGTTTAGAAAAGCCTGCATCAGACTTTAAAGGGACTTTTGCAGTTAGGTCACATAGGCTAAGAAGGATACACATCAAGAACATACCCGTTAGATAGTGTGAGCTTTGCATGTTAAATATGACAGGTTCAGTCAAGCCTCTGACTCTATTTACAGAGTGATTGATTTTTTGGATAAAAGGACATAAACACTTACCTATCAACTGCAATAGCCACCAGTGTGAAGACTGAGGCACAGACAGACATTCCTTGAACAAGACCGCTCAGCTTGCATATCACATTGCTGAAGGGCCAACCTATTGACAGGAGAACTGACAACTCATTAGAATTCTGCACCACCAATCACTTGTGCCTTTGCAGACTTGCATGACATACTTCACCTGTATTACATCAAAATGTGCATATCACAGAGGATTGATGAGTGCTGTTACTCTCTACGACTGTCTGATAACTATCTTTTTTGAGAAATTGAACACTGATATGATCTCAGCGGTACGAATTTTTATTACAGAGATGAAAAGTGTATATATACACACACACACACACATACTTTTCACCTCATCTCTGTTTTCATCACACTCTCCCACTCTGGGTGTAGTTTGTTCAGATTGTAACCCAACACCTGTTGTCATTGGTGTTGACCCCTAATAATGGCCAATAACACTGAGATTCTCCTTGAATCTGATCCAACCTGAGGAGTGAGCCACTTGCCTGTGATGAGGTTGTCCACTAAGGTCGTAGGAATGCAGAAGATCCCTATGAGCAGATCGCTGATGGAGAGGTTGAGGATAAAGATGTTGGTGACCGTCCACATGCACCGGTTCCTCAGCACTATGAGACACACCACACCATTTCCCATCATGCACAGCAGGAAGATGAACAGGTAGGCCAGGATGAACACAGCTGCCATGTCCAGCGAGTGCTGGTAATACGGAGCGAACAGGATCCGCTCTGCCTGAGTTGAGTTGGTGCCACTGGTGGCGTTGGTGTCGGGGAGCAGATCTGACGTCAGGTAAGGGGCCAGTTCCCACACCCCTCGGCCCACTCCTGCTTTGTCTCTGTGAGATTGTCCGTCCATGGGTGAGAGTAGCAAGCCTGAAGGAACATAGATACAGAAGTGTGGGAGAAAAAAGAGGGAGAAACAGAAGGAGAGAAAAAGACACTGACGATCACTTTTCATCATTATATTGTTTTCACAGTCAATAGTCATTACATCATTTTCTCCGATCTGTCCAAATACTTACTGTCTTGTCACTAATGCTATGTAGATTGCACTTTGCATAATGACCCCTGAGAACTAATACCTGCAAGTAATTGGTTGCATAATTACCACCCTGTACTGCTTGCTAATAACTGACCTCTTAAATGTTATTATTATTATGTGTTATGTATAGCAAGCTGTTGGTAATGGCTCCTGAGAATGCAGTCTAACATATAATCAGCGCCACATTTCTAATAACTGGTTAGACACACACACACACACACACACACACACACACACACACACACACACACACACACACACACACACACATATATATATATGAAACAACTTCCAGAGCACTATAACTACTCAGAAACATAACAAAATTTGTCATTTTTACCTTGTTAAAATACATTCTTTCCATGTACGTTATTAAGAACTTTTAAGACCTTTGTGTTAATAGTTTTAAAAGTCTTGCATTATAACAGAAAGTACCTGCTGGTGAATTCATCTGCAATACTGTATCTACATATATTACATATATAATGTAAATAAAATAATTTCAGTATAAATAATTTGTAGATAGAGCTTGGATATAAATAAAGATTTTACCCAACACTCATTTCACAGTCTTTGCATTTTAATCATGAAATAGAAGAGCTTTTAATTGCTCAACATTTGGAGTGGTTTGTAAGTCCTAGGTGAATACCCATCAAAAATCATACAGCAGAGTGTGTCATTTACACTACTAATGTGTTAACACTACTATGTGTTAACTCAAGTGTCCAAAGAGTATTAAGGGCTGCAGCAGGACACTTGAACATGTAATTGATATTTAAGTAAGAAATATTTCTACATTTCAAAAATATCTTTTTATATGCATTTTTATATATTATTTATTTATATTCATTTTTATATTGTCATGCTCCAGCCCCTGACTTCCAAATGTCACATATACATATACACAAATATGTGTGTGTGTGTGTGTGTGTGTGTGTGTGTGTGTGTGTGTGTGTGTGTGTATATATATATATATATATATATATATATATATATATATATATATATATATATATATATACACTTTTAACCAATCTGTAATGCATCACGTTTATGCAAGTGCTACGCTATTAGAAAAAATAACATATCAATACTGTACATTATAAGCAATCTAAAACTATTACTTTGCCATGCGACTAAACGTAAAATGAATACTTTAGTTTTTAACAGTCCTACTGTCAGGAGAAACCAAACAACTATTCTTACCGTGGAGTGGAATAATAAAATAATGGCGTCCCGCAGGAATGGTAGAGAAAGAGCGTTAGAGTGACCACGACACAGAGCGAATCCTGTTTCCAGTGCTGGAAGAGTTCAGGCGCTACAGTCGCTCGACTTCAGCCTGTGCGCTCCGAAGGCAAACCGCGTATGCCGTCAACCCTGGCCATGCACCTGAGTGTGCGCGTACGCACAGCATCAGACAAACATTAGAACTGAAATATTACAGTCGGTTTATCGTTCTTTATTAACCAGACTGTGATTGATAACACTGGCTGTCGATTACGGTATTTAATAGTAGTTAACCCATTCATTGCCTGGTTTTAATTCAGCACTCTGTGCACTCTTGGTTACTGGTGCAAAAATGTCCTCTGTAAGCTTTAAATGCTTGTTACATTTTTTAAACTCTCCATAAGATGGAATTAGTCTATAAACTGAAAAATAGAATCATGGTTGAGGACAAATGAATGTGAATAAATATAGTGCTATTATTTGTGAAGTCCATACAAACACAAATATAGTCTAGAGATCTTAGTAAAGTTCTCAAAAGCCACAGATATTTCACACCTTGACTCCATCAGGCTACTGTAGAGCAAAGAACGCTTTAGGTGGTTTCCAATGTCTGAGAAGGAAGTGGGGGAAAACCAATACAACGTGGACCTCAGTTTTCATCAGGACCCTCTGGTTATTACCACCATCACACTATCAAGCAGAAATGAATTTTTCCGTACTGTGAGCACACGAGAACCTTTTAAAAATTTTTTTTGCTTATACACCGCATATAAAAGCGCCAGCCAAGATGTTCCACTCCCAATAAAAAGCAATCTCATCTTATTTAAACTAGTGAGTGAAATGAAATGTCATGAATTAGGGAAAGGATTGTTTAGATTTCAGCTGTGGACAAATCCCTGAAACCAATTTAGTCAGCCACCAGATGGTTAATCGGCATCTGAAAGCTTGCTTGTACTCTTCAAAATGGTTTTAACGATCCTCCAGACAGTTTGCATTGTCAGTTTACATATTACGTAGAAATAAGGGTTTGAATATCATGTGTTGGGATCTCTGCTGCTTATAATAATAATAAATGGTGTTTTGTGCCTTAAGGCTGAGTGATATTCAGGTGCTTTGAGTCTTTTAAAACTTTTGAGTATTAAGTTGAGCCATCGTTGGCATTTCACTTTAAATCCTGGGTCCCTTTAAACCAGCATGTTCCGTGTATACCTTTCTTCTAAGCTCTTCTTTTCAAACACAGATCTGCTATTAGCCTTCCTTTCTACGTGCATATGCAACTTGTAGGCGCCTCAGAGGAGAAGAATGTCAGATAATACAGCAAAATAACATACTAATGCTACCTAACAATGCTGAAACTTTTAGTTTCCAAATACCCTTTTAAATGATGGCAGTGAAAACATTAAAACCATTTCGCCAAAGTGTTCCTAAATGGTTTAATAACAAATACATTCCTTTTCTTGCTAAACATTTACAGTCCAGAATCTCTGAAAGGCTGGACAATTATTTGAAGACAGTTTCTTTTTGGAAACCATTTCCTAGTACAGAAATGGTGCTTGTTAAAATACAAATTATTATCTGGCACGTAATGCTGGTCTGCTTTCCATCCTTATTCTACTTGTCCACAGTCCAGCTTTCTCATCATATCCCTCTCTCTTCGGAGTTTCTCATAATGTCTACTGCTCTAGGTTACTGGCCTGGCATAGAAATGGTTAACCTCGTATTCCATTGACAGAAAACGACAGAGTTTGTTTAACTCTCCCTGTAATCTCACCTTTGTTATTCATGGTGTTCTCCTGGGTTGTATTTAACACTCCCCCCTCTTTAACATTTATCTCCATCCACTTGACCGCATAATGAAAAATCACAGCATCCACTTCCAGTATTATGCTGTGGATATCCATCTGTGCATGTCTGTCTGCAACTACCTCTCAGCCATCTTCCCTTTATCTGAATGATCTACAACTTTCTTGTGCTCAAGTGCAACAAAACCAACAACAATCTCTAATTCACTGTGTTGATGCACGGTGTGCGGCAGCAACAAAGAGTGGGAACCAAGCACGGAGCCAAAAATAAAACGCATAAATTCACTGGACGCAGGACAAGAAGAGTTTGTACACACAGGGAAACTAACATGACGGAACGGAGCCAGGCGAGGATCCTTCAGATACAAGAGGCCCAGGTGACAGTCCTCGGCCGGGGAGTGAGGTAGGATGGGAGGGGTAAAAAGAAACAAAAAAAGAAGCATATAATAATAATAATAAAAAAAATGACTGTGTGAGGGGGAACACATGCTGGGGTCACTGCTACAATCACCTAACCATCATTTTCTTTAATGATACTTCTCTTTCCTCTTCATCTCAAGTCTTGTCTTATACCACACTAACTGTCTTATACCACACTAACTGTCTTATACCACACTAACTGAATTATACCACACTAACTGTCTTATACCACACTAACTGAATTATACCACACTAACTGTCTTATACCACACTAACTGTCTTATACCACACTAACTGAATTATACCACACTAACTGTCTTATACCACACTAACTGTCTTATACCACACTAACTGTCTTATACCACACTAACTGAATTATACCACACTAACTGTCTTATACCACACTAACTGTCTTATACCACACTAATTGTCTTATACCACACTAACTGTCTTATACCACACTAACTGAATTATACCACACTAACTGTCTTATACCACACTAACTGAATTATACCACACTAACTGTCTTATACCACACTAACTGTCTTATACCACACTAACTGTCTTATACCACACTAACTGTCTTATACCACACTAACTGAATTATACCACACTAACTGTCTTATACCACACTAACTGAATTATACCACACTGTCTTGTACCATACTAACTGTCTTGTACCACACTAACTGTCTTATACCACACTAACTGTCTTATACCACACTAACTGAATTATACCACACTAACTGTCTTATACCACACTAACTGAATTATACCACACTAACTGTCTTGTACCACACTAACTGTCTTGTACCACACTAACTGTCTTATACCACACTAACTGTCTTATACCGCACTAACTGTTTTATACCACACTAACTGTCTTGTACCACACTAACTGCTTTATACCACACTAACTGAATTATACCACACTAACTGTCTTATACCACACTAACTGTCTTATACCACACTAACTGTCTTATACCATACTAAATGAATTATACAACACTAACTGTCTTATACCATACTAAATGAATTATACCACACTAACTGTCTTATACCATACTAACTGAATTCTACCATACTAACTGTATTATACCACACTAACTGTCTTATACCACACTGTCTTATACCATACTAACTGAATTATACCACACTAACTGTCTTATACCACACTAACTGAATTATACCACACTAAATGTCTTATACCATACTAACTGAATTATACCACACTAACTGTTTTATACCATACTAACTGAATTATACCACACTAACTCTTATACCATACTAACTGAATTATACCACACTAACTGTTTTATACCATACTAACTGAATTATACCACACTAACTCTTATACCATACTAACTGAATTATACCACACTAACTGTCTTATACCATACCATACACTATCTGTCTTATACCATACTAAATGAATTATACAACACTAACTGTCTTATACCACACTGTCTTATACCATACCAACTGTCTTATACCACACTAACTGTCTTATACCACACTAACTGAATTATACCACACTAAATGTCTTATACCACACTAACTGAATTATACCACACTAAATGTCTTATACCATACTAACTGAATTATACCACACTAACTGTCTTATACCATACTAACTGAATTATACCACACTAACTGTCTTATACCATACTAACTGAATTATACCACACTAACTGAATTATACCACACTAACTGTCTTATACCATACTAACTGTTTTATACCACACTAACTGAATTATACCACACTAACTGTCTTATACCATACTAACTGAATTATTCCACACTAACTGTCTTATACCATAATAACTAAATAATACCACACTAACTGTTTTATACCATACTAACTAGATTATACCACACTAACTGTCTTATACCACACTAACTGTTTTATACCATACTAACTGAATTATACCACACTAACTGTCTTATACCATAGTAAATGAATTATACAACACTAACTGTCTTATACCACACTAACTGTTTTATACCACACTAACTGAATTATACAACACTAACTGTCTTATACCATACTAAATGTCTTATAGCATACTAACTGAATTATACCACACTAACTGTCTTATACCACACTAACTGTCTTATACCATACTAACTGTCTTATACCACACTAACTGTCTTATACCATACTAAATGAATTATACCACACTAACTGTCTTATACCATACTAACTGAATTCTACCATACTAACTGTATTATACCACACTAACTGTCTTATACCATACCATACACTATCTGTCTTATACCATACTAAATGAATTATACAACACTAACTGTCTTATACCACACTGTCTTATACCATACTAACTGAATTATACCACACTAACTGTCTTATACCATACTAACTGAATTATACCACACTAACTGTCTTATACCATACTATCTGAATTATACCACACTAACTGTCATATACCATGTTATGTTAAATCCAAAATGGATTACTGTCATGAGCTACAATCTCTTTACCCACCAAATTACTAGAGCTCACATCATTCAGGAGTTATTCAAAAGGAATTCAATACTTTAATCTATTGTTAATCTTCTCCTTGAATGCAGTTTTATATTTTTTTAATTATATATTTTTATACTTTAAAGCTTTTGTAGTTTGACATTGCAGTATTTTGGTTTATTCTTTAAAAATGAACACAGTATACATTAAGAGCCTTTAAGAGCCCTGCATGCAATGAGGTTTGTAAAAAAAATGGTTTAGTACTAAAGTGAATAATAAGAAAAGTTTAATATTAAAGTGCTCTTTTCTATTATGCTTTGTTATTGTGCTTTAGTGCTTCAAAGAAGACATTGGTAGCCTAGGACTTTTTTCTTTTCCCTAGCGATGTCATTGCTGGGCATACAGTGGTCTGCCACCAAAGTCATTTTCTGGTCAGAGTCGTGCTGTGGTCAGAAACTCACTCGTGATGAGTTGGGTAGAGGGTGGCTGATGAACTGTGAATGTCTGTAAACACGCCATTGAAATATAGTTCCAAATAATTATTTATTTGGATTTAATTGGATTTCTATATGAATAGCATATGACTTTAGTCATTTAAATCATAATCATAATAAATTCTATTTAATAAATACATACATAATGCTTTGTATGCATTGACAAATGTTTATCAGTCAAGGTCATTGATGAAAAATGTATGCAACCATACATAGTTAGTAATTAGTATAATTATCTCATTAACTTCAACCAAATGCTACATGTTGCAGCTAATCAGTCCCACTGCTTCAGTGGATGTATAATTTTGGGATGCCCATATAAACAGTTTTAGCTCATTCCACAACATTTAAGTGGAAATGACTCTGAAATACAAGCTGATTTGCTCCTGTTTTTTTCTTTTGGGTTTTTTTGTATTATTGTCATGTTATATAACCCAGTCTCTATGGAGGTTTAAATCATAGACAGACACCCTGACATTTGGCTGTAGAATTTCCTCCTATAGCTGAGAATTCACTGCTCTTTCTTTGTTGGCCGTGGACACTGTCCCATCTCTCCACAGAATATTGCTCCACTAGTGGCGTGGAATATCTGAAGACAAGCAGCAATATTTTTATTTTGGAAAGCAGCTCTCAAGTAATCTCCCACTGAATACCACTCTTGATTAGTGTTTTTCTTATGGTACCCTTCCAAGCCTACATCTAATAAAGTCTAAGAGATCCTTGACTGTCACTGTAGGGATCTTTGCCATTATTAAGGTGTTTGTGTCATGCACGTACACTGATCTTTGTAAGACGCTCAAGCCTCAGTCCGGGCAGTAGTAGCTCAGTGGTTATGGTACTTGACTTGTAATTGGAAGGTTGCCAGTTCAAGGCCCACCACCTCTGAGTTACAGCTGTTAGGTCCCTTAACCCTCAGTTGCACAACATGTATTCAGTCTTAATTATAAGTTGCTTTGGATGTAAATGTCCTGAGCAGCTGCAGTCCCTTGTTTTGTCCATTTGCAAACTATCTCTCTGACTGTAAACATTTGCATTTGTGACTGATTCAAGAGTTTTTAGCTTAAACATTTCTTAGAAGTTCTAAAATCTCCTTAATCAGGTTACATTATGCATGCATATTAATCAAGTTGTACGGTGCACACACGTTTTCATCAGTGACCTTGAGTTTTCACACCATATCTTTGATATTTTAGCTGCCATTCATTGCAGTAACCCAGGTCATTCAAAGTAGTTCACACATATTTTCATGCCGTTGCATATAAACCTAATAAAGTGACCACTACTCCAGGTACAACGTAGGTGTTTCTGATAAAGGGGCTAGTGAGTGTATTAGTGAAAGAGACAAGGCTGACATCTTTTGTGTCAGCCCGAAGCTTTTAAAAGATTAAGTCTTTCCTTTCCAATGTGTAGGAGTCTAAGAGCCACTTTAGATTATGCATAATGGAAGGCTTCTGTGTGTGTGTATATATATCCACAGCCCAGTAAGTGGGTTCTGTCCACTGGAGCAGGAGCACAGAACCCATGCCCGTATTTGCACGTATGGCATCGACTATAAGCAAGATCTTCCCCTACAAGCACTGCCTATCTCTCCAGTACTACATTGTTTCAGTCAGTGTTGCTGATATACTGGTGAATAAATGATTCTTACCCACAGAACTGTTTTCTAAGCAAAAGCTTTAAATTATTCATGGGACTTGTTAACACACTTTTGCTTGTTTTAAAATGTTATGAATCTTTAACATATTCATACACAACTACAATTTTATGACTTTTATGTTGAAAATGTTATGCTTGACTTTAGTAGGTGCATCTATATTATTGGGACAAAATCTATATAAGTGGGCTAAAGTCCATCTATTGCTGTGCCTACACTATCACCACCCTCTTCTCCATTCATCACTGGTCAACTTTGAACACTGCTGCTACCAGATGCTTATGTATTAAAAACTTTACAGAGTACACTAATAATTATCATATATGGTAAGTAGTAAGTAGTAGTAAGTAGTAAGTAGTAGTAGTAAGTAGTAAGTAGTGGTAAGTAGTACACCTATTACATAAGTGGAATACACTGAGGGGTTTAATAAAATCAGATACGCAAGCAAACAAAACAATTACTGTTAACACTATTCTCAAATGAAGAATACCCCTAAAGCCCAATTACTAGTCAATCAACATTATTCATCTTTTTCAGTGTATGAGAAAATACATGTTACACAAAAATAACACTTAGGCTTGGCTTTTTTACAGTAGGTAAGGACCAAACTACAAAATCAGAAAAGAAGCCACAACTCTTTCTAAAGAGATAAAAATTCAAAGGTATGAAGAGGCTCCTCGGTCTACAGCATGCTCAGACAGCTATGAGAGATAAGAGAGAAGAGACCAGCATGCTCAGAGAGATCAGATCAGAGAGACCAGTATGCCCAGAGAGATCAGATCAGAGAGACCAGCATGCTCAGAGCGATCAGATCAGAGAGATCAGATCAGAGAGACCAGTATGTTCAGAGAGATCAGATCAGAGAGACCAGCATGCTCAGAGAGGTCAGATCAGATCAGAGAAACCAGCATGCTCAGAGAGATCAGATCAGAGAAACCAGCATGCTCAGAGAGATCAGATCAGAGAGACCAGCATGCTTAGAGAGATCAGATCAGAAAGCAGCATACTCAAGAGAAATCAGATCAGATCAGAGAGACCAGCATGCTCAGAGAGATCAGATCAGAGAAACCAGCATGCTCAGAGAGATCAGAGTTCAGCATGCTTGGAGAGATCAGATCAGAGAGAACAGGTTGTCTCTCCCTACTTTCTTCTAGAGCTATAACAAATTGGAAATTTAAAATGCATTAATAGAGGAAGCAATCCTGTTATTTTCAACCAAATAATCATTAAAAAATCTACAGCATTGTAAAAATATATATAAATATGCTTGAAAATGTCTTTTTGAGAATTGTTTTTGCCCACTACACCTGACATTCTTTTGAATTGCACACTCAGGCAGACCCGTTTTGCCCAGCCTGCAGTAGATATGCTGGTAATGTTAAATTCAGAATTTAACATTAATTTTAAGACAACCTTTACCAAATAAAAAGAAAATCATTCTTCGTGGGGTGCTAAATCTGCTGTAAGATGGAACAGAGGGTCAAGTGGCTCTGACATCACTGAATTCAATGGTTTGTGCAAAGAAGCGGCCTGTGACGTGGTAGAATACCACACACAAACACTGCACTCAGTGATCTCCAATGGATGACAGCATGAAGATTAGGCATCAGAGACTGTTGTCCCGATGTAGTGTTCTACACTTCTGTTGTTATGACAACAAGCTGTGACTGACATGGAAGTAAAACAGCTGACAGGAGGTACACAAAGCAAAAGTCACGTGAGACGAGACAAGCACAATGTTTCCACCGTCAACACTCTTGACATGAGGCCTCACGATTATATTAATGCATACTTCAAAATTAAAGCCTTTGATTAAAAAAAAACTCAAAAGCTTTATATGAGCTTTTAACTTCAATTAAAATTGAGGCTGGAAGTGATCTTGGCTATAACTTTTGTCACTGATATTGAGTATTTCATATACTATATTATAGTTTACTGACGTCAGTGCTTTTCCACAGGGGCTGCAACCAAGACTCCAAGTAATGCTGCAAAATGTCCTATTTATTGACATCTGTCATCATTCCCAGTAAAACTGAGATAACCAGTGTCCTGCATTTCCACGTCTGTACAACATTGCCATCCTATGGTCATTCTTAGCAAGTGCAACAGAGAGACTTCAATATTCATGTACAAAACTGTGTGCAGGCCATTTTGAAAGTGAAAGATCTGAAGCTGTAGGCAGTGTGCTGATGCCAGCATGTTTGGTGTGTATTCTCTTCTGCCTGGAGCAGATTTCCTGTCACTGTGTGGACTGCATAGCCACATCCCCTCATTGTGGGTCAGCTATAGATTGCACATGGACGTCTCCTCCTCCCTCCTAGGAAATGCACATTTTTCAGCAACTTAACATTTTAATAAATGCAAAACATCACAAGTTAGAAAGAGTGAACATATATAATTATCCACATTATAAATGCAACATTGCGCTGAAATGTCCTTTTTTACTTTAGAAGACAACCTTTAATATGCTGTATATCCCCATAATTATTTTGCTTTTTTTTGAGTAGAGTCACTCTACAGTTTTAGTTGTCATAGTTAATAGCCACTTGAATCTTTTAAAAATACTTCACAAGCCACATCCTACCTGCGCAGAGCAGCAGGGCCTGGGCTGTGCAGGTCCAGGTGCGTCCTGGCCGCGGGGTGGAAGATCAGGCTCCAGTGGCTCAATAGTGATGGCATAGTACTGGCAGCCTGAAAGACCCCCCTGGCTGGCAGCCTGCCGTATGACACCAGCGCCAAGGGAACCAGTGCCGATGGACCCCGGTTCTGTCTCTACCGCCCATACACCCACGACGAAGCTCAAGGAACCAAATATGTTCTGGATGAGCTCTGAGACAGAAACCTCGGAGGACTGTTTCCAGGCGGCTTCTGGGTTTGGGGAAGGATGTGGTGTGCTGAGCTGTTGCTGTTCCACCATCTGACTCTGCACTACAGTTAGGAGACCAGGGCATAAAAGAGGTGGTAATCAATTCACTACATATGCATAGATGTCCTGCTGAGCCTAAAAATGCATACATTACATTATTGCCTTAACGGAGAATATCTCAAGGAAGACAAGGTAAATTCCATTGGTGACTAGAGAGGCATATAAATTCAAACATACCTCCGATGCCATTTAGAGTTGGTGTGTTTGGGGTCAGTGATACTGCAGCTGTAGTCTTCCCTTCTGTGATTTCACCACTGCCATCGCGGCTTTGTTGCACATTATAAAGAGCCTCATAATTGAGCACAGGACTGCTTGAATGCAAGAGCTCCCGATGAAACTTGCCCATGCCTGGTGAGCGATCAGAGCACTCCGGGCCCCGCTCAGGAGAACATGCGGCTAGCTTTTCAAATACTGGAGAGGGTAATTCCGCATTGGTGGCAACGGAGGATGGTTGAAAAGAACATTTCTTTGAAGCCTGTCCTTTTCCAGACATGATCTCAGCACCAAGGTTTGTGCTTTCAGTTCTTTGCTCAAGAACTTTCTTCCATTTCAGAGATTCAGAGTTGCTTTTTGGCCTTGGGGTGTCTGGTTTTCGGAAAGGCGTAGATGTCATTGGAATGCAGTTATCTCCTGTGGTGGAAGTAATAGTTTTTGAGCTTGTAGAAGTCGGGTGTTTGAAATAGATTAGTGACATTTTGGAGGCCGGGCATTTCTCTGATCTTCCCAGCAACGGTGCCATAGCTCTGAATTGGGACAGCGTTTCTGATCTTGTTTCCATCTGTGAAGGATTGCATGTTTTTTGGCAACCATGTCTGGTACCCATATTGGAATTTGCAGGGCTCCAAACTCCCGTCAAAGCAGGAGTTGTCTCACGATGAGGAAAAGGACCTGGTATTTCTGTTGACTCTCGGGATTTACCTGACTGATCATTCCCATTTACCTCGTGGTCATTAGGGGTTTTAAACTGCATCCTGTGCTTGATCATAGCACAGCTGGGATGTTTGGCCAGTTTCTTTTTGCAATAACAGACATGGGGAGTGCTTGGTAGTCTTGACTGGCTTTGACGACATTCAGAAGACTCTGAGCTACTACTAATATCAAGAAAATTAAAGTCTGTTAGTGTACAGTTTGCTTCTACCACGTTCTGCTGTTCTTTTAAATGTGAGCCTGTAACGCTGGTTCTGGTACGTTTCTCACACAGAGCTCGGCCGAGTGTATGTGGACTCCCTTCAGTTTTGCCTTGGTCTGTGGCAGGTGGTATCTCTGCTCGAGCACGTTCCACGACGAGCAGTGAAGCAGCTTTCGTGTAGGCGAGGGGGCCCGAGGGAAGGCAGTTAAGGGCGCCAGGGCGACTGGAGGACCTAGATTGAGACCAGTCTGGGGTGGCTTTGGTATTGCACTCCGAAACAGGGGAATCCGAGCTGCTGCTGTCCAGCTGGCGACGCCACAGTCTACGCCTGGTCTTTTTCAACGACCTCTTTGTTTCTGGAGGACTTTGAGCAGCTGGCAAGCATCTCTTTCTTTTCATTTTCTGATATCGCAAACCTAGAGGTAAAAATAAGACCCTTAATGAAACATTGTTTCTGATTCTGAGTAGTAACATGGCAAAAAAAAGTCATCTTGAGCAAATGAAATATAAGGATGGACAAACCTTTCACACCTGAGGACTCAGAAGCAGCCTGTTTTAAATAAAAGATTGACAAATGGTCATTCATTACTGTTGTCCATGACAGCTATTAATGTGTAATTATAAATAATTAACTGCATGTTATTCCGTTTTGTTATTAATTTTTTTAAAAGCCTGTATCATTAATTCAACAAGAGCAGTGAGCAGTTCACTTAAATTAGCCAGCTTTTTTTTTTTTACTTACTTCCAATTTCTTACGTCTAATTAAACTTACGTTTAATTTCTGGGCGCACTGCTGGTATCTCCTAACGCTGCGCAGGGCCCGGTACAACTTCAACTGGTTCCCGTAACCCCGAGTCCGGTACGCTCTGACGGTTCTGCGAGAGCAAGCGGAAGAAGCCGGAGGCGACGGCGAGGACTCGGAGCTGCACAGCTGCAGCGACCTCACGAGCCGCGTGAACGCGCGTGCCGTGCCTGCCGCACTTGCGTCCGTCTCGCGCCGTGCCTGTGGCTTTAGCTGTGTTGTGTCATGACGCGGCTTCCGGTCTGAGGGTCCGCTCAGCCGCCTCCACTGCAGCAACCTGCACAGCACTTTTCTCTTTATGGCCTTTCTGCGACAGGCGAATCTCATCCGTCCGGCGGCAGATCTGGGGTCAGCTGCCCTGTGCCGACAGTGGGCCTGTGAATGTCTCTGTCTGCCGGGGACGGTCTGGTTGAGGTCTCTCCCGTTGCTCCTAACTGCGCGGCCGTCATGTTTCAGTGCCTTTACTGACTGACTCCTGGCAGCCGCAGGTGTGTTGCCCTCCGCCACCAAAGATACCAGGGCTGATCAGAGAAAGGAAAGGAGCGACCCTCATTATAGGCGTGAGCTAATGGAGTGATCTTTGTGGCGTACGTTTCTGTGGCGCAAGTTTTCGGTTTGATCAAAATAAATGAACACAGGATAGCGTGTTATTATGGCCTGCAAGGTCGTAGCTTACCTTCGGACCGTGCGCTTATCCCAACGCTGTCTACAAGTTTTGCTCTCTGGGGAGGTGACTCCTTTGTCGTCATTTTGTTGATCACAGAAAAAAAGTAGAGATCTTGTACCAGAATAGTTTCAGAAAGTTCAGTGAACTTCAATTTTAAATAATGCGTCGGGAAAACACACGCGTTCCTTTTTCAGATCTTGTGACGCGTGAATTTCTTTCAAACTACCGAACTTTCAACAAGTAGTCCTTGGTTATACAGACGATAAATTACTAATTTACTAGCTAGATTTATTTAGCGAATATTAAGCTTATGTAGCCTAGTAGCTAACACAGAAAAAAATGACAAGCGATTCATTTGTCTTTAAAGGACGAGAAAAGATAAAAAGTATTTTTATTTTTTTCAAGCAGTTAAAACACCCATGGTGAGGAACAAATCATTCAAGTAAGAATTACTTGTTTGATTAATGGCACAATCATATCTGTTATTTTCGTTTGTTATTTTATAGACTATTAGTCACATTTAATATCCATAGTATGCTCTGGTTGCATCTCATTGCTGTACATAAAAAACAACATAGAATACTTGTCTGTGTTGCCTACAGTTAAAGAATACTATCACTATTATACAATATGCCTTTTTGACCCAAAATGTAATTATACAAGGATATGGTTTATAATCAAATCTTAAACAATACGATGATCATGTATGTAAATTATCTTGGATAATGGCATTGGTAATTTATGACAGAAGCTAAAAGCAGAGAATATTTTAGCAGCTGAGGAAAAAACACTGCATGGAAAAAACTGACAACCACAATCAGTCATGTTCTCCATAACACAAAAAATCCATTATCTGTTTTCAGAGGATGCTGAAATATGCTTTCTTTTTTTTCTTTTTACACAGCATGATTTTTGTAGAGGTCAGTTTAGATGCAGATTTGTTGATGTCAGTTTCTCATCAATGCAGACAGAGAAAACACCTACAGAAAGAAACATCAAGACACAAATCATACTTCATCAAACCATTGAAATATAAAGCTCTCTGCCAAAACTGATGTTTTGGCCAATGGTTATAATTGGTTAAACCATCCCAACCATCCTTAATGTACATGTAAGCATTATCTTATTGAAGCCCTGATAAAACCAGGAATGTAAGAATCCCCCAGAAAACCAATCCCCCAGGGATTAACTTTTGTCAACTATTCCAACATGTCATTCAAGAAAGTGTGTAGCCTGGCTTTTATGCTGTGATCAAACATTGTGAACTGCCCTAAAAGCCTTGTGTGCAAGGGAAAAAATAACTATCGGCCCATTTCCCATGTGTTTTATGCAGCAAGCATAGACATAGCAATTCATAGCACAGGGAACTTACATACATTGTTAATATATTTATTTATATATATATATATATATATATATATATATATATATATATATATCCCTATGCACCCCTGCTTTTTTTCCCTCAGTTTGGACAGAGCACTCAAACCATTTCACTGCGAGTTATACTGTGTATGACTATGTATGTGACAAATAAACCAAACTTGAAACTTGAAACTCCATCCTTGGATTTCACAATTGAGCTCACCGAACATAGTCTCAGACCCAAGAGTCCAAGGGCTGGGGAGTGCGTTCTACTAGTCCTACAGCTGGTCTGCTAGCCCTGATGAAATGCCTCTTATCATTTGCACCCTGTCAAAACAAACAAACAAAAACAGTGATTTGAACACCTGGTGTCAGAAACTTTAGCGCTAATGCAACAAGGCTGCAAATTACCTTTAGAGTATCCAAGCAACTGAAGTACGCCGGAAATTATTTCCCGTGTTTGACCTGAGACCAGTGTTAGCGTATTACTTTTCTCGCAGACACTTGACCAACATGTGCATGATTACCTGGAAGGTCTCCCGCTCTATCATACGGCACGGCCCATCCCCCACCCTGTCACTTTGATCGGCGCAGCAGTATGCATCTAAGGAGAGATAGGTGCGCTTAATATAAGTGTACGTTCCTTATAAATGCCACCTGCCCCAAATAAAATGCATCAAGGCAGGAAACCTTGAGTGACACACACACTTACACTTAATTTCTAAATTGGGCATCATGAGTGTGCATTCTGAAAGCAGAAGGACAAAACCCAAGGATAGTGCTGACCTTGGTTTTTCTCCATTAAGGGCAGTGTGATGTCGTCATTACCCAGCTTTGCATTCTTCTGCTTTTTGGGCACTCCAGAGACTGCTGGCTGGAAATCACCAGCACAATCACAAAATCACCATCAGCCAGTGAAGCTAAAGGAATCTATACCTCATTATGTTTAAATAAAACCTTGACCAACTATTTAATACCTTCTGTTTAGCACCATTAAATTTTGTATGATTGAAAATGTGTTACCTTAAAGTGAGTTTTGTTCCAGCCTCCCTTGGACAATGTATGCCTTAAATCTTTGTAAGCCCACACAGTCTGCAGTACATGAGATGCAGCTTTGGTTTCTCTCACAGATTGGCTAGGGAATTGAGAACGCACATGTATTATGTAGACTGCTGGTACCAACTTCGACTGTATTTAACAGAATCTGTATTTCATTACTTCATGATATGTCTTTTGCTTTTATGTTCACAAAAGTGCTATTGTTCATGAATGATTAAAGGCTTATTAAGGTTTATAACATTCATAAAAAAACAAGGATGCTTCATAAAAAGTGTGCTTCTACTACCTAGTCCTGTTTATGGCCACCAACTTCTGAATCCCTTGTCCCTGAATGAGGAAGCGAGCATTCTCCAGGTTGTCAGTAATGATCTCGTGTATGGTGTTCAGGATTGCCACCACCGTGTCCCCTTCTAGGTTCTTGGCTGGACGCTGCTGGCCGCTGGGCAGGTTGCTGACCAGGTCCCTCATGGCATAGCTTCCTACAAAGGGAAAAAGTACCACCTCAAAGAGCTATCTAAACCAACTAGCAGGTGCAGTTAAGGCTATAATGAATACAACACTAGATTTTTTTCATTTGTGCACCGACTGTGTTATAGCATTGGTGGTTGTTATGTAAGTACATATAGCCTGACTCAACAGGTAGCTAAGGATGGAGCAATTGAATGACCAAGCTCCATCCCACCAATGGTACGCGAGTTCATTTCCCAGCAATCCCACCTCGATCCATGGTCAGGGGTCCAGGAGAGCAAATTAGGCCATGCTCTTAATGGAAAGAATGACTTATGTTTTTCTCCCTTTTAACATGCTAGTGTACTAGTCGATTACAGGTGTCTGTTAGGTTTCGGTTCAGTCGTCTGGGAGACCGAGCTAGTCCATATTTTTATTCTGTTCCAACTCTAAACTCACCTCAGCCAGGGAACCAAGGGAATAAATAATAACCTTAATAATAAATTATTGTTATTATGGGTTATTATTTATTTTTTATTGTTGCTTATTATTTGGCTTAGAGGTGTTTGAATTGAATTGAATCGAAATGCAAACAAACTGTAAACTTGGTAGGTAAACTGGCTGAAAATCCCTGTTAGGTCTTGTATACAGAATATGTGGATATCAGTCTCCTGCAAGCAGTCCAAGCAAGTCTTATAATACTGAATGAGCTGTCTATACCCATAGCATGTAAGATGCATGTGTTACACTTCTCCCACTCTGATTGGTAGCTATTACGTGACAGACCTAGGCTGAGAATGGAAATGACTAATATTAATTTTAGGAGTATTAACTAATATTAGTAAGAGATTTGGCTATAAGAAACAAAGGAAAAAAGAATGCTAATTGCATTCTTACCAATTAGGTCTTTGTTTTTGTGGTCAATGGCCAGGTTGCGAAGAGCGATGGCAATAGCCCGCACCACTTTATCTGCATCTGAGTGGAGCAGTTCGACCAGAATTGGCAAGCCCTTCTCTTTACGCACAGTCGCTCGGATATAATTGGACCACTGAGAAACGGGAGACAAAATGATGGTCTATTAAACCATGCATTAATTTCAAAGAAGTCTCATTTACATGCTCGTGTTTCAAAAGATAATTTCAGTGTGTTGTAAAAAAAAAGGTTCTTTCATTCAGCCATGGGTTTATGTTCCCTAGAAAGGCTCTGTCTCATTTGCTCTTCCTCTGCTTTTTTTGTTTTTGTTTTTTTGTGTGTGTGTGTGTGTGTGTGTGTGTGTGTGTCTCTCCAAGCAGAAGGGTTCCACTCACAGCCCAGTGTCCTGCAGACAGGTTTTGGAGGGCCCCTCCAGCTGCCTCCAGAGTATTCTGGTTGTGGCTCAACTTGAGGAGTGACAGGTACAGCCTCACCACCTCTGGCTGATAGAGCAGCTCCAGGCCTACACACACACACACACACACACAAACACATGCGTGCGCACAGACACAGACACACACACACCAAAGCTGTGAGCTACAAACAGCATAGAAGACTGGCAGGAGAGATTTATAGTCAGCCAAGTCAACCACAGTATGAAATGGATATGATAGACATTCAGTATGCACAGTAAACCATTTAAATGTGAGGAATGATACAGTTTATCCTGAACGAATAGCCTACAGCCAAAAAAAAAAGTGCGTATTTCACATATATCTTTCTTGGCACTGGTAGTAATATGTAGGTATGTAACAACGGCATTAATATGCAAGCTACTTCCCTGCTGTGTCTATTTACATAAGACCTTTAAAGCCCTACAGAGGCTCCTCTCAAGCATCAGACATCCAATCGGAATCGACTAGATCCGAAAGGCACAATGGCAAGGGATGACCCAAGGCATATATCCACAGCTTGGCTTGAATACAGAGCTGAAACTCTTAAGAACTCTTTTATAGGCCCTCAAGAGTGTTTAGCGATTCAGGCTGCACAGCAACGAGCCTAGTTTCTGATCCTCTAGATCCTCTGCACCAAACCCACTGATCTCTGGTGAAGCTCTCTGAAGGAGATGGAAGGGTGACTCAAGGGACTAGAGCTTCCACGGGGAACAGAGCTGTCAGAATCTGTTTACACCGTCAACACCCACTCGACTCCCTGACAGTCACAACGAATCAATAAAAACGCATTAGCCCGCATGAATATATAATGCCATGTCTTCCCTTATTCATGTTAGCAAGTTCTTCTGTGCAACCAGCTGCATGGATTATCTTGTTTATTTTGTCTGCAAGAACCTCTCTTGCTTTCTGCTCGTGACACATTCCAAAGTCATCTTGCATTCCAAAAACAACAACAAAACCAGGGCAACCAAATCTGATGCCCAACAGGAACCTCTGGATTTCATGTCAAGAAGTGTCAGCTCATGGGCTGTCATGAGAAAAGGATATGAAATAAAATGATCTGCACTGTGGCATGACACGTGGAACTAAGGGCAGGAAACACCTAAACAGATAACACTGGCCTGAATTCGATCACAGAGCTTCACAGGTAAACCAATATCATATCAGCTGATTTAGATAACAGTGAGTTCAGATATTCAAGTCTGTGCAGCATACAGTCATCCTTAGTCTTGATGACCCAGTTACATAAAATTACAAGACACTTGTCCTTACATATAAAGCAATCTCAGAACAAAGTCTGTGTCTCACTGATCTAATAGGTTTTCGCAGAGGCAAAACGTGTTAATCCGAGTTGATACGATGAGACCCAAACACTAGCGTAACAAGTGTGCATCACAACGTATCACAGTATCATCACACTCATATTTCTCTGCTTGTAAATGATTTTCCCTAGATACTTGACACAGCAGCCAAACACACTTCATTACCTTCCTACACTCAGTGAAAGCTGTCTCGGATTGGTCTTTGTTTCCTCTAGGACTGAAGCACTGGCCTCAACTGACCTATGCTTCTGACACATCGCTGAAACCCAAAGAAGTGTCTGTCAGTAACCCACCCTCTCTCCTCAGTATAGCTGCTCCCACACTCTCTTTCTCCCAGCTAAAGGGGCACTCAAATTCAGGCTAAATGCTGCAATGCGCTGCCTACATTACCCACAATTCTGCCCTGTATGTATCATTATACCACTGAGAGCTCAGGTCTGTCCACTGGAAGCCCACACGCAGTACTTTAAACTAGTGCTTGCCATTAGTGTGGCCCACTGGAATGATTAATATCCGTAAACACAACAAGACATGATGGATTAAAATTGTTTTCTTTTTAGCAGTGAAAGCATCCACATAAAATATGGCTATGAATAGAGATTGGGAGGAATATAAAAATTGAGGGGAGAGTCGAAAAACGGAGGAGAAACTCCCACACCTTTCGTCGGCAGCGTGCGCTTTGGCATGTCCAACGTGCTGTAGGTCTTGTCACTCGCTCCGTGTCTCCTGCCTGAAAAGGGCACCGGACTGTCAGCGATTCAGCACTTGGAGCCTATCACAAAATCTCAAGCACCAAGTACTCACACACTGTCCGAGGCCTGAGTGTGTGTGGGAGGCAGTGTGGGTGTTGGGAGTGGGAGTGCAGAATAAATCAAGTGTAAGTGGCATGACTGGAATAAAAGAATCAAGGTTTTTCCACCACTGACTACAAAAAAAGCACACAAGGCGAGGCAGGAACAGATGCAGACTCACAGTGATTGAACCACTCCTCTGCGGATGAAGACAGTCGGAGCAACAGTGTAAAAGCAACCACATGGGGGGAAACAAAAGACACGCACAATGGCAGAATGTATGTCACAAGCTAAACGGGAAATAATACAACAACTAGTATTATAAGCTGCTACTCAGACATTCTGGGTTTTGGGAAATGACTATCAGTGCAGGTTTTAGTGCTTCAAGAGGTCTTTACAAGATATCAGTACATTCAAATAGGCCATAATGTACACTGCAGCGTACAACTGCTGTAATCGGCAAGTTGGATCATGTGACCTTCCTGGATCATGGGATCCACTCATACTGAGATTGTTGGGAGCAGTAATGAACTAGAGTCGATCTCTGCAGACGTTTGGCCGCCAGATGGTCGCCCCTTCTGTACCTCGCCCACTGAAACAGTGCGGCTCGTCCTTCTTCTTTGGGCAGCCGCGAGGCTTGCCAGGTGGAGCGGCAGGGTTGCCGTAGAACCTCTCCGCCCCGGGCACCTCTTTGTGCACATGGTAGGACAGGTTCCTCAGGATGCAGACGCAGTTCTCCACAGACTAGGCAGAACAAAATTAAAAAACGGGACTGAAGAAAGCAAGCTGACCAATGATAAAAATAACAGGTATAATTTTGACCATGACTGACCACGGAGCAATTTCATTTTGTGTCGCAGGACATCGCAAAAATTCCTCATGGGGAAAACAGATGGAATATCATATTGCAGTGCAATAAGAGTGTAATATTAAAGGCAATATCGAGGCCCAGGTGTACAGGTTCAGTACATGGTAGAATTCCACAAAGTTTCTGTGGGTTGTTTTTGTTTGTAAACTGTTCTTCTTCAGGCTGGCCTTCTCTTTCATTAGGCCGGCCATTTAGTGAACTTGTTACGGATTCCTACCTTGTTATTCATGTCCCTCTTAGTCACAGCAGAGTAGAGGGCATGAAGAAGGGCGTCCACGAGCCCCTCACACTCGCGCATCCGCTGGCGAGCCTCGGCCCCGTCCGAACTCACGTTCCTGCAGGAGTTAGAGCTCCTGTAAACCGCGCAGAACTGGACCAGTATGGGAGTAGCCAGAGGTCACTTTCACAACCAGTCTGCAACTGCTTAAATCGTGTTTCACATGTGGTTTGGTGCAACACCAACCGCTTTTCTGGCACTGTTAAAGAAATCCAGCAGATATAACATCTGGCACCTGGCAAAGTACATACCTTAAGCATCCTGAAGTGTTTTTGAAAACTGTGGTCCATTCTGGATCTCCAGGCCTAGAAGGGTCATTGGGGTCCCCTCTTAAGCCTGAGTGTGGGATGATAATCTCATCAGTCAGCGTCTGGAGCCCATGGTTGATGATGACCATCTTCAGGGGTTCGTGAGAAGAAAGATTCCACAGTGTACCTGGAAGGTTGGATTGCAGCTTTTACTTAAGGGAAGTGGTATGAAAAATCTTCCTTATAATTTATGTTCTACATATATACACTCACCAACCAACTTTATTAGAAGCACCTGCCTTGCACCTGCATCCACTGGCCAGTTTATTAAATGTGTAGAGACTGTAGTCCATCTGTTGCCATGCACAGTGTTGCAACTACCATTGCTGACCAGACATTGTCATGAACTACCATTGCTGACCAGACATTGTCGTCAAGTCCATTGCTGACCAGACATAAATTGGGTGGTGGGCCATTATCAACACAACAGCAACGCTCACATAATATACTGATGATAGTATATCAGGCGGTAACAGCAGTCCTGTTGATGGACCAAGTTGATGACCAACACAAATTGTGCATGGGCCATAAACTCTATCCGAACACTTAGCCAGTGTTTCCGTTATAAGGGTGTTTGTAATAAAGTGCCTGGTGAGTGTGTGTACACCTCCAGCACCCGTATAACTCAGTGTTTAACTGTCACTCATATTTGCAGATGAAGTTGGACAAACCTGTGACTAACTCGCGAACCTCCATATCGCTGGACTTCCTGAGCAGCCTGAGCAGTGCGGGGATGCCATCGCTGTTCTTGATGGCCACCTTATTGAAGTGGTCCCTGCCGAAGGAGATGTTGCGCAGGGCGCCGCAGGCCTTGCGGTAGACCTCCACCTTGGGGTGGTCCAGCAGGGCCACCAGCGCAGGGATGCCATGGAGCTGCCGCACATCCTGCTTCACCTTGTCATTCTCGTAGCAGAGGTGCTGCAGGTAGGCGGCAGCATTGGATTTGACCGGGTCCATGGGGTGGCTCAGCATCGCAATGACCTCCCGCAGGTTGGGGTCCCTCCAGCGCGGGTCCTTGCGGATAGTGTCCAGGCTGACCATGCTGGCACGCTTCTGCGGGATCAGGGTCTGCATCCTGTACAGGTCCTGCAGGTAGGGATTCAACAGTGGGCCGAGGCGGTCATCGACCGCCAGGTCCAGGGTGGGTCTCAGGTGGAGCGTCGCTCCCATCATAGGATGGCTGATGGCAGGGATTCCCGACCTCAGGTCGGCACCGTCCTCGTCTCTTTTAGCTGCGCCGTTGCACACTGACGTGCTCTGGCCAATTCGACCGAAGTCTCGGTGGAGCGGGAGGGTGTAGCAGTTCTCAGGTAAGTAGTTCCTGGCGGGCAGGTTTGAGTAGGGAGGCGGGTACTGGAAACCATGGGGCATGGTGCCATGACCTCCGAGAGCCACTCGAGGACTTTGGTGGGAGCTCTGCTGAACAGGCTGCTCTTTGACATTCTCCCCTGGTGGGTAGTGCAGCGTGCTGGCCTCGGCAGCCGCCTGGGCGGGAGAAGCACCAGCAGTTTCTTCCACTTTCTCCGCTGAGACGACTGGAGGGGAAATGCTCTCCGTGTCCTGCGAGCCTGTGCACACTGTCTGAAATATCTCCGTGGCAACTGCTGTACATTCCTGAGAAAGAAAGAAATGTTATTTTTTCATTTAGCATGTTTTTCATTTAGAATCACTTAATCATAAACTTATTCCATTCATTCGTAAATTTGGTAGATTTTATTATTATTATTATTATTATTATTATTATTGTTATTATTATTATTATTATTATTATATTATTAGTGGTCATTATTGTTATTGTTATTATTATTAATGTTATTATTATTACTGTTGTTGTTATTATAACAGTTTAGGGATAAGGCTGCAAATGAAAGCAAAAAGCAAAGAAACGTCTAACTGTTTATTGCTGTAATTGTGCAATGATTTTTTTTGCTGTGTTGGCAACGAGCAAGGGTTGAATATATTTATCCAAGTACTTGACTTGCATAGCTTACACAGAAACAATTTTTCACTTGGCTGAAAATTAGTTTAATTTGGGCTTTGATGAAATGCAGTTTAGAGGAGCTCCTATTGAGCTCAGTAAATTGCCAACAGCCGGGCAGTTTGATGCAATGAAGCGGATCCAATTTACTTTAACCTGATGTCTACTTTAACCCATTGGATAGGTTGTCTTTTCCTATAAAGTGTGTTTTGTCAGTGACTCAGAAGATATAAATATATATATTCAGGTTAAACATACTCACATGACTGCATATATAATAACAATTGTAAGATACAGTAATTACAACCACACCCAATAGAATTCATTCCCAATCTTCGTAAAATAAAAGTAGCATTTGCAGTATGTAAAAATTATTGAGCCTACATTCTTTCTGGAAATGTTTTAAACAGCTAGTGTTGAGCTCTACAGTGTTTAATGAATGTGTCTGAGCGCTACAGTGTTTAATGAATGTGTCTGAGCTCTACAGTGTTTAATGAATGTGTCTGAGCTCTACAGTGTTTAATGAATGCGTTAGCCTGCTCACCTCAGGCTGCACCACCTCCTCATGAGAACTGCAGGCAGTGAGGGGGTTCAGTTCAGTGTCAGGGCTGCAGGACTTTTCTGTGCCTAAACCTGAACTCTCATCAGTCTGCAAAGACAGTCCAGCAAAATCACACCGTTTACTGGGAGAAATGATCAGGCAGTTCAGCAAAATCACACCATTACGGGAGCTAATGATTTGAGACACACATACGAAATTTTCATCAGCAACAAATGCCTAAAGTTTCATTAGAGTAAAATATCAAATTTATTTACTGAAAGATTACCAAAATCACTAAGCAAGTGAAAGTAAAAGCAACATACACAACGCAATTTATCTGTGTATTTGAAACGTGGTAGTAGCCTGATATAAACCTTTTTTTTGGCATATTGCCTGTTGCTATTCACTAAGTACTGAGTGATTAAGCTAATGGAATATCACCATGGGGCAGATGATACTCAGCTTCCATCAGCTTCTGTCATCGCGGCTGCTGCATTTACCCTCCCCGTTGGTGCGGGGTACCTACATTAGCCTCCGTGTTCCGGAGGCTTCCGTTGGCAGAAGTGAGGGTGGACAGGTCGGAGGAGGGCGTGTCCAGAGTGTTCTCCGTGGCCGCCCCCTCCTCTGTTGGCTCTTTGGTCTGCCTCTTTGACAGCACTGCCAAAGGATCGTCCAGGCTCTGCTCCTTGGGGAGAACGGGAGGGATAGCCGTGTAAGAGGCCTTACGCGTATACAGAGGCTGACCTGAGCAGAGTCATAGAACAATCCAGCAAGCCAAAGTGGGATGCTCTTTTTTTTTTTAGAGAAATTCTTAAAGGTTTTACTTTAAGGAGGATACTGATGCATTTTTGTGAAGTCTTCTCAAGGATTCTGTATTTTATCTCTCCTCATGGACCTAAGCATAAATCAAATACCATAGACAAATAGAACTATTTGTTTAGAACATGATAAAATAAAGCCTTGAAAATCACCTCATGCAATTTAGTGAAATTACTTTTAACTCACAGCTGGACAACTCAAACATTCTCAAGAAAAATGAGAAGTGCTTTTTCACAGTACTCATAGGACCAGTTAATAATGCATGTGGAAAAGGGTTGAATATGCATTCCTCGAAACAACCTCCATAGAGTTATTCAACCGGAACTTTCTAGATGCAACAAACTTAAAATATTTTTCTGTCTGTGTTTGTATGTGTGTGTGTGTGTGTGTGTATGCGTTTGTGTGTGCACGTATACGTAAAGACCTTTCTCAGCAAAGCATCCTCTCCTGAATTACACATAAGAATAACAAACAATAAATGCCCCAGTTTAAAGTAGTGCCTAATCTGAAGCTATCTTGGCCTACAGTGCCCAGCATAAACATAATTACTTCTTAAGGCTCAGGCAAACTTGCAGGCAGCTCCATTCCCTTCACCAAACAGGAGACAGACACGAGCGCAAATGTTTGCTGCTTCTCAGTCAGCAGTCATATTTCTCCCATCACTCAGAGTAATTATCAGGCACTTTATGGCATCTACTGCGGTTGCGCGGTCCTCAAATCATATAGCAATCTCATTTAAATGACATGATGAGGGCCTGATGTGACAGTTATGGGAGGCAGTCGTGCATTTACACAGCACACGTAAGAATGGATAGATCGTCAGCACTGCAGCATGGCAACAAATGGCTGATCGCTCTGGAAACAGGCATCAGCCTTTCAATAATAAATCTCCATATGCCAGAGGATATAGGTGTTCTCACTCTCATGAGAAGAAAGATGTAAACATGTCAATGAAAATATCTTCTCATTCTGTCTGATCAAACAAAGAGCAGCTATCATTATTTAATGCTAAACAACGAACGTTCGCAGACAGATGTGATTGCGATAGTAAAAACAACGGTAAATCAACAATCCTGAAAATGAGAAAAAAACAAAAGTACTGCACACCAGCAAAGGCAAAGTCTTTGAAGGTCTCATTCTGCCAGGGTGTTGAGAAATTCCCATCATTAACCTCAGACTCTTGCACTAACAAACATCGATGCAGCCTGGGTACGCAAGTAAAAAAGACGAGATGGGAACGGGCGATGGAAGACAGCGAAGTGTGAGAGTCTGTCAGCTGGGACTGGCATTACAGCCTGTCCTAGCCTGTACACTATCATGCCCCTGGGACATGTGAGTCTCTGTGATCACTCCGCCCCCATGCAGACTAAACCGCCAAAACAGTCTGCAGAAGTATCCCACCTTAACGGTGTTCTTGTCACTCCATCTTCCAGCCTGCACATCCCCTACTACACACACACAAAAATGTTCTGACGTGACTGCTCAAGCAAGCACATGAATGAATGCAGAACTCCTTCACCACTTCATCCTTTCCCTCCCTCCGTCAGCCGTGGTTCTCAATCACCCCTTCACGAGCCCATTCGTTTCTCCGTGCGGTAACTCTTATCAGTCTCACTGCACACACCAGGGGAAACGATGGGCGGCTTAACGTCGATAATAAGCCGCCGTGCCCCGCTCAAGGGCACGGCAGACACACGCCGGCCGTAACATCTATCACCAAACTTAGTGTGACAAGTCATTTGGTGACAAAGTTCAATGAAGGGGGGGGGGGACGACAGAAAACCACACATAGCGCTTTGTGCCCCTCCCCCTATGGGATAGCTGAACTTAGTTGGTGCATGAGACAGCTCCCATGTTTAGGTACTCTGAGCAAGATATTTTACACCCAGCTTTGCCTCTTATATTCTCCCACGCTCAACTCCCACACCTCATATCTCGGCACCATCGAGAGCTTTGCCAGCCGCCTGAAGTTGCTCAGTGCGCGCTGCCAGTTGCCCTGGCCGACTCATACCGACGGTGTGCCCTATTCACAGTAGTGCCACGCATCTCTGCCTCTGCAGTGTGTCTGCCTGTCTTAGCGGGAAACATCATTGCAACAAGGCGACACCCCCCCCCCCCGCCCCCCGGTTGCTACAGCGCTGAGCCCAGCACTGCCTCAGCGTAAAGCCAGAGACATACATCTGCTGTGCACCTCTGAATAACCCCCCCCTTCCAACTCCCCCACCCGCCCCAAAACACATACAGCCCAAAGACGGATAATCACGCATTAAAGCTGCACATTTGCGTCACCTTCCACCGTGGGATTCGACAGCAGGCAGAGGACGGGCACGCTCCATATCGAGGGCTTCGCCCCTTACAAATTCGACACTGCTCTCAAAGCCCTCGCTACAGGTATTTCTCCATCTCCATCTCCTTCACGTCCTTAAATACAAGTCAAGGCAGGGAATACCAGTTCTACATAGTCACAGAGAGTGGTGCACGCAACCTCTTGGAGCGGAAAAGCCAACAATGTTCCCCAGAAGCAGCTGACTACAGGCATGGGAGAAGCGTTGTGGGTGAGGAGCACGGAGTGCGGAGCGAGAGGACAGGGGAAGAGCAGTGTCGATGCCAGCACTCACCTCTTTCACCTCCACAGGCATGCTGAGTCTCCTCCGCAGCGGATCTGTAGTGGTGACGGCTGAACGGGCTGGCGTCTCTCCCCCCCCACCCACCCCCCCCGGCTCAGGCTCTGCCTCTCGCCCTGTCCCCTTCTGCAGCTCGTGCGGAACACAGTTTTCTCGATGCTGAGCAGCACGGCAGCAGCTCAAGCAAGAGCGGCCGTCCTTCCACCCGGCTCATGTGTCCACATGCGCTCGATCATGCTCAGACGCGTGCGGGCGCTCACACGCGCTCATGTGTGCGGCAGTTCCACCCCACGCCTCAGTCTTTCGTGAGGCGCTTTGGCAGACAGTGACGGTAAATCAGCAGCAGCGAGAGCCCGTTTCTCCGCAGGACATTCCGAGCAGTCTCGCAAAGGCAATGGCGTCCGCAGCTCTGTTAACTGTTCGCTGTCCGTGCATGGCTTTCACGCCGCTAATTGAGAGGGAGGCGCTTCCGAGAGAAGAAGCAAGTGGAGGAGTGAGCGGAGCTGCGGAGGTCGAAATCCAAGCAGATTCAGCTCTCTCTCTCTCTCACTCAGCTGCAGAGGAGAATGCACACGCACATACAAACACACACAAGCACGGTTCCCCTTGGGGATGACAGGCTAAGCCTCTTTTCACACGATGAAAGAGGGAACGAATGAAGGCGAAAGATAGATAAAGGGAGTGAGGGGAGAAGGGACAGAGACGAGAGGGAGTCGAGTGTGTGTGTGTGTGAGAGAGAGAGAAAGGCAGTGAAGAAGTGTGCACGTGTGTGTGAGCGAGAAGGACAGCTCGAGCCCTACCCTACCAAGCACATATGAGTGATAGAGTGAAGGGCACTTACTGTTGTACAAGCATGCCAATGAAATCCACTGTCACACTCCAGTTAAGCGTGCTCAATCCGTTAGAAAGAAACACTATACACTAATTAAAATTGGACAGTCTCTGTATATAAGGTCCAAAAATTAATTACTCGGTTAATTAACTGAGATGCACAACAAACTCTATCCTCCTGGATGTACTGAACTTATTAGGATTAGTGGGGGTTCTTGCATTATGTTGTTTTGTAAATGGGCAAATAAATAACTGGGCAAAAAGAAATAACTGACTATTTTTACAGCATGCATAAAGTCTAATTTGTTATAGGATATATAGGTTAATATGTAATTCCTATTTTCTGTTGGCCATTGTGGATGAAATTTCTCAGTGCCAAAGTATTTGATAAACTACAACAGACCTGCATGTAAAAAATAAATAAAAAATAAAAAGCTAAATGTATCAGCCCTGGCTTCTGGTTCATCTGAACATCACCATCCATGACTATGATGCTGGAGGTTTTTTTTCTACCAGGTCAGTGTTCAGATGGGCTCCACTCCAGAGGTTTTGCTAGACCTCTTCACTCTGGGCTTGAGCCCCACTGATATAGTCCTAGCCCTGAATGTTTTTTTTCTTTCAGTATAGCCCTAGAGTTTGGCGGAATATAAGTCACTGATTAAATTTGTATCAGTGGTTATGAAGCACAGTTTTTAAACTCTTTTTAAAAATGAGCGGTCATCAGAAAGAAGGGTTTACAAAATATATCTGGTCAACAAACAATCCTACTTAACTTTATACAGGCAATCTGAAGAGTTAACTGGGTGGGCCATTTTCTGATACTATATCCATAATGTTACAGTGAGCGGTAAGGAGGCGGACGCTGGTGCGGAGAAGAGCGAGATTTATTAGGGGCAATTCCAGAGTCGTAGTTGTTGGAGTAGTCCAGGGTCTTAGAGCCAACATGGAGATTACAGGGATACATTATAAAGCAACAAACACTCGAAGGCAAACAAGAGAAGCAGGCTATAATAAAGGCTAGGATATACTCAGAGGCTAAGAAACACCAAGGCTAGAAAAACAAAACAAAACAAAAAACACGGAGGTAAAGAAAAACAAACGCAGGCTTTAAAATACAGCCAGGCTTTCTAACACATCCAAACAACTATTCATTCAAACATTTCGTTAAACAATGAACAGCTAAAAGACAAGGCATCAGACAGGGTTTAAATACATGAACTTAAGGCTAGAAACGAGGGACAGGTGTGGAAAATCAAACGAGTGATGGAGAAATCCAAACCACGGCATGTAACTAAAATACACAAGACAGGGAAAACATGGATCATGGGAGGGACTAAACGAGACAAATAACTATTACACAGGTGGGTTTTGTTTTTCTTAATACCATAGAAAAGCTTGCCACAACTAGCTAGCTCACTTGGACAAATGTTGTGCAAAATAATGTGCAAAACACTGTCAAATGGAATGATTTTGCATTTAGTTTTGTTTGTGTTTTGTTTTAACAATGTGAGAATATAGTTCCTATTGCTCAGATGTCCAGCATTCTTCCCTGAAAACACAGCAGTCAATCTGGAAAACACTAATGAAGCTCTTCACACAGTCTGCACTACTGAACTGTAACCACTGCTGAAACGCCTCACACTGTCTGCACTACCGAACTGTAACCACTTCTGAAGCACCTCACAGTCTGCACTACTGAACCTTAATCTCTGCTGAAACGCCTCTCATAGTCTGCACTACTGAACTGTAACCACTTCTGAAGTGCCTCACAGTCTGCACTACTGAACGGTAACCACTGCTGAAGCGCCTCACAGTCTGCACTATTGAACTGTAACCACTTCTGAAGCACCTCACAGTCTGCACTACTGAACCTTAACCACTGCTGAAGCACCTCAGTCTGCACTACTGAACTGTAACCACTTCTAAAGCGCCTCACAGTCTGCACTACTGAACTGTACCCACTTCTGAAGCACCTCATAGTCTGCACTACTGAACCGCAACCACTGCTGCAGCGCCTCAGTCTGCACTACTGAACCTTAACCACTGCTGAAACACCTTAGTCTGCACTAGTGAACTGTAACCACTGCTGAAACACCTCATTCTGCACTACTGAACTGTAACCACTGCTGAAATGCCTCAGTCTGCACTACTGAACTGTAACCACTGCTGAAGCACCTCACAGTCTGCACTACTGAACAATTCTGTCACAATTCTGAATTCACTTTGCACATAGAAATCTACATACTGTAAGCTGATTATTTTTTACGCTCCTACTTGTATATTGTGTTCCTGCCCCCTGCCTTGTGTATTTATTCTATAGTTGTCAGTAACGTCAGTGCACCCATGTCCTGTCAGTGGTATAGTTTGTGGAGCAGTTATCATACTAAAGCAAATTCCTTTACCTGACAATTATGAGCGAAAAAAAAAAGTTATTCTAATTAACAGGTAGTTAATCAAGACTTGATCTATGTTGAAGAAGGTCTTCAGTTCTGATTATCATATGGGGGAGGACCTCTGTAGACCTCCTGACCAACCCTGGATGTTTTCAAATCCTAGACACACCCCTGCTACAGTAGCATCTTGGCCTACTTTAAACAATTCAAACAGCAGTAGGTTTCTCAAAAACAAACTGCAAAATACCACTTTAAAAATCCCATCACTTTCTGCGGATCTTTATGCAGTGGTCCTTGTGAGTGAGATATTACCTGATCAGTCGAGAGCTGTCTGCACCCCTCCTCCTTACTCACCTGGGTGAGAGCCTGAGGAGAATCCGTGACTTTCTTAAGAAAAACACCCTCATCCAGGTCCCTGGAAGCAGACACGGCCCATCCCTGACAAGCTTCCCGCTTCTCTTCTTTTCCGATCAAGGCACAAGCCATAACTCTCCTTCATCTTGTTCCATTCTGGTGAGGAATTACCATCAATGGAAGGATTCAGCATGTAATTTAATTCAGTTTAAACAGAGATTAATACTTCTCTAATGGCACGTTCACATATGTAAAGATACTTAATCAAAATAGCAATTACGATTACTACATGCTTTTTCCTCTCTCGCTCTCCTTCTCACTCAAAATATATTCTTTTAATTCAGTGTCCCTAAAATAATGGCAAGATTAGTTTATTGCAAAGATTATATTTTGAGCAAAGCAAAGAGGAGGAGCACATGGCAGATGGAAATGTAGAATAAATCCCTACAGAGGAATGAATTTATTCCCACAGTATTCAGTCATTTGTCCTTCCTCTCATTTATTAGCTTCACAGACAGAACGGCCAGGGAGGTTCAGCTCCTCTTTTGCTGGGAGCTTGCTTTCCATTACGATGACAAATGCCATGGCCTAATAACCCTGAAGCTAGCTGAAGTCAGAAAGAAACACACAAACGCTGCTTAGACCTAGCCTTAACCGCAAATCATTTTTGGACAGAATGTGATGACTAAGACGGCGCGTCCGTTTTCATAAGAGAAAATATGGTAAGCCTTTTTGAAGAGCTTCAATCAGAATGAAACAATTTACTCTGACCCATGTCAGAGTTAACTACATCACTGGCTGGGGAGCTACGCCTTTTCCCTCAGAGCGGCGCAACCTTGGCTGAGGAGCTGCTGTAACTTTTATTACTACTAATGAACTGTGCACAACTGTCTATGAATTGCTATTATATAAAATGTAAAAGAACTTTCTCTGGAGAGCCACTATCAGGGCAGATGGTTTATCCAGTTCTTTTCTATCAGCTTCTGCCACAGCAAGACCATCATGCAAGACCAATAGTGTGCAAGAGCTGTACACACACACACAGTTGTGCTCATAGGTTCACATACCGTGGCAGAATTTGTGATTTTTCAAATATTTTTTCATTGAATAACAATAATACAACAAAGTTTCTTATATTCATGTTTAGTGGTTGGGTCAAGCCATTTATTATCAAACAATTGTTTTTGCCCTTCTTTAAATCATAATGACAAGAGAAACTAACCAAATTACCCTGATCAAAAGTTTACATACCCTAGTGCTTAATACTGTGTATTGCCTCCTTTAACATCAATGACAGCTTGAAGTCTTTTGTGGTAGTTGTGGATGAGGCACTTTATTTTCACAGATGGTAAAACTGCCCATTCTTCTTGGCAAAATGCCTCCAGTTCCTGTAAATTCTTTGGCTGTCTTGCATGACCTGTACGTTTCAGATCTCCCCAAAGTGGCTCAATGATATTGAAGTCAGGAGACTGAGATGGTCACTCCAGAACCTTGACTTTTTTCTGCTGTAGCCAATGACAGGTCAACTTGGCCTTGTGTTTTGGATCATTGTCATGTTGGGACATCCAAGTGCGTCCCATGCGCGGCTTCCGGGCAGATGAGTGCAAATTGTCCTCCAGTATTTTCTGATAAAATGTTGCATTCATCCTGCCATCAATTTTAACCAAATTCCCTGTGCCTGTGTAGCTCACACATCCCCAAAACATCAGCGATCCACTTCTGCGTTTTACAGTTGGGATGGTGTACTTTTCATCATAGGCCTTGTTGACTCCTTTCCAAATGTAGCGTTTATGGCTGTGGCCAAAAAGGTAGCAATTTTCGTCTCATCACTCCAAATAACTTTGCTCCAGAAATCTTGAGGCTTGTCTCTGTGCTGTTTGGCATATTGTGAGCAGGCTGCTTTGTGGCATTGGCGTAGTAAGAGCTTTCTTCTGGCGACTCAACCATACAGTCCATTTTTCTTCAAGTGCCTCCTTCAAGAGACTCCTGTATGTCAGCTGATGTTATTTGTGGGTTTTTCTTTGCATCCTGAAAAATTTTCCTGGCAGTTGTAGCTGAAATTTTTGCTGGTCTACTTGACCTTGGATTGGTTTCAACAGGATCCCTCATTTTCCACTTCTTAATTAGAGTTTGAACACTGCTGATTGGCATTCTCAATTCCTTGGATATCCTTTTTCTGTTTTTATAAAGTTCAACTATCTTCTCCTGCAGATCCATTGATAATTATTTTGCCTTCCACATGTCTCATGCAGGGGTCTGTCATGAGCCCAGTAACTTACTGATTCTTTATACAGACACACTGATTGACAATCAAACATATCACTGGTGAGAATGGTTACCTTTAGTAGCCATTTAAACCTGTGTGTGTCAACTTGTGTGTATGTTTATCATGCCAAAACATCCAGGGTATGTAAACTTTTGATCAGGGTCATTTGGTTAGTTTCTGTTGTCATTATGATTTTAAAAAGGGCAAAAACAATAGTTTGATAATAAATGGCTTGACCCAACCACTAAACATGAATAAAAGAAAAGTTGATGTATTATCATTATTTTTCTCTGAAAAACTATTTTAAAATCACAAATTCTGCCAGGGTATGTAAACTTATGAGCACAACTGTACACATACACACACACACACACACACACCTTTTCAATCGCAAAATCAGCAGCAACCGAAACTCCCAACACCAGAACCAGACCTCAGCCTTTGAAATAAAAAAAAATGTGGACCTTTGTAGCATACTCGTACTCTCATATAATGAGAAATACCACAACTTATCCCCAGTATGTTTCCATGTGTACTGAAATCAAACCGCACCGCGTCCCGATAACACAAGCAATGTTTTTAAAAAGCTTAGCATCTAGTCTGTAGCCTAGCATCTACTGTAAAAAAAACAAACAAACAACAAAACAGTACAGAATTGTCCTGGGAATAAAAAAACGTATTGTTTCATTAACTATATAATTTTAACTTTAAATGTAACTTTGATACTTTCAAAAATACATAACGTACTCAACCAACCTTTCGAGTAAAACAACAATACGTGTTGGTTTAGCAAAACGGCGCGAACGTTTGAAACGATACGCGCGCGTAGAAGAAGGAAGATCGTCCTCGCGCCACATTTCTCAGCTTTCCAAAGCCGAGAAAGGGCGGGGCTTCGCCAGGACTGACGAATGAACACTCCTTCTCCTATTGGTTACGCAAATGAAACGGGCTGACGACTCTGCGTAGTGGCGTCACCAGAAAGGGCGTTCAGCGTGCGTCCTCTTAAATGTTCCGTCTTCAACCCAGTGTTAACTTTACTAAAATAAACTAATATGCCAACAAGCTTATGTAGTAGGATAAACCACACCTATATACTTCTGATTAAAATACGATATATGGACGAATACTTTAATTAATAAACCCAGCTATACCTCGTACTGACTATTTGTTCTAGCTCACTGTTCATATCTGAAAATTGCATTTGAACAGATGTCTTAACGTTAACTCCGCAAATGTCACTGCAGTATTTTACGGTTTGCCTTTTGCCTGCCATCTAGCTATTATTAGCTATGTAGCTAAATTTGTGCAAGTCTCCTACTTTACTAACGGTTTGCCATTTGTTAAACTGTGCAAATGACTTTACACTTTAATTTTACGGCAACACTTAACAAAGTGATCACAAAATTCTGTCCAACATTTGAAATCTTCTGAACTTTGAATCTGTACCATCTGTGTTTATAGATGAGAAGAGCAGGCTGTTTTTAGTATAGCTAAAACTTTAGTGCAATATATAGTGTGAAAACTACATATTTAGTAATAGCCTGTTTTGTTAAAGTGTAGACTTTAACTGATTGTGCTGTTAATACATCTTTAAATATAAATATATTGATGTCTATATTTCATCAGCTTTAAATTAACATAATTCAGTTTTCTAGTGAATTGCTGTGGCCTTGTACAGCACTTTTGATTGTTAGTCTAACTAAAAAAGTAACAAATTTCAAAGCAATTTTTAAATGACAAGTCTAACATGAAATTTAGAGTTACCTTTACTTGATATATCAAGTAAAATATTAGTTTATGATCACCGATCAGAAAGAAACCAGAAAGAAAAGTTGAGGTGACTTGGCAATTAAAGTTTAGCTGACTTTTATGCTAACTTAAACTCTAACAAATTGAACTTAAAGTTTTACTAACTTTAAAAGTCAGTTACGTGATTATTTTTTGTTTTTATTTATTTATCTATTTATTTATCTATTTATTTATTTATTTATTTATTTGCATAGTGTAAGCTCATCTCAGTGTCTAGCTCCAGCAGTTCCGCTCATTACCATTCCTACCATGCACTCTAGCCGGGCTTCCTTCGCCGCACATCAAACCTAGGCCAGCTAAAACCGCCCGGCTCTCCAGCGTGAGGATAACGAGCCGCAAGCGTGTTAATATTTGATCAAAGGCGGTTTAAGCTACGTTGTGCTGTAACCCTCCGCCGACTCGACGTGTCCTAATACTAACAGCGCGCTGGAGATCCAGGCAGAACCGCCCGCAGGCCGCAGTACACAGTACACGCGTTTCATTTATGATCAGAGTTGGGTTTTTGTTGTTTTTTTTATGTTTGTTTTTTTTCCGGAACCAGCAAAGAACTTGTGGGAGAAGTAGAGGAGTGAGGGTTGGGAGTTTTGGGAGTGTTGTGTTTGCAGTCATTTTAGTAACAACTTAGTTACTAGTAAGTAAACCCTCTGTCATTCCATATACAGTCCCTTCCTTTTATGTATTTACACTAACCCTACCTAATGTTTCAATAGTTGCCTTGTACATCCAATTGATGCATTTTGATGCAATTGATGCAATAGGATGCCTGTTCCCTCACAATACAGATTGCCAGATTGTTGTATGTTTTTATTTTTTTCCTGAGTACTGTAAAATAAGGGTACAGTACACACGCCGCCTTCAAAGATAAAGCTTGTCTAAAGAATTCAGTAATTAGACACATTCTTCAGCACAACGTTTATCTGCTCTGATTTGATGCGCCCCCAGTACAGCCAGTGGTTCAGCATGATGGGTGGAGGTGTAAGGTTCTGAGAGTTACTCATCGAAAGGCATCGTCTTTGGATAGATTTTTGGGTCATGGGCCATGGCTCAGATCAGAGATGAAAGATGTGATGGAAAATGGCATCTGTGGATATCTTTTTTAAAGGAGATGCAGGGAGATGGCTCATTTATTAATTTACAAGAAGATGCATATTTTTTGCTGCCACAGCCAAAAAAGAAAAAGAAAAGAAAAAACACTGTAAAATACTGCTCCGATTGACCCAGAGTTCTCATGATTCAGTGAAGCAAGAATCTATCAGCCAAAAGCTTTTTGTCTGTAATTGGTGCTTGTTGGAGAAACACAGTATCTTTGGAACCACATGGGTATGTGCCAGGCTGTATAATGATGAGTGAGTCCCACGGTAATGCCATATGTCCTGACGATATTTAGAAACGAAGCACAGCCCTTCTGTGCTGTGATCTCCTACCAGCTGTCTGTCCTTATTGTTTGATAATGAGTAAAATGATCGTTAACCACTATTGTCATAAAAGTTTATCAGGAAAATGGTTTTTATTGCATGAGACCAAAGACACAATCAAGCTAAATTTCAAAGCATACTCATATGAAGGCACTGTACTTGCTACTGAAGAATGCAATGCAGCTTTTTTGCTAGACTGGTTATCCTCTTCATACAGATCTTCTCCTAACACTAGGGTGGAGGCTCTAACAGTGGGAGGTCAGTAAATCCTAAATGCTATCTCCTGCATGGGCTACATTCACATAGCAGGTAAAAGTGGCTCACATCTGGCTTTCTGATCAAATCCGACTTTGTTGTTAGGCTGTTCACAATGTCTTTTTAATGTGACCTCTATCCGACATTAACACCTAAACAGACCGGCATGTGCAAAAGCTTCAGCTGGCACACTGAACCTGAGGTTAACAAGCACAATGGAGCCTAATGCTTATGTTAATCTTAAGTGGTTACAAATTTAGAAGTGAATTATCATGAGAGCAAGGAGGTGAAAGAGGACCAATATTTTAATAATGGACCTCTGGAGTCATGGTAGCTACAAGAACAAATATATGTGGTCTGTTACCTTACTATCCCGACACTGAAATCCTGTTTAACTCTCTGCGTCCATCATTCCTTCCCGGCAAATTATAATGAATGTCGAGTTGGACTGGTGTAAAAAGTGCATGACTTCCGATCTGGCTTTTCAATGCTGTGCATTGGATAAGGATTTCAGTTCCACATATAAGTATCCCAAATCGGGACTGAAAATGTCAGAGTGGATGAGTATGTTTACACTTTGAATAAGCATGAATTTTTGGAAATTGTATCCCATTCGTATGTCACTTGACTGCATTAAAACACACCAAAGATGCACTGCGATCAAATTATTCAAACCGCATTCAAAGGTGGCAAGAGACAGATCTTGTCCACATACAAGTGTAAACGGAACGATATTTGCATACAGTTACTTAAACAGAAATAGTTTTACCAAGTGCTGACATTTTCACTTTCTCACAAATTAAATTGAATGTCTGGCGTCAGACACGGAATAAATTACAGTAGCTGCCAAACTAAGACTTCTCCTGCCCCATGCAGACGCTTTGTTGGCTGTTGTAGATGGTTTCTGCCATATTCAATATCGTATAGGCCTAATACATGAGGAACCATGCTTACAATGTTTCAGGAAGTAGGCCTACACCCAAACAATGTATGCATTGGAGTGCTTTTTAATGGTTAAGTAACACAGGGGACGCGTTTTAGTGAAAAGTATAACCTGAATCTGGCCAAGTACATCCTGATACAATCAGGATATGAAATGTGTTAATGCAATGTGTAAACAGATAAGAAGAGTCTTTTTTTTTGGCTGTTCAGATAGCACATCTGTGTTACATATGAAGAAGTAGATCATCTTTGGCCCACTTTTACCTGCTGTACGAACGTAGCCTTGGTGAGTCCGTGAGAGCATTAACTGTTCTACTGCAGGCAGCAGCAGTGGAAGTCAGACATGATAAGTAGGGTGGACTCATGCCAGTGGCCTCATTTCTCTGTGAAAACAATACATCTTCACACCATTTCATGAGACTGAGTCTGGACAAAGCTGTTTCACAAAGAGGAATTGCATTTATTCGCAGAAATCCAAAAAAGGGACAAAAATATGTTAAAGATAAAGAAATCAATACTTTATTGGCTGCACAAATTACAAATGCACAAAAAAATTTTAATTACAAAGCTTTCTGATAATTCATACTATACTTAGACCAAAAAGAGATTAAAAACAACAGAGTATTTAATTACTGGAATGAATTAATTACATAAAAAATAGCCTTTCAGAGCAGAAGAAGCAACTGTCCTATGCCTGCCACATAACAACTGAAGCTCTATCTAGTTAAATGTTCTCCCTTCTAATGCGCAGACACCCACACAGAAGTGAGAGAATCAGGAACTGGGGAGTCTTTCCTAACTGAGGTAGTGATGGATTGCAGTGTTCTCTGGGTAGTGCGGAAGGAAGTGGAGGCCAGGGCAGGCAGGGTAGTGAGTGAGTGCTGGCTCTGGCACTCCAGAAAGTAACAGGCTGAGGGTGAAATCGAGCGGCCCTGTTGGGCTACATTGTAACGCTTAGGCGGTCCTGGGGGCCTGGCTCAGGTTGGAGGAGCAGAACAGTCTGGCTGTTCATGAGGCAGTCCTGGGATCCATAGGCAGGTGGCTTGGGCCCGTGAGATGGCAGGACATGCGGCTTGAGTAGTAGGCTATGCCTGGTGGGACTATCGTAGCATTCTGCAATGATGGGGATGGTTGAACCTGAAGCACCAGGAGCTGTTTCTGATGATCCTCCAGCTTGCCATGCTCCTGGGTGGAGCTCATCAAGGGTGTGGAGAGGATGTCATGGTGTATCACAGGCAAGGACTCGCGACACAGGTGTGACTGCACCTGCCTGCAGGTGTGGGGGCGCAAGCGGAGAGGGTCAGTGGGGCTGCCCAGACCCGACTCCAAGGGGAAGAAGGGAGGTAGGTAGCCTAGCTGCAACACCTCATCCTGTGCTAGCTTGGCCAAGCCAAGCAGGCTGTCATAAGAGAGACTGCTGGCATGCCCACTCATGGCACTGGGCGAGAGGATTATCTCACCAGGGTGTGAGGACAGGGCCCGTGGACAATGGCTGAGCAGATGGGCTCTGACCCCTTGGTAGTGGCCCTGTTTCAGACTAGGTGCATGCGTGTTGAGGGTGATGGAGTTCAGAGGCAAGGAGCTGCACTGTAGGGCCAGATTGATAGAGATAGGACCTTGCTTCTCAGGTTGCTCTAGACTGGATTCTTGGGCACTAGCACTGACCTGAAGCTGGGGGCATTCTCTCTTCCCCACCTAAATAAACAAATGTGGAACTAGGTCAATCTGACAAAGCAGAATACAACTCCCATTTTACAGCGTCCACTCACCTACTCCCCGGGAACGTGGTAGTGCATTCTGGAAGGTGACTCTAATGGACCGATTTTATTCATGTCCTGGGCAGGAAGCATAGCAGGTTTGTATTGGAGTATGTGCTCTAAGTCTGAAAAATAACATTGCCATTCTTTTGTTATTTGCCCAATATAAATATAATCGTTAATACAACAGCTAAGGTGTGACGACACCATGGACCCTCACTCTCCATAGAGACCAGGTGTCTCTTGAGCAGAGCTGGGTCAGGTTTAGGAGGCAGTATAGGTGGAGTGTTCTGCCTCTTGCACTCCGGGACCTCCAACCTTTGTGCAGGCTGCGTCTGGTGGACGACAAAAAAGAATCCACATTACAGTGAAGGGTGATCATGCCTTCACTGCTACATGCACAGACATTTCGAATACCCCTCCCTGGCAGACACAGAGAAGATAAAAGCTGATAGATTCACACTCATATGCCTTGATTAGAGTGTTGAAGTCTTTTGCACTGGGCCATGAGGTATAATTTGAAAAGACAAAAGAAGTGGTTGTAGACTACGAGCTGCAAATCGCAGAAGTTCCTTATTCAACTGACTGCAATACTCATGGTTTCATTATTAGAAAACACTGACTGGCAACATAGACTGTGTCACGGACCGCTCGCCTCCCTCGAGTCACGAGGTTCGGCCCGCCAGGTGCAGTGGGAGGACGGTCTTGTTTGTAACCACACCTGCACCACGTTAGCCTTTATGTATATAAACCCGTGTTAAAGTGCGCAGGTTGTTGGGCATTGGCGGTGTGATGCGTGAGTATGACGTGCTAATGGTCGATGCAGTCTTGTGTATCGTGTTTGTTTAATGTTAACCCCTTCATGTTCATTGTTTGTGATAAATGTGAGTGACGTTGTGTTGTATATGTAAAGGTACGTCCCAGTCGCTGGAGTCTGCGTCCTGCTTTGCGCCCTGCGGCACTCGCACCGACACACGTTATAGGCTGAGGCTATGAGTTACCTTTGTGGGAAACAGTTTGTTTTTGATCCTATTGACCTCAATTTTTATAGGAACGTTTTCAACGAAGAAACTCTGAAGGCTTGTTTACCTGCAGGGTCTCACTTAGCCTCCAGCTTCTTACCTGTTCGTTCGTAGTTCGCTCTCTTGCCACCAGAAACAGATGGAAGCATGCCAAGCCCATGACGGGGACAAAGAAAAGGCCCGACGTGTTTATGACCGCCAGCCTGACCCAACATACTTAAGGAACACTGTTATTAAAGCAACAGTTCAACCATAAGGTGCTAATGCAGTAAACGAATGACGGCAAAAGGCGTCAGCTAGCATGATGTAGCATAGCATGATGACACAGCAATAGTATAACGTAGCAATAGCATGACATGGTAGTAGTGTGACAACGATAGCATAATGTAACGGTAGAAAGACATGATGGCATGATGTAAGGACAGCGTGACAGCAATAGCATAGCGTGATGTAAAAATAGCGCAACTTGGCATTAGCCTGACAGCGGTAGTGTGACATAATGATGGCATGATGTAAGGCTAGTGTAGCTTTGCAATAGCATGACGTTGCAGTAGCATGATAGTGATGGCATGACATAAGGATAACGTAGCAATAGGATGACCTAGTAGCATGACGGCGTGACATAAATTCGATTCTAAGGCTCATTACCATTTCTTGGTTGAACAATAGATCTGTTGCCACCAAGTTATCTATGAATGCAAGTGTTCTCAAGGTCACCCTTTCAGCCTGAGGTCATTGATCTGCATGGGCTGCTGTGGGGTAAGGATATGTGACAGCTGTGCTCAGCTCCCACAAGTCTTGGGGGTGATCCAGTACATGCAGGAGCCCCCCAGAGAAAATGACCACCATGTGGATGCTGAGAGACAGCAGGAAGAGCAAGAAGCAGTGGTAGTTCTGTGTCCAGATACAGTTGTTCATCCATGGGCAATGGTGGCGAAGGTCCTGAGCAGTTTGTTTTACCATTGTAGAAATAGAGAGGAATATTAGAGGACATTATAACAGCATTTGCATGACATACTTACTCAGGCAGTAGCTGATATGCTCAGTGTTTTTACTGCAAGCAAACTACAGGTCACTTGGCAGTGTTCAAATCTTTCCAAGAACATATGCTTCAGAGAACTGAATGGCACTTGCTGCATAAAGCTGTTGGCCACGTCAATGCAGTCTGACTTTATATAAATCACATCTGAGAGGGGACAAAATGAGGGCAAAGAGGATTAACCTGCTTTTGTGCCAAGGGTGTTGTAAAACACCCCCCCCCCCCTTTACCTCGACACAGTGGTCACACATACTACAGTGGGAGCCCTGTGGGGGTCTAGGAGTGACAGGAGGTGCACCACTTCATATCTGGACTCCCTGCATGTCCACGTTCTTATAAAGGGGAGCTGGGATGTTGTCCTCATCATTAGCTGTGAGAGAAACAAAGAGCCTCAGTGGATGTTACACCTCATGTTTCATAACGTTCATCAGAGTTTCACCAAGAAGTTTGTATTTCTGTTGGCTGTGAATCAGCAACATGCTCCTTCTGTTAGGAACAACATTTGAGCTCTTTGTTTAAATCAGGTCCTCTTTGGTAATTCTCTGTCCTCAGTTGTCTTTGATCAAATCCACCGGACTAACCCCTTGGAAGCACGCTGGCATCCATAAATGTTGCCATGGCAAAGCTTGCCACAACGAAGAGGAACGTGATGCCAAGGCATGCTGGGATAACGAGGGACGAGTTCTCCATAAGCCAAGGACACCTGAAATGGAAATGAAGGAGAAAGACAATCAGAATTGCAGACAGGCATTCCTCAGTGGCTATTTCTGCACCATGTAGCCAGAGAAGGGGCATGGTTGCCTCAAGAATGCACTGTCCTCGTTTTAACTGTCACAATGGGCACACTGCTCCAAAACTTTTTATTCAGTCCCTCAGAACTTCTTTTGATCACAGAATGTTGAAAGATTTCTAGCTGTTGCGTCCTGCCTAACTAAGACCCTTCGTATAGCCTTAGAGCCTCTGGGTAGACTATATCTCCACACTACAAAGATGAAAGTGTGGATAGATTAAAAAAAAGAAAAAAGATTAGTTGAGGGGGAAGATTCAGCACACAGAAGGAGATTAGATGGAACGGTAATCATGCTCCCTCTGGACAGTTGATGAAGCGGAAGATCAGACACACACTATTTCAGTACTGGGCTTGCATGCGTCGAACTGCACTAAGTATAGCATGAGGGGTGATTAATGTCACACAAACCAGCTTCAATTAACACTATTAACCGTTGTTAAACTGTAGGCATTAATCTGACATGTTGTGTTTACTGGGATACAGTCCAGCAATGCAGAATGGTTTTGGCAAAAAAAAAAAAAAAAAGGGGAATCCCATTTTAGGGCCGTGAATGCTCAATGTCAAGATGACACCAAATCACTTTATAGAGCTACTGTGATGTAGGGTGGGGTGCAGGATGCAAGTGATTCAGCACAAGGCCAATTCTGCATCCTGTTTGTAAACAATACACCCCACCCTCATACCAGCTCCCAATTGATCTCTCTTAATGCAATATATGAGCTCAATCATCATTTAGGAATTATGAGATGGGTTCGGATCACGTCCTCGAAGGGGGCCCATTTTAGTCGCAGTCTGGCCGGCACGACACCCAACCCCGACTGACTGGTGGCTGCAGAAACATGGGGCCGCAGCAGGGACTGGGGGAGGGGCTCTCCCTGAAGGAATGCCTGGAATGTTTTGCCAGATGCACTTCCATAATCCCAGATTACCGAATTGGGATCACAGAGCATTGTGCTGATCTGTGGCAAACTGCAGAATTCGGATGTGGAAATATGTAGTACATTACTATTGCCTGTGAAGGCATGGAGGCAATTGATGGTAATAATCAAATGTTTTTTGGTTTTTTAAGACTCACAAAATTCCAACTACAATAAAACATGCAGTTTGGGAGAATGAGCACTTTTGTTACTGGCCTTTCTTAGAGCATGCTTTTGTGGGAATGGACAGAATGAGACACAGAAGCCCACAGATCCTCAAATGCTGAACTCTCACTAATGTTGCTTATCTGTCTAGACATTATATATTGCCATGGCTTCTATTTACAACCTAATAAACAATGGCAATGCAGCTCAGAGTGCTTCATGCCTGAGATCTTATAAAATCCTGCCTGACACGTTTTTTAGTGCCAGACATATTTCTGTATGTGAGAGTCAGTTCACTCTGGCAGTCTTTGTATTTTTGGTCAAGCAGAAAGTGTTCATCACCAGGCTGCAGGCTTCGTGTTTGCCTGCTGCCGTGTGGCACTGTGCATGCAGTATGCATCAATTTGTATGATGTTATTTGCCATGATGTTATATTGAATTCTACTGTATACTTTTGCTTTTGTTCAATATGAAATATACAGTACGTTATTGTACATCCTTCTTCCATATTTCTCTGCAGTATTAACTATTATTCTGTTTTATTCTCTACAGCAGCAAATTGCCATTCTCCTTATATGAGTCATTCCATAAACATGTTTTTCAATAGGAAGATAGTGAGGACAAAGTCCCTACCCCTTTAAGAGCCTGATTTCTTCTCAAAGGGATTACTCTGAATACCTCCGCTGGACCTGCGCAGCACCAATTTCAGACCATCTGGACTGCAACGAGAGTTCATTATACTACATCCCTCCCAGACAGGCTCCAATGCTTAACAAACCCAGTGAGCCATTTTAAACCTCACCCCCATTCACTGTCTGCATGCTGCCTTTGCGGAAAATACATCAGTAGACTTAAAAAAGTACAAAGCATTCTTTTACTGGATGGACCACAAAATGAGAGATGCTAATGAGAAATCAACAGACCGTTTAATTTCAGCTGCTGTGTGGCTGATACACATTCACTGCAACTTCCATAAAACTGTGTTGGAGTGGAAGGATACTTAAAACCTGTGCCAAGCCTAAGTAATGCCCACAAGTCTGGGTTTATGACACCAAGAACCAAGGGTTGCTGACATTCCTCCATGTTTGATTAGGCTCTTGACTTTCTAGAAAATCCGTATGATGTGTGATTTTGGGGTAGGTGTCCCACAACTTGTTTGCTAACCGCTTAAGTGATCTGCTACTTAAAAAAAGAACCATTAATGTGACTCCAGTAGAGGTTCCAGAGTGAAATAAAGCAGTGCTTTGTAAGGTCTAAGAAGACAGCAGATACTGAGAAGATACTTCAGACAGCTGAAGCCTTCGTTTCAAGGAGGGCTTTTGAAGTGTTCACTTCAAAAACCAGACAGAGGAGTTTTTTCTCAGCTAACCTAAGCTTTCTGACAGGCAGACATTCTGCAGAAAGCAGTGGTGGAATGGCATTAATGCATGTTTTGGTGCTGGTACTGTTCATGGGATGTGGTCACGCCTGTGATTTCCACTGCTCCAGTTCTTATATCGAATGCATGTATTATAGGACGAAATTAATTTCTCAGATAAATGAGACTTCAGTAAGCTGCATTGTGCTGCCTCAGTGGGACTATTTAGGATAAATTCATCTAAGCAAACTGTGCTGACCAACATTAATTCTGCCTACAGGAGGATTGATGATGTACTCCAGTGCTCTCTGTAGCCATATTAGTGTGCTATGAAGTAACCGATTTCAACAGCAAGACCCAGTGATTAATCTCATAAATAAGCTCCTTTTAAAATGGTGCTTCACACCAGCTTGGCACTGGAGATTGGGAAACTGCTGTTTACTGCAGCACTGGTATATTGTGACGCACATGGAAATGTTGGGGGAAATCCTGACCAGTTCTTTAGAAAAGCCACTATGAAATACATACCATTGTAGATTTATGTAGGTTTGAGATATATGGCTGCTTAGAAATGGCTAGTGTTGGGCCTAACGTATAGATTGTGTCTGCATGGAGAATTTCCACATGTAACACATTAAGTAAGACTGAGCAGTGTCAAGGTGGAAACTTCCACTGACATTCAAGTTCGAATCTCAGTTGTGCAATGTGCCATCTGAATAATGGATTATAATTCTTCAGAGGGATGAAAAGATGTTTCTTCTCTCACCCTTTCAGGCAAGGTTAGTATCAGAATCAACAGTTCACCCCTCTAATGGCGCTAACTAATGCAGCATGGTTAACATGCCAAACTTATTCAGAAACGACATGGACGAAAAGCTCATGGTTACTGGGGGAGGAATCTGTGTTTTACTTACCTGAGATGCAACAAATGTGGTTTTGGACGATTGGAAAACACTTTGAATTGTCCAAAACCAGTCAAATGCTCTTATGTTACAGGAGCTGTTTCCATCCATGCCTGCAGACATAATCTCAGAAACCCAGAGGTTTGAGCTCATTACCATGCACATCTGATAGCCATTGGCTGCAGTGGTTAAACTGCTGCAGCTATGTTGGCAGTTTTATGACGTAGGAAATCTCTCTTGCTCCTGCACTAAAACTTACTGTGTGAATGAATAAAATGAAGAAAGAGCAGGATAGTGTGATCTCAGCAAAAGGAAAGAAGGAAAAGGTGTATATTTGAGTCAAAACAGAAGAAAATTACATGGTCTCACATTTGAGTTAGGCCTATTAATTGATTTCAGGTTGAGAAGAGCAGCATCGTTATATAATGTCTGTTTAATATAACATTATATATTCCTGGATCAGTCCCTTTAAGAATTCCAGAACTGGAATTCATTAGTCCCAATCAACACAGACCTTACAGAAGTAAAGATACTTTTACATTCCAACAACATTCAATGGATTTACATACAGTGAATTAATTCAATTAACCTGCAGTAAAAGCTTTTTTCATCCCTACTTGGAACCATATTGTAACCATATAATCATATAACCACATCATCTAACATCATTTGAACATAGTCTGCATTATAAACAACTTCTCTTGTGTTGAAAACCCAGGACCAATATGACTGAAAAGGTCGGCAAAGGGCCAGAGTCCAACCACCCTCTCCGTCAACTCGTATACCACTGACAATGGCTGACCTAAGGACCAGCCGTTGCCCAGAGTTTGAGCCTAACGTAAGAAGTTCTCTGTAAAACTGTGTGTTACTGTACTAGCGAATCGGCTTGAAAACTCCATCCTTTTTTATCTGGACATAATCGCTTAGGCTTTGGTGGTACACTGCCCTAGTTTCTGTGTGTAGCCTCAATATGAATACGGAACAGGCCAACAGCTTGAAGTAAAAATAGATTTAAATACAACAATAAATCTCCATTATTTACAGAAATTGAATGTCTACATTTTTTGTACTTATTTATAGTTAAATGGTCCAACAAGCTATTGTCAGATGTATCTATATAGAGATGGTCTGCTTTTACTTTTTTGTCCAACAACCTGTCCTGTTTCTGTCATTTTCTAAACTAAAAGACACAGGCCTGTGGGAGTTGTGCAAATTGCTTAGGTACTAATGTCTTAGATTAGTGAAACACCTTGGTAATAGTGCCCTCCCCTAATTAAATGGATGGATTAATTAATTTAAAAGAAGAGCACTTAAAAACCATATGACAAATCATGGCCCATCTTTTGCAGTGTTAAATTCTCCATACGGAATAAATGAGCCTTTGAGTGAAGTTTACAGGTACATCTGGAAACTGCGCTTAACGAGTTTGTGTTTGTGATACCAAAGTTTCCAAGGTGTAAATAAATAGTCTGGTGTTGTGTTCTGACTCACGTGAAAACGAAGAACAGTGTGGAAGGTCCCAGCACGAGACTGGCAGCAATCGACACGGGGATGTGCGGGCTTACTTAAAATCGCTCTCCGGTGCTCGTGGGCATTTTGCTGTTTCCACATACCTCAGTCGTTGATCGCAACAAATAGAACATCTTAACACCACATGTCCTTCATATTTAAAAACTGGTTTTAAAGGGGAAAAATTTATATAAATAATTTAAAATATCCCTACTGTGTACTACTGTCCGGCAAGCTACGGTTAATGTACATAACAGTTGTGATACACGTTAATTAAAACGTGATGCTTTTTAATTAGACTCAATTATAATTAATAATGCAAAGTAATGTTAAAAACCTGTTTTATACTCTAATTAGAAGAAATATTACTATTATTACTAACATTAAATACTGCATTTTATTGTACTGATCTATGAATTCTTGGGTCTTAGTTAAGCAATCCCAACAATCTATGTTCAGTTGTAATAAACAGTCCCGCAGGCCTTGCCTCAAACTGTAGGCCCGTTCAGCCTGGGCCGCAAAACAAGTTAAACTCCCTCTGGTGGTAGACGGCTTAAACTGCACCACTGCAGTGTGTGCGCCAATAATGAAACTCGTATATTCAATCAGCAGTCACTGCAATTGGCAGGTTTCCGGTACTGCACCGGTAGAGGCCTTTAAATACACACACACACACACACACACACACACACACACACCTTTAAAATAATTAGATATATGCACGCAGGTTTCTACTATGAGTTAATCGGTTCCTGATTAAATGATTTAAAATCTCGATTAAAAAAAATGCATCCGTCAGTTGGAGCAACAAAAGCGCGCAGAGACGCAGAGGCACATCGCCACTCACGGTCAAATAGTGCAGTAGTAAAAGCTGCAGCATATTTCACACAATCATTGTCGATGCTTGTCAATAAATGTTCGATGTCAAGGATTCTCAAGTGCGGATAACGCTGCCACATAAATCACAGTGGGACAATAGCTATTGAAAAACTGTTCATGACTCGGTGCATCCAAAGTTACTAGAGCCTGCCAAAGTAACTACGGGGCTGACGCCCTCCTACCTGCCTAGTCTTTATATTTGATTTCGGTTTTTGTGAAGTGCTTAAGTTATATGCAGAATCGCTCTTACAACTCTCATTCTGCTCAACAGTCTCCCACGATTTCAGGTTATTAAATTATAAGGGAAGGTTGTGGAATTTACACAATTTATTGTTTGGCATCAAACTCACTTTCTTTTGCAAACATGAACAAAATAAACTGGAAGTATAATGCAGTTACTCAAATAATATAATTGTGCACTAATAATTATGAAGATTAAACAAACACCATAAATATTTCAGTTTAAGCAAGTTTTATTAACAAATGTCATGAAAATGTAGTGAAAATATTTTTGTTCGAACCATGTAGCTTTTTAAAAGTGCTATGTGTGCAGATAATAATAATAATAATAATAATAATAAGTTTTGAGAATACCTTGAAATACTGATCATCAAAGGTGTGGAGAGCATGAGAGGACGTCAGTGGTTTAGAAATGACAGGATGCAAGCGCATACAGTATAAATGTATAAGCAACCAAGGTCTTGCAATTTTATTGCAATTAAGAAGTGGCACAAAACCAGATGTTAAGCCAAAGAAGTTCTCAAGCAGCTACGATGCTCATTACAGCGTTTTTGCTCTCTGCTCAGATCTGTCTGGATATCAAGTCCCACAAATGGTCGCTGCTTTACAGGTATTACTTGTGCAGCATTTTTTCCTAATAGTAATTGTTTGACATTAGTATAAATAAACAAAATTATCAGCTGCCACTTAACCATTTGCTAATTATAGGAGATTTTTTAACATCCATAGTGCATAAATGTAGCAATGTAATGTTTTATAAATAGCAATTATACAAATTTTCTCAAGAGGATGGACAGAGGAATTAATTCTGGGAAGAGTTTTAGACTCAAATGTGACGGTGATAAATAACAATCTCTTATGTACTCTTATCAGTGACTGATGTAATACTCCCGATGATTCTGTCATGACATGTTAATGGATAAACTGTAACCATATAAATCCAACTCTCACCACCTGAGTGCAACACAGGTTAACCAGCTAACTGCTTGGGGAAGGTCTGCTTGCTCTGCTGTCTTATGGGTACTGTTCCAGGTTGAACGTCCTCAGGCCTAGGAAGCTAGGTGAGCCCGTCAGCCAACTGCGTGTAAGCCTGTTGGGATTTCCTGTCACCTTAACACCTGGCCATCTGAACCACAAACAGGACACCAATAAGATTCATGCATTTTAAACTCTGCCACATTAACAAAGGCACGGCTGAAGAAATTGAGGTGAACTTTACCTCTGTCTTTGAGGTTCAGGGTAAGACACAACGGTGTTCCTCCATTTGGCAATGCAGGGATAGAGCTGCTGGTCAATTTCCAGTCCTGTTAGTGCTAACAGGACATCATTGTCCAGCTTGGTGGGTGAGTCACTGTTCAAAAGAGCAAATCACAAACACATTTAAAGCAATTGCTTTAAATTTGAATTATTTTAACTCACACCAAATTATTACACAATACCAAAACAATCTTCAATACTAGGAAGCAATCAATTCACATTTAGTAATATAGGGTTGTCCAGTCTTATCTATAAAAAGGCAACCTGGCAACTTATGCTCTGCCAAAGGTATAACCACAAAGTTATCAATGGTTGACATTTATTTTTGCTCTTGCATCCTCCACTGTTCCAATAATTTTACTGTGCCTAACATCACAAAGGACTCCATCCAAAACCAGGTGCAGATCAATGCTGGATTTTCGCATCTCATCTCCAACTTTGTGTGGCCCAACAGATTCTCAGCTAGCGAGGCTAACTTGATAACTAATCTTACTGTATTATAATGGTTTACTAATCAACTGCAAGCCAACTTTTACATAAAGTTGTGTGGAAATATAGCAATGTTTTTTTTCAATCGCTAGATGTCAAAGTATGGAGGTGTGGAAGTGGATTTATGATTACAAACTTCTGCTAACCTTAGGAGGCTTCTGCTAACTGGACACTTTAATGATTTCTATCATTTCAGAGAGTTTCAGACAGAGGATAAAAAGATATGTACAGTAATAGAACATTAATGTGGTGTTTTTATACTAAATAAGGTAACTCTGTCCAAAGAGACCCTAAAAATAAAATTATGAACAATAAGAATTAGCATCAATTTAACTCTATTTAAAACAATTGGAATCAGTTGTGCAACTGCCTGATTCAAATAAAAACTGGCAGTCATGCTGGACCTTTGTATATAAGACTGAATATGGCTACAGCAATAGCTTACCCCACTAGATAAATATTTTGCCCAAATCCCTCCGTGGGGCTCCCTTCTTCAGGTATACTGCATGTGGACTTGTAGGAGGAGCCAGTAGATGCGGAGCTGCTCCGATCCCTCCCCCCACAGCTCCACTGAATAGTATGGCCCAGGACACCCCGAACAGGAAATGGGCTCCCCTGGCTTCCATCGTCCTCTGTGCCCTCATCCGCTGTGTAGTATTCCTCTGAGCCAGAGTCGGTCTCCTTGTTCTGGGTCCACTCTGACCCTCTCTGGTCTGCCACATGCAGTTCACCACCTCCTCCAGAACCAGGAAAAGTGAGAAAACCTATCCCGGAATCCACAGTACTCTCTGGACTGTCTCCAGAAGCCTTGTCGAAGAAAACCTTCTCAAACTCCTGCAATAGGTTACACACAGGGGACTGTAAAGATACAGGGCTGATTTCTTCAGTCCAGCTAACAGGGTCCCGTGGTGTCCCAGGGGCATTCAGAAGCAGATCATCAAGGAATATCCCAGAGGTAGGACTGGACCCATTATCCTGTCCTGTAAAAGATGCCACGAAGCTTAACTTAAAACAAGCTTCCTGCCTAGCTGAAGGCTTCTATATGTCGAAATTACACCTAAAATGTAAACAAAGTACAGAGCCCTTTTCCTCACTTTTAAATGCCTAAAACCATTTACCAGAGAGTGAAGAAAGTGATTTTAAATGCATCCAGTTCTTGTCTGTGGCATTTGTCTGTTGAATAGTGTTGTTCAAATAATTTTCCAGCATTTTCAAGCCATCCTCTGTAGAGAGGTCAATGAAGCAACTCAGAAAGTCCCAGTATTCAGCCCAGGGGTACCTCATCTCATGTGCTAATTCCCTGTCAACAAAGATTATCAGCTACTATTGTATAGACAACAAATTATTATTTAGATTTAAAAGCATCAGTAATCACATTGATTGCAGCATAGAAAATTATAACATCTTTAAGTTATGTTCATACCTTCCAACTCGCTCTGCCCCTCGGCCCAAATCCGACTTTAGTATATGATGAAAATATCTGGCTCGGTCACGTGGTGGCGTTTTCCACAACCTGTAAAACTTGTTTGCCTGCAGGAGGGATCTTAATTAGGCAATTATAGATGAAGTCATGAAGCCAGTTAAAAACAGCGCAGAACTAGAGTTACCTTCAGCAGACTGAGAGGGCCTACTAATGCCCCAATAGTCATACTGTCCTCGGTAGGCCTTGAGCCAACAGACAGCTCTCCACACTGGGAGGACCCAGGGACCCACGGCACGCCGATGACAGGGTTAAGAGTGTTATCTGTAGCTCTCAGCAGCGGAATGAAAAAACGGTCTGTGGGAACAGATTAAAAAAAAAATGGTTCGTTTACTCGAGCAAAATCACCTTACCCTGCATGCTTTACACTAAGTAGCTTACCTTCCAAATATTCCCTGATCCTCTCCTTAGTATGCTTATTTTTGTTATTCCTCTCACATATCACCTGTTGAAGCAGGAAGGTCAGTTATTCTTCAGACTGAAAATCCGAGGTCACCCACAATGAATGGCTGTACTTACACTGGAGGGTTTCTGCCCATGCTTGTTCCTGAGGTTTTTATCGATGGCTGGATGGGAGCAAAGAACATTCACCACGTCTGGACAGCCAAACTTACAGGCAAAGTGAAGCGGGGTCTCATTGCTCTGTGGAAATTGTGCACACGCGCGGGCGCCCACACACACACACACAAAAAAAAAAAACCCACCATAGTTTACACCGACAGCCTTTTAACTCAAACTGAAGTCAGGATTGTGTCAGCACACATCACTAACCCCTTTATCAGATGTGTTGAGGTACAGGTCTACTATATGGTCAGTCCGCTGCATTAACATGGTCTCTTGATCATTGGGATACATGAGCCGCATGAACTCCAGACTTTCCAGGGTCTCCAGTATCAGGTGTGCCATCTCTGCTTGATTCTCTTTTGCTGCTACATGTAGAACATTGTATCTGCATCCTTCCTAAAGTAATAGGATACATCTCAGTTCACACCAACACAAAGGAACTGTTCAGGAACTGCTGCAGCACGGTTGGTAATCATGTATATTTTTTATATATATATATATATATATATATATATATATAAAAAACTGTACCTGCACAATAGTCGGGTTGTCTCCAGATCCAATAAGGTATCTTGGGTTACTCCACACAAGCTTTTTGAAGGCTTCTTTGTCTCCTTGTTCCACAACTCTCCTAAGTTTCGCTGTGAGGTCCTGTGTGCGTGGACTTTTGAACTCATTAGCCTTCTCCATATTCACCATTTCCAGACCTATTGATTTCTCTGGCCAATTAAAGAGACCCAGCATGGTCAGTTTGCTTAAGGATGACTAAAGGATGGGTAGGGCCTGCTAAGCATTATGCAAAACGAGATAATCCTGATCATCATTCATTATTACCCAATCAGCATTAACGCATTAATTTTTGCTACTGTATGTTTTATACTTTTGAATGTTCTTCTCTTCTTGCACTTAATAATGTAATAGTAATTTAACCATACCAGCTTGAAAAAGACCATAGACATCCCTTGCATGAACATCTGTCTCCGGGAATATAGAAGCAAGGTTCTTAAAAAAACGATATGCACAGAAATCATCTCTTACCAAGCTGATGATCAGGTCTGCCTGCCGGAGAAGTGGGGGATTTGTCTGCAGAGTGTGTTTGGGGTGACAGGCCACCATCACATATGCCCTTAGCAAAGCTCTCAGCATCCTCTCTGTTGGAGAAATCTTTGAACCTGGCCCCTTTCATCTTTGTCACAGCCTTCAGCGCTTTCTGCTTGTCAGTATAAACATGGAGGCAACCTGTAAGAAGAAACATCATTATGCCTCCAAAACACATACAAATGTCTCTATTTTTTATGACATCTATGACACGTGGAGTCCACTGGGTAATTCTTTTTGATTACGTACCATCATTAAGCAATGGATCGTCCGGAGGTGGCAGTACTCCATAGAAAAGGGAGGAGGTGGGTTCAGGCCAAGTCTGTTGACTCACATGGCCCAAAGCTTGGCCAGAAGAACTCGCACCCTCCGCTTGTGCGTCAGTGTCCGGGGAATGCGGCTGCTCCAAACAGCGCGTGCTGTCACCAGGTTCCCGTCTGTCCGCGTGCGACGGGCCGCACTCACCCGCATTGCTTTCCAAAAGTGTCTGGGCCAGCTTTTTCTCAAGGACTCCCCTAGTGGTGGCTGTTATAGGCCCACACTTCAGCCCTGCCCTTCTGATCTCCTCCCGAAGCTCATCCGGACTCAGCGATCCCAGTCTACCCAGCACCGCCTCCATAATGGGGCGATCTGATCTGGTAAAGTGACTTTAATCTGAAAGTTAACGGCTCGCTGTTGCGCATTTGGCGTAGGCTTGCGACATCTCAGCTTCCACTTCCGAAGGAGCGCCAGGTGAGATTTTCCTCAAATAAAATAAGCATCTGGAAAGTCAGTTTTACTGCAAATACAAAGCTTTCTGTATGCACATATCCTGCTGTGACCGAGTGAAAACGTTCACGAATACTTTTCATGTATTTCAACCTACTTATCTAGGGCGGTAACTTCGTTAGCTAGCTATCTATCTAACGCACCCTGCTGCGCTCCACACCTACTTTGAAACTCAGCCAAACCTTACATGCAAACGAATCCGCACCCGACACAGACACACGAAATCCCAGCGAGCGTAGTTATGTGAAATCAGGTCCCACTACGACTATGACTTAAAATACATTTTATGCCATCCACCATGCATTCGTGGTCCTGTCCGCGCTAGGGAGCCTCTGCGTTGACACACTACTGCGCATGCTCCGTAGGGAGCCCGTCACCGACACGCACACTCGCGATTCCTGGATCCTGCTTGATTCTGTGAGTTCAAAGAGGTTTCAGAAATCCACACACATAGGGCCTATAGTTTAGTAGGTCTAAGGAAAAGTGAATGCATGTCCCGCATCCGCACTGTTTGTCTGAGAACAGGACGTCCTTTTTATTTTCGTTGCTAATAAGATTTAGGAGAACGTTTGCCGTATGCACGATGCAGGAGTGTGACGGTCTGTGTGAAACGGCAGATGGCGCTAATGTGCTGCGGTTCAGATTAAATTGTCCGAAACTGAAGAAGTTAAAAAGCTGTCTGATTGGGAATTATAAGTAGATCCTTTAAAAGTGCGAAGTTTTATTTACATAAGACAAACATAGATGTTTATGACACTCCCTTTAATTCAACCCAGAGCAGAGATGTTTATAACATTTCAAAATAAAAGGAGGTACACCTTTTCTCATTCGTTTTCCTTCCTGACCTGCGATTTTGGCTGCCAGTGTTCGGTGAGAGATTTTCGCTACATAACTCTATATAAACTATATCTTACTGTTACTAATGTGATCATACCATTATTGACACTACAATATTTTTCAGTGTAGTTAGGTTTGCTGCTGTTTATCACTGCTTTGACAGTAGGCTATAAAATATGCATTGCCATTATTTCTCTAGGATGAATACACGGAATTATTTCTGATACAATATTAACAGAGGTATTTTCAGGGCGAACCTCCTTTAGATTTGGCAGTGTACGCGCCCAATGGTGGATGGCCTCTCAACTGGATCTCAGACGCTCTTAATAATGTGCACTACCACGGGAGCCATTTGCGATGCGGACGGCATGAAAAGCTGCCCGCTGTGGCATTTTTCCAGGTGACCTCTCCCCTGTCCCACTCCTTTCCCATCGCCGTGTCCAGCGAACGTCGGCCGGGTGATTGAGGGTGCCAGCTGGCCTGGTTGCTGACCGCTGACCGCTTGCACTCTTCATCCGCTCCATCATGTGATTTATGGCAGCGTCGAGGAGCCGTGAGCTCGCGCGCGAGCCAAGTGAGCGTGTCGTCCGCCCACCCGGCGCTTTATTGCACGGGCTGCTGGAGCCCGTAATTTACACTAGCAGACAGTCACATATTTCACCGGCTGTCCAGATGATGAAGATTTATACGCCTTCAAAAGTGTCTGTTTATACAATAATTGTCCCGGAGAGCTTCGAAAGACAAAACCCTTGACATACAAATATGTATTGCAGAGCGTGTTTTTTACACTTGCTTTTGTCTGTGCTTTATCATAATACCAAAGAGAAAATATTGACTTCAGGACAGTCATAAATCTTTTTTTCGTCTGCCAAGGAATAGGCCTAAGCGTGTCACTGGCGGCAAACCGAGAAATTGGAGGATTTCACACACATTGGTGTTATTTTCCAGTAATGGTTAAAAGGAAAGCGAATAAGACAGAACAGAACTGAATTTAGCCGAACTGAATTTCCTTTCCACGCATGAGGTTTGTCATCACCACACTACTACACCTGGAAGACCTGACTGAGATCGGCCTACTGCATATCACGGCACCATCAGACAAAAATCCCACGCGCAACCATTTGTCTTCGACCCCACTTTTGAAGCTCAAATTTATGCCAACTTTACCATTAGTCGACTCCAATGACATTCTCTTCAAACACAGACTTCCTGGGGTATTCAAGTCAAAAGGCAAATTTGCGGTGATGATAACAGTGTTATTTCAGTTCACTGAAGTCTGTTTGTACTGAGGTACTGGGAGCGTGTTTGGAAGGGTTAATTCCATCTAAATTAGAACATAAGCGAAGGTATTTGGATGAAAGACTGCTCTCGAGCTTTCGGTTAAAATGCTGATTCTTTTCCCTTCTGGTTCTTGTTCAGCGCAATATCAAAGGCGTTCTTCATGGAGGAAAGTCATTATTTCCTAATGTAACATCAAACAGAGTGAAAAAAAGAAATGGAGAAATTAAATGAATTTTTACACATGCAATCCACATTGTGTTCTTTTCGGGTGGATTTAATAAATTGAGAGATTTTCATATGAATATAAAGACTGCATCACTTTCATAATTAGCCTTGGATAGGAAATTCAAATGATCCAGTAATGTTAATAAGAAGGAGTCTCATTCCTATGTGTCTACAGCGCAGTATAATTTCAGGCAAAAAGAGCCCCCTCCCGCAACCCCATCCTCCCCGCATCACATTTAATTAAAGCTGGGTTTGGAATATTTCTCAGTGGATTCAATCTTCTTAAAGGCATTTATCCCCTCAAATGTTCCCGGCAAAGCCTCTCTCATCACATAATTGTTTCTTTGAAAATGAGTTTAATTTGGTGAAGGTAGGCAAGATGGATTCTATGGGAATAAAAAGAGGCTTTACAATGTATGCTTATTTTGATTGTTATACTGGTTATTTTTTTATTAAACAGCAAAACAAAAAATTGCCCTTTCTATGTTTGATAAAATTCGACTACAAGGCTCAGATGCCCTGAGAAACCCTTGGTTTAGCTCAGCAAGTACACGAATACACGTTTAGACATCGTGTACTTAAACACAAGACCTATCAAAAATCAAACGGGCTTGAAACGAAAGTACTTTAGGAACTGGAATTATATTCAACATCCCCCTTAGCTAGCTTGTGTGTGTGTGTGTGTGTGTGTGTGTGTGTCTGTCTGTCTGTCTATCTGTTTTAGCCAGGCACTTTGTCCTTGCTCAACTCTGGGTAGGGTTTACAGGGGTAATCACCAAATTCTGTCAAAATTGTGGATTGGACTTGGTTTGTTTTTGACAGTTAGGGTCGAGTTTCTGAAACAGAATAACACTGCATGGGCGTGGACTCAGTCATCCACAACAGAGGTCGACCCCTGCTGAGCTGCCTTCGGTTAATTCTCAAGAAGTTAACCATTATAACCACGTGAAGACACGACTAGGAAGTTAAAAAGCACACGAGTTTTCCGCTATTAATGTAGCCTTAAATCTGTGCTTCTGAAAGACCATGGGTGTTCCTGAAACAGAGAAGTGAATTGTTCCATCTACATTTGCTTAGATACGACGCAAATATCACAAAGGGAAACTTGATAAGTAAGCCGTTTCTAAACTGCACAGACCTTCACTCTCGAGGGCTACACCTAATTTATGTTTTAACTACATTAAAAGTAAAATATTTGACATGTGTAATATGTCGAATTTTAACGCTGTTGACATTTTGATCGTGAAATGTCACAATCAGAATGTGTTACTTCATGTTGCCGTAACATTTTCTGTCTCCTATTTTGGCAGTATTTATAGCGGCGACAATATAGCCTATAGGCTACTGCCACAGTGACACGAAGCAGCCTGCTTCCCCTTTAAATAATTCCGCGAATTTTCAGCGTGGTCAGGAAAACTGTAGCCAGCGTCACCGCGCTTGCCCGCCCACTCTCAACAATGATTGGTCAAAACGTTGGCTTATTCGAGCAGATTCTCCACATTGATTGGTTTAGTGTGCGGTTAGTGGGCTAGTTGTGAGCCGTCGTGTGTACACAGACGTATTGATGGTCAGGCATGGAGAACAGAGCGGACTTGTCTGCGAAAGCGGATACCTGGATTAAAAAACTGGCCACCACTTAATCAGGCTCGCTGTTTTGTTTGATAGACGTAGTTTGTTTCTTTAGTCAGAATAAACTTTGCCTCATTGTGCGTACATTGTTAGTGGATTGGGCAAGTGCGATAACAACAGCCTTATTTTTCTGTTGTTAGCAAGCTCTCTAGCCATTTAGCTGGGTTAGGATAGCTAACAGTTAGCTGGCGGAGCTTATATTCTAGTTTTTTTCTGTACTCCGGTGTTTAAAGTTCGCGTTTGTGTTGTTTTGTTATATTTTCTCTGTGAGGTTTGCTCTGTGTAAGCTGTGTTTAGCTAATAAGCTTGGTAGCAGGTGCGTTTAGTCAAAAAGCCGTCCTTCGCAGTGTCGCACCTGGTGAATGTAGCCCAGCGTGTCAGATATGCAGCACGTTAATTTGATCGCACGGAAGACACTTTACCGTGAACGGAATACGAAGGGGACAGATGAAAGCCGTTTTATTTGACTAACGTGCTTACAAGGACAATTAATGGAGGTTTTGGGTTTAAACTACGCCTTGGGATAGCATCGATTGTGCAGTTGTGGGGCAATTGCAGGCGTCTGGAGAAGCTATTTGGAGATCTGAATATTCCCTGACACTGCATGGATTCAATCTCGCACGTTTTGTGGATGGGTTTTGTGGTCGTGCAAAAGCAACTGACCGAATAAATCTTCAGACAAGAGAATTGCGGGCGTGAGTGATGCAGCAGGCATGACTGCTCTCGGAATAAGACCATTTTAAAACACGCCGGACCTATGTGGCTATATCCATCTGCGCTTTAATTTATGGTAAATATGTCTCATCATTCTTTTCGTTTTCATTGTAAACATAGGAGCTTTCCGTATTTGTAAGTGCGTTATACAGTACTACTTAACTAGGAAGTAGTGGGTTGTGCTGCATCCCGTTAATTCTTAACAAATGAAACATTTTAGATTCTGTTACTATTTTTCAAGCCATTGTTTTTACGGCGAATTGCCTTTTTTTCCTTGAATGGCGTCTGCGTAAACCCATATTGTCGGAAATGCGCCTTGCCTTTCATGTCAGCTGACTCCATCCCGATTGATGCAACTGTAATAAAGGGGGCCTTGTGCCAGGGTCCCTATGGCTACAGGAAATGCTTTGAAGTATATTACCGGCCGTTCAAAGCGGCTGCTAAGACGGGCAATTCCATTGTCAGAGCTGGCGGAAAAGAAGGCCTATAAACACGCCTTTGAGGCGAAGAAGTTTACGGTCGGCCGATCGGTACCTGATCTGAGGAGGTGCTAAAATAAGTGCTTTGTAGACAAGTCGACTCTATGTGAAGTGTGCGCCTAACACGAATGACAAACGATCTAACACGATCCAGTGAATTCCTAATGGTTTGAAATGTATTTGAAATGTAAAGACTCTTTAAGGACATGGATTCCTCCACACCCCCCCCCCCCCCATGTAGCTTCGTGGCTTCTAAAAGGAAGAGTGATAATTCACCATTAGCATGAATTTTATGAATTTATGAATTTGAGTCCTCCTTCTATAGCACATAAAGCCCACTCCTGATTTCATGTGACATTTTCTTACATCTAGGTAAAGCCAGGGCATGAAATAAACATTGTGGCCTTTGAGTTAGGGAACATAATTAAATGTTACAAAGGGACCTGTAGCCCCCACCCTTTCTGCCAACCCTTAAGGAAATTGCTTTATTCATATATCATGAGCTGACATCCAGTCACTTTTACTGGACCAGTTTCACATATTTGACAAGCTCTGCAGTTTGAAAAGCTGCAGCAGAAAATCTTAATTTTACATGTCAGTCAGATGTGCATTAAAAGGAATGTGATGACATTTAAAGCCAAAGTAACTACTTTCAGATTATACCTACTGTACATTGCCTGTGTCACTGGGTACCTGACACACTATTTTAAGACAAAGGTCAAGTCTGCATTTTTAACGCCAGCCACCATGGCCTGGGTCTACTGTTATGGAGGGGTTATCAGCAAAATGGCGCTGGTCGGCTACGTTTCTCGCTTGCTTGTTTGGATCAAGCGAAGGTGAAATTCCATGCGTGCATTTCTCGTTGGTCTTACACTTCCATGGCCAATCATCATTTCCACCACTGCTCTGTTATCCTTCGTCCTGACTGCTGTTTCCCTGCTGCAGTCTGTTCCTATCTGCCGGTTAATGGCCTTGTGTTTGTGCTCTGATCACGGCTACACCTTTTCTTAACCTTAGCCAAGATTCCAGGGGAACACAGGATGCTGCTACTGATCCCTGCGGATCCCTTTGAACAATATGTAGTCCCCTTTTTAGGGTCACACCCTAGGAAATAAGAAACTTATTTCCAGGCAGAAGGTGATCTTCATATGTAAGTATTATTGCAGTGCAAAGTTTGTTTTAACATTCTCTTAAGCAGCAGTAGATATGACAGTTTCCTTTGGTCAAAGCAACGTGGCCTTCAGAACTCATCGCTAGCAACAACTCCTCTGTTGATCCGATTAGGCTATGTGTTAAACGGAGCCAGAGATAAGGGCGCTCTGGGAAGGTTAAGTGACCTCAGAGAGCGGATGGATGGTCACCCAACCCCACTTGCAGGGATAATGTCAATCTCTTGGTTGCTAAGCAATTTTCCCCCTCTGCATCCACAGTAATCACCTTTTATCTCCTAAGGATGTCGTGTGTAATTATAGGCCGGCTGCCATCCTTTGAAATCTGCCTAATTGGTCTCTTTATTTTTATGGGATGAGGAGCTGGGGTGAAAGAAGGCTAACTGACAGAGACTCAGTCAGGTGGGGGGGATAGCGTTTACCCAGGATTCCAGAAGCACTTCAGCATCCTAGCCTCTTTTTTGGACACACACAAAGTCACAAAAACTAATTTATAGCAATTTACTACTATATAAGAGTTTGAGAATAATTCTGCTGCTTTAGACTCTGACTGAGCAAGCAGCAGGTGGAGGTCACTTTGGGAGCTGGGTGAAGTCCATTTTCTCTTGGAAGTTCTTGGTTCCTTTGCGTCCTTTGTTGCCGAGCCGGTCATTAAGTGCCAACAGGGAGTGGGGTGGAGGTGGAAGTTCTTCCCGTGTGAGTACCCTGCAGGAAACATTTGGCCAATCTTTTTCATGAGTTCTGTTTTATTACCATTTTTAATGACTTGAAGGAAGCATTGACCCTTAACTGCATAATGAATTGCCCTGCCGGGTGGGTAGGTGGGGGTGTGGGCAGAGTAAAACCCACAGGTCAGCAGCCATAAGCCCCAGTGTATACACAGGCCTCACTTCAGAATAGCCTGCTGTTAACATCAGACCATGGCATGTTATTGCTAGAGAAATAAGTGGGCATATTGGAATAATAATGTTCCTTGAACCGGTCGGTTCTGTTAGCCAAGGATATTTACACCTGACAGAATATGTTTACACTTGAGCCTCATGAACAGGTGAAGAACTGCTAAAAGTCCTGTTGTAAGCCCATTTTACGGTGTCTGATGCTAATGCGAACAAGCGAGTTACTGTTTATCTCGGCCTGTGCTCTCTTTTGTGTGAAGCCTGTGCAGTTGGTTAAGAGGTTATACGGCACAGCCGCATTTGAAATTTGGGGGGGGGGGTGTGTGTGAAGAGAATCTTTGTCTCTCTCCTGTGCTTCTGATCCCAATTATGCTAACTACCAGAAAATTTAACCAGGGCCCGCTCTCTTATCTCCTAATCCTGAAGTAATAGATTCCATTAAAAATGCATGAGGAGCTTTACAGATGAATCTGCTGCCGTTGTCTGTCAAGCCGGCTCCGCTGGCACCCCCCAGCCCTTGGGTGCGGGGTGGCATCGGGGTGGTTGATGGTTCTGCTATCTTTTCACTGTTCGGAGAGGATCCCTATTTCCACGGAGAGGGGAGGCTGCTCGGCGTGGCACTTCCCAGCGGCGTGATCGGAGGGGCGAGTGCACTGGGCTTTTGATGTGGTGCTCGGCGCCTGCCCCTGCTGCTGGACCGCCAGCGTCACACTGAGGGCTCACACTGGAGGGGGTGATGGAGTAGACCCCCTCCCCCACTCCCTTCCATTGCTGTCGCTCATAATTGAGCTACTGATTTGGAAGAGGCCACAGACTGAGCAGTTGGTGGGGTGGGGGTGTCTTCTGCTACCATTCTCATAGCTCAAACCTCCAAGATGCACCGGAAATGAAGTCTGTAAACCTGAGTTTACATGGCTGTAGTAAATTGTTCTATTTATTCAGTCAACCTATAAGAAAAAAAACATGTCCTTCTTTGCACTGTAAAGTGAATTTCATTCAGATTACTTTTTTCTTCTAGTTCCACTGAACACATTTTTTTAGATCAGTTCTAGCTCTCTAACATACTATCACTGTCGGTGTCTTATCATTTTGAGAGGTCTGACTGACTGTTGGCTTGTTCCCCTGGGGTGTAGCCAGGATGACATGGAGGAGACTGGAAAGAAATTACCATAGCACTCTCATGCTAATCCTACGTAACCCAGGAGTGAAAGAGTGCCTGACTTAAACCTTTTTCATTATCATCTAATTATTAACTCAGGATTTTGAGAGCTATAAAGCTTTGAGTGGGAAGTGTGTGTGTGTGTGTGTGTGTGTGTGTGTGTGGTGGGGGGGGGCACATGCTTAAGTAGGAGTAGAAGGTTATCGGGTCTACTTTATTCTGATTTTACTCACAGTCCTCATAAAATTTTCTGCTGCAAGAGTTAGTGTAAGAAAATGAATTAAATGAAAGAAATTAATATGATTTTAATGTGGGAACATGAGTATTAGGTTTATATATTCCAGAATATGTATACACATACACATGTATGTGTACACGGCCTTTGCTTTATAAAGCGGGAATATTTTGGGGACAGTTATTTAGTGCCCAAACCTCTGAGTATGTGCTTGGGCCTGTTTTAAAACTTTTTTTTGCTTCTATATCTTACACACAGAACTACTTTAACGAATCAACGTATGCTGCGACTTTTTTTTTCTTGTCGTGCAATTAGCTTACCATGTCTAATCCATTTTTTAAACTCTCTTGCTTTCAAAGGGATTCTGAATGGTTACAGTTTGATTTAAAAGGATCCCAACATTCTGTGCTTTGTGGGCACAAGTGAATAAAGCTACTGCTCCCACCCTACCTGGGAAGTAGAGCCCAATTTTTCCCCCTGCAACGTGACCTTATCTTTCCACACACTCCCAGCTATGCACTGTAGCATGTACAATTAGACACCTTCCATCCAGCTCCCCTCCAGGCTTGAGAGCGGGTGAGCGAGAGATGAAAAGGAGAGGGGGTGGAAAACGGAGGGGACAATTTGTCTCCCAGTGCGATCTTATCAGAAATCCTTGGGAGACAAAAGATCAGCAGCGTTCTGCAGGACCCTTATCTCCCCGCCAGGCCCTCGCCGGGGCCGATAAGCCGCTCTTATCGGCCACGCTGATGGCACGGAAGAGTGGCAAGGATTTACTGTCCTTGCCACTCAAACTTAGTCACCCCGTCTCGCCGGCTCGAGGCGGACGACACGGCCCCGGGGTGAGGCGCTTCGGCCTGGCAAACCCTCTCGAGGCCCTGTCGCCGCACTACCTCTCGCCGGGCCGGTGGCAACCCGTTTGGCTTTGTGGAGGTGCGCAAAGACCAGCCGGGATGGGGTCGCGGTCGTTGGACCAGTTAGGCAGCGTGTATATTCCAGAATCCACCGGAGGGGTCTGCGTCGCCATTGTTTGGCCTTATTTAGTGCTTTTCTTCGTCTACCATACTCTCTTATTCAGACTCTTCTTTGAATAGATTTTTTTTGTCCCCATAAACAAAGCTCTTTTCTCTCTTTTCGAATAAAAAAGGGGGGGGGAGTGTCTTAATGCATTTTTATCCCTCAGCCGCTCGCAAGAGTAATGGATGGCACTTTCGCAATTGTCTCTCATTTCCTGTTGATAAAGCTGTGCAGGCATTTCCCAGGAGATCCTGTGTTTGTCTCTCTTTTCTAACACCCCCTCCTCCAAAAACCTGTATCTTCTTTTGACAAATGCGCAGTAATGGAAGCCTTGTTGTGAAATTGGTCCTCTCACAAAATAGTCAGGCAAAAGGCTTTTAGCCGTTCAGCTGTCTGTGATCACAGACCGGCTGTGCGGTTTGAAGAGGGGCTCTCTGTGTGTACTGGCTGGAAAAGGGGGGAGATTTCTCCAGGCTCCTGACAGGAATGAAAGGCACGCTGTCTTCTTTATCCTTTGAGGTGTAGGTAATCAAGTTTATACAGATGGCTTCCGAACACTCCCCTCCAGTTAGGGACTTACTTAGGTACTGTCCTATGGAACCTGCAGGAAATATAAGAGTAATAAGTTGGACAGAAAATAAATCAAATGGGTCTTTTTTTTAATGGAAAAAAAGAATGGGCCAAACAGATGGATATGAAGAGTTAACCATCGTTACCTTTAAGTCTAAGAAGTACTGGCATGTGTTGATTTGTTTAATGTAAAAAGTAATTGGGTAAGGTAGATCACAATGATCTGAGTGATGGCAAATGTCAGAGTGTAGCAACACCAAGCATTTAAATATCGCCCAAAAAGGAAAAGATGAAACCTAGATTAGAAATGACATCTAGATGGCTACTTCCATGGGGAGAGCCTCTGGGAGATAACGTTTGGTGACTGGCGTGTTAAACCTGTGGTGGCGTTGTGTTATTATTCCTGTCAGTTTTGCCCCTGGATGTATCTGAGCAGCACAAAGCAGAGGGAAGTGAGATTTCTGGCATGCTGAGAGATTGATTAGTGCCGTCATCAGCTCAGCATGCGCCCCAGCTCCACCAAATCCCACCAAAAGACAAACACTTGCTGAGTCACTGCTGTCGTCCCTGTTCCTGTTCACCTCGAAGAACAATCTACTACCATAGCTCTGTTTACGTTGACTAAATTGAGAGAAGATGCAGATCCTTGGGTTTTTAACTATTGATAGGCAGCTGATATATTTGACAATTGATATGTCTAACAAGGACCATAAGGACACCAAGGTATTTCTGCCATGTCGAAGATACTGTTTTGTGTTTCCAGGATGATATACCTATCGGGATCAACATTCTCAAATGTGTTGCTTTTACCCAGAATCCTCTCCGTGAGAGGGAATCGACACTGAATTGTCTGCATCCAGTTAGAATATACTGTGCATGAGGTTACACATCTGAGGAGGGAGGCGGGGCTTCCTTGAGTGGGACATGACGAGGACCAGTTACCCAAAGTTCCTGTGTTTTGCTCTCCCGCAGATCCCACGGGGCTTCTTGCAGCCATAGAGCCTGACGCTGCACCATGCTGGCCTGCCTGCAGAGAAGACAGAACCAACCCCCCCAGCACCCGGTCTGTGTCGGCAAGATCCTGGACACTCCTGTCCTCCAGAAAAGTGAGCAAGAGGAGATCCAGTACCTCCCATGGGTCATTAGCCTCTGCATGTGAAAAATGGCGTCGGAAGATGCACCCTGACGCAGACAGTAAAAAAAACTCCCACGAATGGCTCTGTGCAAGGTCCATACGCTGGGTTATGTTATATAGCCAGATGGGGTGGGGTAGTTTTTGAACGAGACCTTTTGTTCTTAGTAGAGCAGCTTACCTGCAGTCAGCCAATGGTGAGTGACGTGGGAAGTGGAAAGCTTTAGTCTGTCACCAAAAGGCCCCTCTGGCCGCAATAACGGATGATTTGGAGCAGAGCTTAGCCCTTTATCCAGAGGTGTCGGAGCAATCTTGCCAGAGCCTGCCTCGCTGTGGAAAGGCTCAGCGGCATGGTTTTATGAGTGGGAGAGAGGGAGGAAGAAAGAGGAGAGGGGAGGGGGGAGGGAAAAACGGTTTACTGAAGCGAGGCTGTGGAAAAAAAAAATACCACAGTAAATTCAATTTTCAGAGGTAACCTAACCTTTGATTTTCATGGTTTAAGCGTATTGAGTGGATGATGGATCCTCCATCCAGACGATGGATTTTCATCCATTAGGTCTGAGAGCTGTGGATACATTTTCATTCTGCTACTCTGAAGTAGGACGCACAGAAAAGTCTGCTTAGACTAACCTATATAGATAACTAGACCAAGCTCATAAAGAATCCATATTTCCATCTCTCCTATCCAAGCAATGGCCCTTATTCTGAGGTGGTAGGGAGTGAGGGGGTGTATTTTTAATACGAGTGTTTTTTAAAAACGAGGGCTCTTTGATGCAAAAACGTTGCTTAATAAATTAGGCTTCTTGCCTGAATTAATTTGCCTTAATTAGGCCTCTCCAATTCTGGGGGATAATAACAGACTAAAGCAGTGACCCTGTTAGAAGGTTAGATAAGAGTAGAGACAAGATGAGATTCACCTTGGCCTCCACCGGCTCTCCAAGGGTTCCAGATTTATCAGCAGCCCGGATCGGCCGAAGTCCTACTCACGGCCCTTATCGGCGACACCCATGTCGCAGCCTTTTTAATTTAATTCATGAGGGCATTGATCAGCGGCACCGTGCATGCCGCCACACTTTCCCCTTCTGAGGGCGAACTGTGCTCTGCTGTAACGCCCTCTCCAGCCTGCCTGTCATCGCAGAGATGAGGCCTAGTTCCCCTGGGGTGAGATGTCGGAAGAACAGCGCCAGTCACTTTGAAGTGACTCCTAAAGCCTGGGTCTGCTTCAGAGAACCGGAGGGTGGTTGAAATGTGCTGCGCGTGCACTGTAGATCAGTGGGCGTTACAGTTATCAAGCTGCATAAATACAAGGCAGTGCTGATTTGCTTTGCTGTATGACTTGTGTATGAGGAGATAAGTTCTTGTTTGTTTTTGTTTAATTTTTTTTTAAAAAAAGCATCAGAGATGGACGTGTTTCCAAATGCTTTTGAATCTGCTGTAACCTTTCTCTGATCGAGAGTTTCACGCGGTCGCTAAGGGCAACGCAGTCTTTCACGAGTTCACACATCGTACACTATTGATCTCAATTCTTCACTTCACAGTTTCAGAGTAGGCTACCACGAAAGCAACACTGCAGGACTCCTTCTTATTATTAAATTCATATTGTCTTGGTTTGTAAGAGCAGTTCAAAGTCTGTTAATTATCGGTACTGTCAGTATGCATCATGCTCACAATTAATGAGAGCACATTTTGCCATCATGGGTAAGTTGTGGGCTGTTGAAAGCGATGAACATTGATCGTGATTCACTGCCGATTGGCTCGTGGAGAGCTTGCCCAGGATTCATCTGTGTGCCCCTAATTGATCCCTGTGTGTTTACTTGCATCATCTTTCGTCAAAATGCAAAAGGATGCTGAGTTTTGTATGCTTCAGTTAGGAGCTAGATAAATCGGGCCGTTTAAAGCCAAACCCCAGGGTAGTCCTCATGATGTGAGGTTAAAGGTAAGCAAGGTCTGGAACTTCCTAAGCTACTCTTAGAACTGAGAGCAGAACTGAGAATGAACAGTAATGCCTTTTGGCAAGAGAGCGCCTGCATCGTCTTCTTCCGTATGTGTGGTATTTAAACCGTTCACCGTTTTGCTGTGGCAGGAGACTTGGAGCACTTTTTTTGCACCTCCATATCCAGCTGGGGTAAAACCTTATTGTCTGCCGTGTTATTAAATATTAATTTGGAATCAGTGGACCACTTGTCTGCTAAATGCTGGAACAGAAGGGCTCTGTTTTGCCGCAGGCAGAGCCTCGGGTCTCTCTCTCTCTCTCTCTCTCTCTCTCTCTCTCCCTCTCTCTCTCTCTCTCTCTCTCTCTCTCTCTCCCCCTCCCTCTCTCTCTCTCTCTCTCTCTCTCTCTCTCTGACAGCTCCTCCCCCTCCCATGGTCACCCAGCATACTGCCTGAACTTCACCATGCCCAGGATCTCTAGTTCCGGCCATCGCAGAGGGCTTAGGTGATGTTCCACCTAATGGTGAAACTGGGGCTTCCAAGTTGCCAACTTGTGGTGCGCACTGTGCACTAATCTCTCTTCCCCCATTCGATCTCTAGGGGTTTAATGCTTGGAGTGAAATGCAGCTGGTGAATCTGAAGCCACAGTTGCCTAGAGGCGTGTGTCATGTTTGTTATTCTGGAAGGGAGCCGGCTGTAGCCCTGTGAGGAATATACAGTGCATATGTCTGCCTCAGCAACTTCTGGACTATGCATCACACCCAGGGTTTAGCAGCCAGCCACATTTCTGGCAAAGCATTGTGACTGTTGGCACCACATGTGCCAGGCACAACTCAAAACTTCCCAGTGTTGCCTTTTGAGTAACGTCTTCCACCTCCTCCCCACGCTCAGTCTCGGGATGAAGAGCAGGGTGTCTGCTCCTTAAACTGCTACATTCCTTGGATGGAATGGCGCTTCTAATGTGGCTGTCCTTGAGGTCAAGTCATGATGATATTGCTCTCAGGAAATTGTGGGCCGTCAAGAGCGGGCCGATCGCCAGCGATGGCTCTACAAGGGCATGTCCTCAGGTTTTGATTTGAGCATTTTGGGCCTCTGAGAGTAAAGCTATCCTTGAGCGCTTCTACCCTTTTGAAGGCGGCTGTTCACAGTAGGCTTGAGCATCCGTTGTCACTCATTCCCCTCTAGTGTCAATCCGTATATTATCGCAGTAGAACACGTTGGAGGAGCACTTCACGGCCAGCCATTAAAAGAACATGGCGAGAAGTGCCACCAGCGCCTTTCTTATCAGAAGAATGACTGGTAATGCGAGCACCAGCCGTGGGAAGTGCAGCGCCTCTGTTCAGGCTGTTTAAACAGGACCTCACGCCCTCCCCTGCCCCGCCTCCACCCTTCTGCCACAGTCCAGCAGGCCTGAGCCGAACGGAGACGGGCAGATGTGTAAAATGGTATCCATTCCTGACTCCTCAAGCACAGATGAATAAGCTCTGGCCTTCCCCAGAATGTTGCGGCAGATCCAACACATGATGCCACAAAAAGGAAGGAATGGAGACTGATGAGGGGAACGCAGGTGCATCTGCCTGAAGAAGGCGTCCGATGAGACAAGGTTTGGCGTGTGTCTTTGGCTCTTTAAGAACTTGAGGACTAATGCCATCGAATATAGCCTGAGCACCGGATGAGGGTCCGTGTCCAACTTCCCACCACTCTGCTGCTGTAACATGATGCATCTGAACGTGGACGCCTGCTCTGAGATTCATGTCAGTTAGTATTAATGTCTGTTAATATTAATAATGGGCCCTGCAGCTTCTGTCCTGCGCAAGCTTGGGAGCACTTCGCAAGAGCATGGCTCTCGCAGGGAATGGGGTTCACAGGCTTGTCCACTTCCCAGGACTTCACCGCTGCGTTTTGGCGTTACAGAGTTAGCTGAGCGGTGGTGAGATATTTCTGCTAAGCGTACACCCATAATCCAGCCCCCACTTGAAACGGACGTCCTGTGTTTTCGGGCTGCCATGTTTTAACAGGCATAATTGTGCTGAAGGGGATGACTACCTCCTACTCATTTGATTTAACTGCAGCATTTTAAGCACTCAAGCGAACCTCTCGGGTACTAATGGAACACTGCCGATTCAAATGCACTGAGAGAGTGTGAGACTAATAACATAAGAGAAGCCTTTGTTTGGCTTTGACTTTAGCTTTTTTCCCATTTATTAGTTCTAATGACTCATATTTGCATATTACATAGTTTATACTTTCCAGAACACTTGAAGCTAATTCTTTGCCCTCAAACTGTGAACGAGGTGGGGGGAAAAAAAAAAAAAAAAAAAGAGTGAGCATATCTTAAATGGGCCTAAATCCTTTATTTAAATATTTTTGGCTTTAATGGAATAAGTGCTAGGTACTGGTGTAAACAACCATCCAAATTGACTGGTCATTGGTGCATTTGTCTCCTCTTAGCTTGATGTGTTCCAGATCTCAGATGGTCGTGTCTCAAGGCTGTGGATGAGGTGGTATTGCTCTGAGGCAGTTCTGCATTAGAAAAAAAAAACACTACAGGGTCCAAAGAAAGTTGTATTGGCTTTTGTTGGAGCTTCTGTGCTGATGACAGTGGTAGCTCAGAGTGCTGGATTTAACAAATTACTTCAGCATTAAATTATTCAATTCCCTCAACTTTAAGTAAAAAGCATTCTTGTTGCTCTGGATACGTACAGTGCACTTTAGATTGGCACATTCCCATGGTTCTTTTTCTTTGCAAACTGTTTTTACCTCAGAAGCTTACACTAATAGTTTTAACCAAGCTTTTCCAACACGTGTCAAGCTAATAGTGGAAAGTAAAGCTTTGCCCTTTGATTGGTAGGCTACTGTTGAACCAGTGGAAATGTGGAAAATTCAGCAACGGAGTGTTGCTTTTTTTTTTCTTTTTTTTTTTACTTTTACTTTTTAAAACTTTTTTTTAAGCCTTGGCTGGTTTCCCAGTTAATCGCTGATTAAGTCAAACAGCTACAAAACAATGAGGTCTCCTCTCTGATCGGAGGGGAAGTGCTCCAAGTGTAACCATGGGGAAAGATTAGACAGCTTACAGGGCCTGAAAGCTTTGTGTGTGTTCGTGGGGAGATGGATGCAGTCCAGAGGTTAGCGGCGATAAAACTCAAGCCCCTTCATTAGAGTACATGTTATTCTCTCTCTCTCTCTTTTCTTTTCTTTTCTTTCGATTGCTTCATGCTGTCTGTGGCTCCTCACCTCCCTGCAGTTACTGAAGGGCTTATGAACCCGTGCTGCCCAAGCATTTGTCCACTTCTGTTCTGTCTCTCTCTCTCTCTCTCTCTCTCTCTCTCTCTCTCTCTCTCTCTCCTCTTTTCTTGCCCTCTTATCCCCTCATTGTGCTGCGTTCTTGTTATCGTCCTACTTTAAAGAGTTTGTTCTGTTTCTCTTCGTGTGTGCTGTTAATTAGCTGAGTGTTAATTGAGATTTCAGAGCCACCCCCCCCTCGCTCAAGGCTGACCTAACGTAATAGAAGTCACTTTTGCGAGCTTTATTTGATCAGAGGGTCGACCTTGCTATTGTGAAGCTGAGCAGTCAGGCAGCACCCGCTGGACTCCCTTTCTCTCTGCTGCCGTGCTGAGAACTGCAGGTAATGGCCTTGCATGCGTAAGCCAGCTCCCATTTGAATCCCACGCGTCCCACCCCAGGCAGTCCTAATGCAAGGTGCGGGAAAGCCACTCACAAGACATGCGCAGTGTAAATTGGTAAGCACTCCGAGATGCCCCAGGGTAAGTTGGACACAGCAAATAGCGTTTCGGAATTAGTGATGTGTCCACTTGAGAGGTTTAGAGCTTCTAGGTAAATTCTGGCATGGTTCTGGAGTGGACGTTGATAGTGCGGTACTCTTGAGAGGTTGGCTGTTAGTCCGCGCTGTGCGATTAAGTGCTTAGGGTCAGAATGTTAATTGTTTCCCTCTGTCACATGCGGTAGCTAACAATCTAAAACTTAGGCACGATTTAAGCTTTAGTTCGGTCTCCCCAAACCACAGAGTAGGCTAATTCATTATGCATACTGAATCAGCCAGTGCTTCCACAAAATGTCCCCAGCTTTCAGAGGACTGTCATGCTGGAGAATGGGAAAGACTTGAAATAAGGACGTACAAGATGACCAAAGTGTCTCGGCGCAGAGCCTCGTCGAGAGAAACATCTGATCGTTCCATATATGAGGCACAAAGCCCGTTTGAACACACACGGCCATTTAAGCTTCATCAGGTGCTTCCCAAACAAGAAGCAGATTTCTGTGTGCTCCAGATCAAAAACGGTGATGCAGAGTGGAGCATCGTGGCTCCTGGCTCACGCAGCTATTTTAAAATAGCCCCTACTCTCATGATCCGTAAGCACCAGTGGTCTTTCTTGGATTCTTAACAATGACATAGAAATTCCTACCCATCTGTCTGTCTATTTCTGGTGCTTCATTGTGATGAATGACCCTTGGTGAGCACCGTGTGACTGCAGGCTGCTCGCTGTGCTGGGAGACGCATTGGTGGCACTCTGCCCTTCTCCTCAAGCCTCTGTTTTAAACACCCAATTTATTTCTTTTATGAGATGGATCTTGTAGATTGAATCATTTTCACAGTCGGAGGCTCATTGTGGGCTCGAAAATGGAATGAACTCCCAAATCAATCCTGAACAGGAACAACAAGTGAGCTCGCCGTCTCGTGGTTGCGCAACGGCCGCCGAAAATGGCTTCTGTTATTGGGGTAAGGACTGAATTGTTTTATTTAGGAGGTTGGTTTTTTTACCCTCAACACTTCGTCTCCTCTGAGGGCTGTGGTCACTTTCACTGACTATCAGGTAATCTAGCTTAATTTTAGCACTTTTCGTTTCATGTCAGAAATTCCATGAAGGTGTCATTTGGAGCAGTGACCATAATTTCTGCCAGCAGATTTATTGCTCAGTGGAACACTTTTTCTTCTCTGCTTTCCCTTTGTTGCAGCGAGCTAAACAGCCATGAAATTGCCTGAATAATGGTGTTTAAATTCAATCTTGGTTTGTCCCTTCAGCTTTTCCGTACACCACTGAACGTAGGTCTCCCTGGAGATTGCCGTTTTCCATTACTAGACTTCAGCAGAAGTTAGAATCACATGCGGCACCACTGTAGAAATAGTCCTATAAGCAACATAATGTAAGCCTGTTCAACTGTGGAAGTCACACAGCATCATTACTGACACGTAATGCAAGCGTCCTGTTACTCATCACGGTTGTCAGTGCACATGGCTAAAGAACCCTAAAGAACCAACTTTCTTTTTTTTTTTTTTTTACTTCTCTCCCCTCCACTGGTGATAATTATCACTCACTGTTGGGGTTTGTTGGCTGCTGTTTAATTTTGAGTGTATGTTAGACTCCGTTTAGATGTGGACGCAGTTCCGCTATGGCTGTTGGTGGAAATGTTTAAGTCTTGTCCCATTCCTCGTATGATTGACTCCAGCGGTTTCTTTCTTCTCACAGTCTCCAGCACCTATATTTGAGCCCCTTTTGAGTGGGTTGCATAGCCAAACGCCATGAAATGAATTCCACTCACTGCCACTGAAACCAAATTAGCTTCTACCCCTCCCCCTCCTCATCTCTTTCTTGATTTCCCAGGGTAATCCAATTTTGTCCTGAAGAAAGACCAAATTAATTTCATAATGCACTGATCAAACATTGCCTGGGGTGTCTCCCTCCACAAAATGAGTTTTTAGAAAGATGCAGATGTCTAAGGATGAACATCCACGAGAGGAAATGAGGCACAGGAAGAGAGCGTGGGGGGGGGGAAATAAATAAATAAATAAATGGGGCAGGGCAGGCACTCCAATATCTCCATTTATATTGGATGATTTATTTAATTTTTTTTGCCTCATGTCTGATCCTTGATCATTTTTACTCATCCCATATTTCTCTCTTTCTTCTGTTTATTGCTGAGCACCATCGTGCAATCAGCTTTGTCACACAGCAAAACCCTCAACTGTTATTTTTGGGTTATTTTGTTTTTGTTCTTTTTAGCAAACACGAATGATCAGCTTTGGCCGTAACAGAAGGATATATTGGACCTAATTTCCCCAGAATGTTTGCGAAATGACCTTAAAGCGAATCCATATCTGAGGAAACACGCCTCGGGTTGCTGAAACATCCTCGTCTTGGCTCAGCTGCCTCGCTAACTGAACCGTGTCCGTTTGCAGGTGATTTGAACTCCATGCGGTCTGTGCGGTACCCTTCCGCCGCCGAGCTGGACGCCTACGCGCAGAAGACGGCCGACAGCCCGCTGTCCATCAAGATTTTCCCCTCCAACGTCAGGGTCCCACAGCACAAGCAGGTCAGCCGCACGGTCAATGGTCTGGACACGACGACCCAGCGCTTCAGCCCATACGGTCAGGCTTATTCGGCTGGCTACCAAGGCCTGTTGGCCATCGCCAAAGCTCCTGCCGCAACCAAGGGCGTGGTGAAGGGCTCCGATGGCAAGAGGACTAGACTGTCGCCCATCCAGATGGCGGTGGCTCCGTACGCGCCGTCCAGCCACGGCGGCTTGGCCGGCCGGCACCGGCAGCGGCCGTGCGGCATGGAGCTGTGCAAGCCTCCCGCAGCACCCAGCGTCCCGGCGCATCCCGGTGTGGTGGCGGCGGCCTCGGTTGCGTGCCTCTCCGGTGGGCGGAGCCTGGCCCTGGCGCCGCACTCCGACCACGCTACACACAGCGTAGCGAGGCAGATGGCCAGGGCCTCCCATGGTCAGGGCCTGCACCTGCCAGGAGAAGCCCACTCCAGCCCCTCCCGCCAAGCAGCCACGGTAGCGGTCTGCTCGGACACCGGCTTTGGCCTGGTGGGCCCTGCCCACAGCAGCCTGGCCTACTCTGGGGCAGTGCTCCCCGCACAGCCCGCAGACATGGCCAAAGCATCGGGGTATATAGATGGTCTGGATTACACACTATGGCAGCCCAAGCATCAGAGGCATCCGCAGGAGCAGAAGCAACATTACCAGCAGGGCGCCACCCTGCGCGTGTACGGAGCCAGCGCTGGAGGCAGGGCTGCCGTCAGCGCCTCACCGGACCTCTGCCTCCCGGCAGGGACCACCCAGCTTGCCTACAGAGGCCACACCTTCAGCGGCGGGACGGGGGCTGTGCTGGACAAACTCAGCACCTCACCACTGAACTGCGTGGCGGCGCACGGCGAGATCTCGGTCAGCCACTTTTTCCCGCCTGCCTGGAACGGCGTGCTCGCCACACCCGATGGCGACTGTTACAACCCGCAGGAGCTGCCCCTGGGCTCTGTGGGCCTGGGCCCTGCCCATGGCCACGCCCGGCAGGGCCACGCCCATGCCGCGCCCCCTCCTCCCTACGTGGGCCCGTGCTGTGGGCTGCCCGGCCGGGGTTTGTGCCAGGCGTCTCTTCTCAGCAGCAGCCTGCAGTCTCTGGAGTGCCTGATCAGCGAGATCCATCCACCCTGCATCAAAGAGCGCATGCTGGGGCGAGGCTACGACGCTACGGCTGTGCCCCGCTCACTCGACCACCAACCTCTGCACATCCAGCTGCCCGTGTTCAGATAGGGGCATCAGGTACGCTGGCCTGGGGAGGGTCAGAAGTGGACTGTGCGGATTGGGAGAAGGGGGATATATTAATGTCAGACATGCCTTTTAGCAGATGCGTGCCATTGGTTCAAGGGCTCAGTGAGTCTCTACAGAGTATAAAGGCTAACTGCCATCTTGACCGGCTGGAAAGGTCACCGAGTTGCAGTTTAACCTGTGTTAACTGGACTGAAGAAGTACTCAGATATATACTCAGATACTGTTTAGCACCAACAGGGATTTCGTGTTATTGTACCATTACTGCTGACTGAAATTAATCTGAAAATAAAAAAAACAAACAAAAAAAACTTTTCAGATTAGCTGCCAAATACATAACAGGAAGCCCACTAGTTACAAGACATTGTGACAACTTCAGGTCTGTACTGTTTACTTCAAAACCATAACTGATGAAAACAAACAATACATATAGTGAACCCCTGGTGACAGATATGTGTAAAGCCCTGTTAAATAGTACTAAATCATAATAGTTATGATTTTTTCTAATTGCACTGTTATAAAGACTATGATGATTTCTCTGGCATGGGTTGGTTCTAGGAACATTTCACCTAAAAAGAAAACTTGAACTTTTTTTTCCTGTATTATGCTTGTGTTAATCTATAAACAGGCATATTTCTAAAATTCTAGTTGTTTCATCTATGTTTGTGACCGATGCTTTTCATGTCACAGTTTTATCCCACTTCTCACATCTCCAGTCAGAATATGGTTTGGCACCTGGTTCTGGCAAGTTGATGACTAGTTGATTGTTGTCTACTATAGCCAGTCCAGTGTTTTTTCTTTTGTTTAATTTAATGGGCCTTATTAATGGACTGGGAACATGGTTAAGCATCCACTACTGTACTGGCTCCATCAGTGACCTGATGTTAAGCCCCAAATGCATTACTGTGAAGTCTTAAGAGAGCTGCAGGTGTATTTCTCCATCAGTGATCTGCATATTTTGTTCATTATTATTTATTGAAGTTTGAATTTCTGTAACGTGTTAGAAGGTACTACTTGGTATCTGCGGTTCAGATACATGGATGGTTTTGTCATGTGATTTCTGTTGGCTTTCATCACTGTCAAAGTGGAATCCTTGGAAGGAGTATTTGAACTGAATGGCACACAGTGGGCTGGATGTTTTAAAAAGTGCAATTATGAGGTTGGCAGATGAGCCCTTTTCCCTCCTTATACTTCAGTGATTCTATTTACTACTGTATGTATGACTGTCTGAAATCTCCTCCACAGTTATGATTGTCAAATAAATCTAATTTAGGGATGTTTTTCTAAATCTGTGTGTTTTGTCTTTTGTGTGTGTGTTTCTGTTTAGGTTGGGTTTTTTTTGGTTTTTTTAATAGCACAGACGGTGCACCCTCTAGAGATGCAATCATAGCCTCTGAACTAGCTACACAGTCAGGCTGGCGTAACCCATTTCTAAGATGATGTTTACATTTTAGCATCAATTGAGCATAATGAGGAGACAAGGGGAGACATTTCATGTGTAAACAAAATTTTAAAAAAGTGTCGGTGACTGGTGGCATCAGAGGCCGTAACACCGATGGCTCCCAGACTTGTCATCCGAGTGGTGGCTGGGGCCTGCTGACTGAGGGGAGGCGGAACAGTGATACCCTCTGAGGGCAGGGCATTGAGGTTGCGCTGGCTTTATCCACCCTGGGGACAGGGGCTAATCAGCTTTCAGTGTGACCTGAGCTCGCACACATCTCCTCAGCCTCTTTTATCAGCTCTTCAAGGGCACCGGGAGCGAACAGAGGGAGAGAGAGGGAGAGCTGCTGACGGAAACCAGACTGTGAGGTTGCCATTAGTTCCAGCAACAGGGTGTTGGGCTGAATAGTGCCAGGAGCAGCAGGACACTTGAGCTGCCCACACCGCATGCATGCCTTACTACACGACGTCCCTGACACTACACACTTGCGTCTGGGTTTAAGGTTTATAGCTCGGTTTCTCCAAGAGTCCCATTGAAACAAATGTGCTAAAAATAGACAAGAATAAATCTAATTTATATTGATTTCAAAACAAGCTCCCAATGTGCGCATATATATATATATATAAAATAAGAGACTGTATAAAATGCACTAGGCATGTATATATTGTACAGATTTCATTATTGTGGGTGTGCATGTTTCTTTTTTCAACTTCTTCACACTATTGAGTGCTGGCGTAGCACGAGGTAGAACCAGCGCAGTCCTGAGAAAGTCATATATATGGAAATGGGAATCCATAAGGCTTCCTTTCTCCCCCTGTAGTGTTGCATTTGTGCATGAAAAACGTGCACTCCTCTCAGGTTAAATGTCTTGGAATATATTACTTTTAATAAAGCGCATTACGAAAATATTGTGGAATAGACGGCCATGCACAATGCGGCGGGCTTCTTATCTTGAGATTTCTTGGATATGCAGATGTAGCTTTAGGGTTTTTGCCATTTCCCAATCCAAAGCCAGTTTCAGACTTTCTCTAGCAGTAATGAAAAGCAATCAAAACGGAACAGGGATAAACGCGCTCATCATTCTGCAGCCTGTGACATGTTTCGAACCAGGGTTTGTTTTAAAGACTTGAGATGTTTTAAATGTTTACGTTCTGCGGTCAACACGCTACATTTTCAGGCTTTAGTAGTTTACAACATGCTTTAACCAAAACTCTACAAAAGCGCTCTTACAGGGATTATGACCCCCAAAATACAAAGTTAAAGATGAAAACAAGTAATCTCTTCAAAGAGAAATATTAACCAGGAAAATGGGAAACCTCTGTTTCATTATTAAAAAGGACAGTGGAGAGTGAACATTAAAAGCATTCAAAGAAACTACAAATGACAGATAATTAATATTTAGGAAGTAAGCAGTCGCCGGATGTTTACTTGTTTTTAAAAGGTTGTGGTCCCTAACCCTTAACCGTACCTCTTAACCCAAATAGAACAAGTTACCCAAGATAAATTAATAAATTAAAAAATAATGAATGAGAGTTCGTTTAACAATTCCTTTTTAGGAAATTGCCGTAGTTTCGTACATTGAGAACTACTGCCATTTACTGGTAAATGGCACAGTCCTGTTAAACATGGATTAACATGAAGGTAAACACTATTCCGCACGCGTTGATAGTTGATTTTAAAGCTCGTGGAACGGAATGGGTGGGTTGAACAGCTTCTCGCCTGTCTTAAAAACTGTGGACAAAGAAAGTAGTGCTCTTCAGAGTTAAGTGAGGCCTGCTGTCGATCTAGCTTCGCTGCCAAGGCCAGTTGGAGAAGCAGGAATGCGCCGTCTCCATGAGGCGTGCTACGCATGGCCTCGCATGCCGCGCTTCCTTTAGAAGCAGCTGTGCAGATAAAGCGAAGGGATTACCAGGTCCGGTCCAATTCAGAGAGAGGATTAGCCTCCTCTGGGAGGTGCCACAAGATACACATTGTCCTCCGCCAGCAGGCGCCTTGGGCACCCACTGGCGCGTTGCTGGGGTAGTGCGGGCTGCGTTTTAGCCTGAGCTCGCCGGCGCGACCTTGCGGCTCAGGAGCTGCGCAGGAACAAAGCCTCCGCCCCGCTGTCTGCTAATGCAACTCGCGATTAATCTCGTGTGTTTGCACGCTTCTCTCTTAGCAGGTTCGTGTCATTCACTGAAATTCATAATACACGTTTGAGAAAAGCCTAATCCATGTCGAATATTTTAGAACTTGGTTTGTGGTTTCATTGAGTGACAAAATTAAGTTTGAATATATTCAATTAATATAGTAAAAAGATCGGTCTAGTCCATATTGTAACACAACGTACTTCACTTGCAAGCAATCCATCGCCACAAATAACTTCTAGGGTTCATTTAAAGGAACTATAGCGTTTTGTCGCCCTCTAGAGGCTGGACAGCAAGACAACTGAATTCACAATTTTCATGATCAACGTTAATACTGTACCAATATAGAGAATGACGGTATTGACATGAATTTTACATCAATAAAACAGAAAAATGAATGCCACATGAAGGGTAATTCCACCTATTGCAGATGCCCTCATTTTAATGCCAGTATCTCACTCTCAGTACATCAATATGGCAACAAAGAACTTGTCAGAAATAGTTGCCAGAAAAACACACACACACACACACACACACACACAAATAAAATGTACATTTCATGATGAGATTTCACCATGTTTGAGTGAATAATAAGGTTGGGATTCTTAATTTAAGTAAATACAAACAGATTTTAAAAAGGCGTTCTGTGAAAATTGTTCTGGGAACACCAAATTGAAAATGCTCCACCATATAAACCTTATAACTGTAAGAGTATTTATCAGTTAGATATTCAAAACACAAACATCTACATTAGTTCTACATAATAGTTCTCATTACTTCCACTGTTGCATAATATATCCAGTATTTCAGGCTGTTCACCCTGAGTGTTTGTTTGCAAGTGACTAATATTGGTCAGCTAGTCACCAACACTGACTCAGCCTGCAAGTACCATTGTATGAAAAGGTACCAGCAAGAGCTGGTCTCAATTGTTCAATGATATTTCTACAGACACAGTAAGAAGTCATTGACTGTGGTGAGGCACTTCTTCATGCATTCCCATGAGAAATCCTGCTTGCAACAGTGTGAGCTAAATGTAAAGCAATGACCTCTTTAAGGGGCTATGGGGTCTTTCTTGTAAAATAGCGACATATTTGTATGGGCTGACCAACCCAAGGAGAACTGCTGGAAATTTCAGTCCTAGCGCTAGTCCAACACACTGATTTACAGAGAATGAAGACAGCCTGTTGCATTACAGTAGGTACTAGACTAAACTCTGCTGGATGGTAGTTTTTTTCCATTGCATTTCTATTGTATTGTAATATACCGATTCCAAGAGCCAATGTAAAAAAAAAAGAAAGCAAATCAAACAAATCAAAAGCTCTTGTAGGGAAAGTAAGAAGTTCTCCTGGCTAAGTAACATGATGCAGCCGCTGGTAAAGTCTTGCTCCCATAGGAACTCCCCTAACATGGGTGGCCACAGGCATCCAAGTCCTTACAAAAGGTGATGAGTGAGAAGGACCAGGTTCTTCAGGTTTGTGAAAAGCCCTAATGAAGCATGACGTGGAGGGGCATGGATTACTCTAGAAGAATGCCATCTGACCTGAGAAAAGCGCAGCTGAGCTCAACCCAACACCGCACACAACACAGAAGTTCACACTGTGTAGTCCAGCTCAGCGTTCATCGTCGTGTACATCTCATAGATGGCATCCACAGTGACGCTGAAATTCACCAAGAACTGCCGCACCTTTGCTAGGCATTCTTCCTCTGTGACTGCCTGACCTTTGGATAAGGCCTTCAGGAAGTCTGATCTGTATGGTGCAGCGAGAAGAGCAGCCTATCGGAGGGGTGAGATGCAAGAGGACACTCAGATTTTATGGGCCGACGAGTTTTGATACTTCTTATATCAACGTCCTGGTGGTGAGATCAGGAAGGCTGATCAGACCACCATTAACAGTGGATAACTTGGAAGCATGTTACAGGTTGTGGTGTTTTGTTAGGACAAATTTGTGATTGTGTCATGCAGGATTGACCAATACATTGCTCTGCTAACTAAGGTAGTTTTGCCCGTTTCCTAGAAAGAGAGAGGAATCTAAATTTCAAATCATTTTAATACATCTTTGCATAGTTACTGTGCACTGGATTTAGGTAACACACGATTTACCATGTACAAAAGATATGAATAAGATACTGCAATGTTATTTTTTCCATGCAGCAACAATCTCAGCATTGCATTTATATATGACATTTAAAATTCTTAATATTTACTTTCTCTTATTAACCTCAAACTCCAGGCATATCATTTTGATGACAAATTTTAAAACACATTATTTAGAAACTACATTGAAACTAAGGAAGGTATGCAGTTACGAGAATGAGGATGATAATCATCTCAGAGACATATGCCATGAATTTAAATGTGCACTGCTTTATGCAGCCAATCTAAATATACATTTGTGTACTCCTTTTAAGTGCATTCTTATCAAACTAAGAAAAAAAATAAAAAGCTTTTTCTCACCAGCTGTAGAGAATGAGAAGTGGCCTCTCCCAATACTATTGTACATCATTGTATCATGGGAATTACCTTAGCATTGTGCCAGTATTTGTTATTGCCAAACCTTATTGTATGTATATTTAATAAAATTGAATGTAGTTTATTTAGTAATGTCTTTTGCATTGGAGAGCACACCCACAATTGATCTCTCCTTACCTTTCCTGCACTTACCTTGAAGACTTTCTGGACTATCCAGCCGTGGTACCTCCTGAGCGCTCCGTCATAGGCTTTGGTAATGTTGACGCGGATGAGGTTAGGGTTGTTCTCGTCCCTGTCCCCATCAGCCAGACTCTGTAGCATGATCTGCACAAAGCGTAAGCCTCTGACAAAGGCAGTTAGCAATTAGTCATGTCTAAGTTTTGAAAACAAACACACTTTGCATACTGGTGTTGTAAATAACACACTGATGAAACCGCTATGAACCATCAAGCTTCATGTGAATTAATTAATCTTTTTTTTTTTGTTCAGTGTCATTCTGTTTACATCCAAACAAGGAGTCAGAGACAAACTGCATGCAAGGATAAACTTAATCAACTTGTATAAAAACAAATATGGTGTTTAGTAATATCAGTCACAAAACATGCTAACAGTGCAGCTGTTTTTAACTGGTCTGACTGATCTCTTTTTCCTCACCTCTTTAACCACATGAGAGCCAACGTGGCTCCAGCTTTAGGCCAATTCGACCCATAGACACTTCTCTCAGCTTCCAGAATCTTTTGTAGGGTCTCATACTTTGCTGGGTCTGAGTCATAAACAGCTTTGATTTTCTCGAAGAAGAAAAAAAAAAAAAAAAAAGCAGAGAGAGACTAAAATTTGTCTGAATGTCTTTACATGTGTTAAGTAAGAAGAGAAAGCACAGTTGCATGTGTGCTTCAGACTTACTGTGATGTTTCCACTTATGTCAGCTTTGATAGGAGCAAAAACCTTGGAACCTAGACAATCTTGCCAAAAGGATAAGGAAGTAACAAGGGACTTAAAAAAATCCCACTGGACGATGCATGTTGATTACAGGTATCAATAGATCAATTGCTTATAATATAATAAAGTCCTTTCTTGAGATCCTTTCTTGTAATTTAATACTAGTTACAGCCTACTACGAAGTTCAAGAGTTCCCATAGATGCTTGCCAGATACATACTACTAGTCCTTAGACTCAAAGGTACCTCCATGTGCTTGGTTGATGGTACAGAAACAATGTGGATTGAGGATTGAGTTAGGTGGAGCTCTTCAAATCTGCATGAACCACCAAGAGGTCTTTATCACAAATAAGCAACTATCTTTGGCCAGTTAAACCACTTTTATCAAACTTTGCTGAGTCCCTTGACCTAGGCGTCAAGACAGTATGCCCATGCTGTCTGATGAATATTTAATAACCTTCTTATTAGGCCAGCACTCTCATGGGATTCGTGTGATCACTGTCAACCTTAGGTCTAGCTGCTTAAATATTCTCCAGTTCAAGTTTCATTTGAGGGCGTGGGGAGGGGCTCAGAAAAGCCTACCTGCACGGAAAGTCGCACAATTGTATTAAAATGAAACGTCTTGACGAAATAAACGTTAGTCATAATAGTCAACATTGTAGTAATACTGCTCAGCTCTTAACAGTGCACTTCAGCAATTAGCGTTGGTATGGCCAAGCAGTTTCTGTTTCAGAGGCTAACGGTACTCACCAAAGAAAGGCGGAAGATGACATACCGAATCCAAAAAAGGTTTTGTAGCAACTTCGCTTGTATTGGGAAGCGGGGAAAACTGATTATCCAACAACAGCGCCATTCTAAAAGAGTTAAATGAAATGTAGGAGCCAAAACCTCTCCTGTCAGTCGCGACACAATCAAACCGAAACCCGTACTCATTGGTAGTGGAATTGGGCTGTACCCCAAGCAGCAGGTGACAGTGCCGTGAGCCAATGGGACAGGCGACGTGTGACTGCACGTTCCTTCTTTATGCAAAGTAACATGCATGCTGACTGAAGAATAAGCAGAAGTTTACACTGTTAAATCAACATTAAAACAGCATTAGTCTATAAATTGGAAAAAAGGTCTTGCCATGTTCTGTGCAAAAACAAACAACATAAAAACACAATCCCCTAGGCTACATAAAGACGCGAATGTACTAACTGCAGCAGTCTTCCAGGCAGCATTTGAAATACAAGAATACCACACGTGTCTTTACTTGTGCACAACACGCGTGTAATAAATCGTGGTTTATTGTGTTCACTGACAAGATTTTCACAGAAGCCAAACCGACGCGCTTCTCATTATTTTAGCTACGAGGTGCAAGCGGTTCATCGCTGCGCCTCGATCAGCTCCCCAATTGTGACAGTACAGGGATGGGATTTCAGCCAACACCATCTTTTTAGTTGCATATGTAGTAGACAGCTAGCAGCATTTATACATTATACAACGTACTGGATTATATACGAGGACAAACGAAGAGCGCCACATACAAAAAGTCACAAGCGCAATTGCTGCTGGACACTAGAGGCAATGCGACTGGACACATCCTCCGCCTGGACCTCCATTCACGACTGCAGTTACATACAAACGCAGAGAAAAGCAACGAGAAGAGATGTTCCTGTCAGCTCTTAGCATTTACCAACAAAACGAATTTAAAAAAAGTTGTTAAAAAAGAAATACACATCGTATTTGTATTAAACCCAAATACATGTCCAAAACAAAAAACGACAACAAAAAAAACAAAACAAAACAGTGTTATAGGGTCTCTGGAACATGGTATTAAGAGGTTAGAGGAGTTGAGAATAAAATATTTATATATAAATGACTGAGGTAATAGCTTATAGAATAAAGCATACATGTAAAGACGCTACACACTTTTTGTACTGTACATATATTAAGTGGTACAGGAAGATGGTTAAAGTGATGTTTCATGCAGAAATGTCCAGAGGCCTAGGTACTGACTGAACACACTGTGGTTGTTTTATCTACAAAATACTGCACCGTCATATAACAGTTGATCCAATGCACCTTGACAGGTTACCAGAAATTGGCAGTACCAACCGAGCTATATGTTGGTAGAACACCAAAAATGTATGGCCTTTATGCAGAAAGAAATGTTAATACACCATTATGTGTCAACATTTATATCAGGTTACACATCAAAGGTTATAATTTAAATCTTGGTTAACAAAAACCGACTGCATTTTTTTTAAATAATAAAAAAGACAAAATACTTTTTCATAATACTGATGCCATAAAAAAAAACTGTAATGAAGGAGTAAAGATTTCCATTCTGAAGTGAAGACAGTATTAACAGGCAAGCCCTGTGGCAGATCAGTCACTCTCTTTGGTAGTCACGGTGACTAGTTGCTTGGCAGCCTTGGCGATGTCGTAGGCGCACTGGATGAGCTGCTGGGTGACCAGCTGGGTGTCGGCAGGGCAAGAGTCGGGCGGCATGGCCCGGTGGCACTCGCCCTGGAGCCGGCTGGCGCTGGACGTCAGCAGACGCAGAGAGTCACGCACCGTCTCTGAGCTCGGCCTCTGGGGAGGGAGAAAAGACGCGGGTGTGACGTTTATTACACCGAGCGGGGGCAACTGTTCCTATAAACTCAACGCGGTGCTGACAGTGAGGGGGACCTCAGAATTTGCCTTGTATTCCCAGAACATTAGGTTACTTCAAAGCAGGTTTTCTCCAAATAGCAAGATAAATTAAGCCGAAAGTCAAGACCGTTTGATAGGAGGGGAAAGTAACAGACATGTTTATTGGTCAGTCCATACTTTGGGATTAAATATCCAGTTTGCTGAGAAAAGATGCTCTATGAAATACCCCCTTGGACTAGAATCAAACTATTCCACTGTTCATAAAAATATATTAGTCATCAAAACTGATTCAGCTTTCCTAATAAGAGCAAACAAACAAACAAACCTTACCTTGGGGAAGAGGGCGGCCATTTCAGTCACAGCTTGATAAATTCTTTCTGAGCATGGAATGAAGCTACCACGATAGACAAGAAACAACAAGGGTCAGGTCTCTGTCAGCAGGGATGTCTGAGAGAGTCCGGCAGATGTTGCAGCAAAACATTCTCGCACGAGAAGCTTTGCTTCAAAAATCTAAGTAAAACTGAATCAGTCTTTTAGTGTAATGTGACTGTGTTTGTTTATCTACTTCTCTGACATCAAGTCGTAGAAAATACAGAGCAGTAAAGAAATTCAAGTCCACTTACACAGAACTATCAAAAGGAATTAAGTCCATCTAACAAAGAGTAGAGATGAATATGAGTGTTAATTATAAAACAAACTGCACAAGGACACCTTGCGATAGTGTGATACAGCGCACACAACCAGAGATAGAACCAGTAAGTAAAGTGTGTGTTTCACATGCGGGGTATATCCCTTATGTGAGTGATATTGACGACACTAAAATACAACACAGCTATGTACTCGGCAATTACCTGTTGATCAGTAACAATGTAGTGCAGGCCAAGTTGTGAAAAATGATAAAGATAAATATTAAAGACAATTGACTCATTTGGCTGAAAAAGACAGACCAGACAAATGGTCCCATTAACCTTTCTATCCACCAAGTATTCATGAATAAAATATGGAGATTTTGTCAAGGCATGCATGTCTGTCTGCACTCCCGCGTACAAATTGCTGATCATTATAATCACGAGAGTGTGCTGTTCGAAGATGTCCAAGGCGCTCCCACCACTCAGAGCCTCTAGATAAAGCAGTCAGTGTGCCTGAGAGATAAGCAGGGGGCAGTGTACTGGGCACCAGAGACGCCTACAGAGTGGCAATGTGACAAGCGTATACGCACGCAAAGACACACACAATGGGAACCAACAGGGAAGAATTGAAAGTAGACTGACAGCAGGACTGATAATGGAGAGATTGCTGGTTACCATTTAGCAGATTGATTTCAGTTCCTCTAACATAATAATAACCACCACCACCCTACTGACACTACTGCAGCCTGAAATGAACTTTAGATATCAAGGCACAGGATGTAAGCAAGTATGGCTGCAAGTGGGTGCTCTGTGGGTGTGTGTGTGTGTGTGTGTGTGTGTGTGTGTGTGTGTGTGTGTGTGTGTGTGTGTGCTGTGTGTCACCTGTCATGCTTGTTCTCCTGCGCGGCCCGCAGCAGCTCTTGGATGTTCTTGGTGATCTGCTCTGTCTTGCTGATGACGTCCTCCGTGGAGGGCAGCGTTGGGTCAGATTCACACTCGTCCAGATCCCCCAGCTCAGGGATAGCCCCTTCCCCAAGGCGGCCTCCTGCCCTGGGAATGCTCACAGGGCGCGGGCTGGTACATGCGGTGTGCAAGAATGCGATGTCAATACCACAAGTTTCACTAACCAAAAATAATAGCTCAAGGCCAGGAGAGCCCAACCCTGTTTCTTTAGAAATAGTGCCCTGCAGTGCTTATTATCAAGCCTGACTTAACACATCTCATGAGAAACATGCTTAACTGTGTTGTATTTGAGTTTGAACTAAATTATCAGCAGGAACAGATGTCTGCATCTCTAGACTTTCAGGCGGAACTGAAGGAGCCGTACCCAGAGTCTTCCAGCTCCACGTGGTTGGGTGTGTTGTCGTAGTCGCTTCCCTGCCCCTCCACCCTGGAGCTCTGTGGTGAGTCAGAGAAAGACTGGTCAGAGCCCGGCCCATAAACACCACGCCTCCTCAGACAGAGCTTGCTCGGAATGGACGCGCGCACGGTAACGACGACCCAGGCTGCAGCACAGGCATGCCTCATGCAAAAACAAACACACAGTGGCGACGCCGCCTCGGAAAACATCGCTGCAAGAGGGGAGTCAACAGTGGTAAGAAGCGCAATCGGCCAGTGGTGGCCGCATACGCCAAACGGAGCGGCGAGCACGGCTTTTTAGCCGGCGTGCTTCGCTGCGGTTTCCGTGAGATTAGTAGCCCACTACAAACGAACAGTCTGTCACAAAGCCCGGCATGACCGTCATGAACCGAAGTGGTGGTGCATGCAGATATGCTGAGGGGGTGTGGCAGTGGGTGGGGCGAGGGAAAGCCAGGCAGTGGAGGAGCCCTCCCCAGGGAGGACGGCCCGCTCAGTGAGGGAGTACTTCACCCTTTGGACCCGCTCATCCCACGCCCAGGACGAGGAGGAGGGGAAGGCGGGGAGGGAACAGGAGGCGGCCACGGATGGACCTTTCCCAATCTAGAAAGGGTTCAAATCCAGTTGTCTTTTTACCAAGGCGCGAGGGGAGGCGTAATGACAATGGCAGATGATAAAGCACACTTCAAATGCAGGATCACACAGTGACCAGTACTGATTACAGACTGAAAATGCACCCTGAGCCGGGCACGATCCAAACTGAATCACGCACGTCTTGCCCTCTGTCGGGCGACACTTACGTTTGGGGGGAGGGGCTGGAGCATGAGGCCACCAGGGCCGTGATGGGTGGAGTCTGCTCTCGGGGGGTAGTGCTTCAGGCCCGAGCCCGTCTCGTACATGGACATGGCCCTGCCCCCACGGGCCAGGGCTCGGCGCTGGGGCTCCTGAGGCTGGGCCGGGGTGTTGGCTCCCTGCCATCGCAGGGTGCTGTTCTCGGTCTGCAGGGAATTCAGCTGGGGACACAGCGCACACACACGCACACAAACAGTTTTCACTTTCAACACAGTGAGATGGGCCTGTAGCCAAAAGCACTCTGGGGAAAGATCACCCATCAAGATATGCTACTGCTATTGCACTAAATTGTCACAAGCTTTTCTAGGCATATACAGCTACAGTATGATTTTGCTGGCTTGAATTTTAAAAAATGAATAATTCTACTGAGTTTTAATGGTCTTGTTTAAATGTGTCTACTATTTTGCATGGAGTCTGATCCAACTGGTTAGGAAACCTTTACAAAATTAGCATAAATTAACATGTTTCATGTAGTGAAAATTTCAGCGAGTATGGAGATATACTTTTGCTTGATCAGCCACCCAGAGTAGGGAGGGTATGCAAGGTTTATCCATGGCCTGGTTTACCACAAGAACAATGGACACAACTCATTGGCTATCAGATTTTGCATCAAGTTTACTTAAAAAAAAAAAAGGTTTAACTGTTTGATAAAGAAATGTAATGACCTGCTTTGCCTTATCTAAATCTAAAACATGGTTCTATGCACAAGGTAAACACTCAACAACCAGGCATTGTGGTAGAGAGACACAATCTGATAGCCCATCAAAAACGGGTTCCTTACTGGTGCAACATGAGTGCCTGTGGAAACAAGATCTGGAAGCTGCTCAACTATGCAGATCAGATAACCGCTGCGAGCAAGAGCAGGGTGGAATGTGGTGGAGGAGACGGGGCGGGTCGTCACCTTGGTCTGCATGACCCTCAGCTCTTCGCTAAGGTGGCAGTTGACCTTGAGGAGCTGTTGGATTTTTGCCTCCGATTCATTCAAGGCGTTTTTGACCTCCATGAACTCCTGCACCGTGATGGGTCCGTCGGACAGGTCAGACGACTCAGTGCTCTGGAAGGGTGAGAGAGAGAGAGAGAAAGAAATGGAGACAAGGGGCACATGACCTCAGATGTTGACACAACAAACAGCCATCAGAGCCTGGGGAAATGCTTGTTTGGAAGCAAACAGTGCAGATGGTCTGAAGGAGGTTCTGGAATCAAACAACCTGTCACATCCCTGAAGAGAAACCTGGTGGCTAATTGGGGAACAATTCTGTGCGCAGCCAACTGGCAAAAGCACCTTGGTCCGCTCATCCTTCCCAGAGGCAGGCTCTCGCTCAGTGTCCTCATCAGACGCCACACTGTCATAGTCGGGCTGGTCTGCTTCTTGGTTCTCGCTCCCATGGCGACTGCCGATATCTTTCAGAATCAGTTCCACGTTATCTGGGACAAAAGATCAATAAGGTGTGCAAGACAAAAACAAAAGCACACCATGCTAGGGGTTTACAAATTAAGTGAGGAATACAGAAGCGCTACTTGTGTGTGAAGCTTGAAGGCACTCTCTCACCTTTGGCGTGATCTGGGGAGCTGCCTTGTTGACGCCGCCTGGCATCAGTTAAAATGTCGATCACAAGTGTGGCAAACTCGTGAGCGTTGAACCTCGCCAGCTTCTGCCTGCCCTGTGACACCCAAAAAGAGAGGAGGGCTGAGAGACAGGTTTAGGGCTGAGAGACAGGTTAGTGTGAAGGGAGACCGAACCTGCGGAGGGGCAGGGGAGCATGTGAGGGACGACCTGCTGGCTCACCTGGTTCCTGGTGGACGAGTACTCAGGGTTGACGGGGAGGAAGGGCACCACAGTGGTTTCGGTCACCAAAGTGCTGTGGTTCTGTGTAGCCAGCCACACTGCAACCACAAGGTGGCGACAAAATCATCATCAGGCATCAAGTTTCACAGGATTAACCAAAGTACCTGACTAATGAAATTACACGTGCCACAATTTTTTTCATATATTACCAAAACATGAATGTATTTTAATGCCTTCTTTCAGGTTCAATGCAGGAACTGAGAACCACAAGTCAACAGTGAATGGATGGATTCAGTTTGAACAGACCTGCATCAGTTTCTCTCCTGTCCACTTCGTCATACACATCCATAGCCAACTCTTCAAACTGATGATTGCTGAGCTGTAATAATAAGCGTTTGCTGGTGTTAGACATAAACCACAAAACACCAGAATTTCAGAATAATACGATCCAGCATGATCAATCAGTAACACATTTAGGAAGTTTGTGAAGTTTTGAGGTAATATATTACTACTCACACTCTATAGACAAACAATAAATGTCAACTTACTGACTGGAGTTTTTTCTTAGCAGCTTTAGCCAGCTCTGACAAATCCAGACTGCTGTATCAAAACACACACACACACACACACACACACACACACAGTATGAAAACATGTAAACAGGGAAAACTTATACCCATAGGACAGATGTTCCATCATTTTCATACTTACATATTCCTTATCCATTAAAAGTGAGCATGAAGAAAAATCATCCCAAAATTACATCATACAAATGTTTATTTTCCTAATGAAAATGACATAACATCTTTAAACCATACCTGTCTGCTATCTGGGGAATTATAAAGTGTTGTCCATTTTTATGATCTGAAACAAACAATTTGTAAATTATAAAGCTGCACACAAACTATCATTCTTTTTTTACCCCCAATTTCAATTTGTAACATAAGTCAATGAAAGACAACAGATTTTGAACAGATGTCAAAATATTTCACTTTTGTGTGTGTGTAAATACCAGAAACAAACAACAAAGTTCACAAGATGCCAGGTGATCAGACCGCCTGATACAACCAGGATCTCTACAACCCTCAGCCTGCACGTCATGTTACCTGGCCTTCTTCCGCACAGATAAAATGCTAGTCTGTCCGTCAATTCAAACTGGATTTCCACCAGTCTGTCAGCAAGCTCCTGGTGCCCTGCTTGTCTGAGGAGACACACATCCACACTTTGTTTGTTTGTACCTCAACTTCTCCATTACAATCGCCTCTTTATCTGGCTTAGCTGGGGTGAGTTTACCTAGCGTAATCAATGGGCGTGTTCCCGCTGCTGTCTGGAGCACCTGGGTCAGCTCCGTACACGGTGAGGAGCTCCGCCTGCAGCAGCTGACCTGCTTTGGCAGCCACATGTAACGGAGTGTTCCCTTTCTCCTGCAGAGCAAAACAGGCGGCATCATGTTAGACGATAACCTTCTCGTTATGAACGGTGAGGTGCCCAACATTTCTGGAACTTACTGGATGGAAAAAGTTGGCCTGTGCTCCCAAAGACAACAGCCTTAGACAGGTCTCCAGGTTACCAGTTCGAACGCTGGAGTGGAGTTGCTGAAAACAGCCAGATCACCTTAGCTTAGATTTTGGTCTGAATCAGGAAGTTACATTGTGACACAATCTAAGGAAATGAGTTAAGATGGTTTACGTTAAATGTCATATATAAAAAATAATTTTAAAAGAAACACATTTAAAACATGCAGCATTGCAAAAAAGTTTACAGAGAAATTATCTACTCACTTCCAGTGAACTGCATTTCTGTAGCTTACCTTGCTCAGGTCCTTTGCTGTCACACTATCATCTTCTCGACATGGCATTCGATGCACAAAGGCCAACATCTGGTATTTGGCCTTTATGAACTCTGTCTTATTGGGACTAAATAAAGAGGCATTGGTTCATCGACAGGCAGAATTAAAGCACATTAAACATGCTTATACTGAGGGAAAGGTTCCATTAACATTGCTACAGATGCGATCATAGCCATAACTATGTTGTAAATAGTATGTGTTTGGGAGGAGTTGTCACTTACTGCACTCTGTCCTGTGGGTTGGCTTTGCGTTTTCCACTCATGATGGAGGAGGGGTCTAGTAGACAGTGCTCCCAGATGGAATTTGCCCCATTGCTGTACAACATCTGAACCGTCTGGAGATAAAAGGATATTACATGAACATGAAATCCTACAGGCAGTTTAGAAAAATCTATCAACAATCAGTTTCATTTGATTGATTTAGTCAACATACATATAACGTCTTCCTGTATCTAAGCAAGCAGTGTCGACAGTTCTCTAAAAGATAAACGTTAAATGTAAATTTCTTAAACAAACATGAAACATTAACATGACTAAAGGCAAAAGGAGTCTGTTGCGCTGCTATTTCTGTTTGTGGAAGTGTGACTCATCCCATTTCCTCTCAGCTCCAATGGCACGGAAAGCGACGCGCCGGGCCAAGTTTGAAACAAACGTCCGGCGCAGAGCCGCATTTCTCACCTGCAGCTGGGACGGGGGCCATGCCGTGTGGGTCAGGTGGCGGACCTGGGAGCTGTGGCGGCCCAGGCCTCTGTGGATGCTACAGCATTCGTCACAGATAAGAACTCCCCTGTTGATTGAGGCCCATCGAGGCTCTGCAGGAAAATGTCAGTTGGTGTAACAGGACTTGCTTCCTATGAATCCTAACTCTAATCTAAAAGGGACTTTCGGCGGTGGCATTCCTTTTTAGTCTAGAACTAGATTTAAGGCACATCTGGGGAGCTAACTCTCAAAAGAAACACAATCATAAATCAAACGAACAAACAATAAGTCTTTATTCTACCGAAGCAAGACTTTGCTGGGATGAGTGTTTAAGCCTGTTGAATATATAGGCTATATGTGAAATATATGTTTGTGTTGAAGATTTATTTACAAACACACAGTTCTCTGAATATTTAAAAAGGCTGGCAATCAACGTTACAATGCCAACAAATCAGATATTCGTTAACACCGATTTTACTGGGATTTATCTGACCGGCCACAGACCCACAATTGCCTGGTAGACTTGTGTTCACACAGCTAGCTAACTACCATAATTCATATAATTAGCTAGCTACTTTGCTAGGAAGAAATATCACTCTGTGCACTAGGGCAAAACACATTTTTAAAATTGCAAATAAACAAAAACTAACTTTTTCCACACGATGCCCTTCTGTAGCCTAACAACTAGCATGACCCGCACTGTTATGAATTGTTTTGCATAGCTAACCACAGCTTTAGCTGTGCCCAAACATGAATACCGTTTTACATATGCAATTTACATGTCCGTTAGCTAGAAACACGTTTGCCAGGCAAAACATTAACCATTATTTATGCCCCTTAAAAGCTTTCAAACATTTTTTGAAATGACTGAAAGTGTTCATCTTTCTTCGTCGAGGTAACTAATCTTTCTGCTTTAGCTAAGATAAGCTAGGATAGCTAACCTGGACGAACTTAGCTTTAGCCAGACGGCTAGCGGGCTAGCTAATCAACAACAACAAAAAAATGGATTCATCAAACTATATTAAAATCCTCTTCGGTCAAATAAAACAGCCCATGTTTGTCAGAAAAAGCGTCATTGGGCACCGTCTTACACCAATGTAAAACAATTTTTGATGCTGCTGGCTGACCAGCTAACGGACATCCCAGTGAAATGTCGTCTTACCAGGGGCGCTGCAGTCAGCACAGATTTCCCTATTGCGAGGCCTCATTGACATAGTTTACTTCCAGAGTCCTTGAAATGTTCTCGTTTTTCACATTCATGGGATGAAATACTTGTAACAAAGAAAAACAATTACCAGAAAACTATATTACAGAACGGAAAAGAAGGTAACTGGGAATAATTTCGCCCTTGTTCTCTACACTTCAGTTGAGCTTATTTTTTCCACTTCCTGAATGGGGAGGCGACCAGTGATACACAGACGGGCGGAGGCACCGAGCGGCCAAGTATCCGAGAAAACTTATTTACTGAATTCGGTAAAACTAATTTTGTTAAATTAATTCATCAGTTCAATGAAGTGATTTTATCTCATTTAAATAAACGCATTGTTGATGTATAGAGGCTTCGCACATTAAACGCTTTTATACAGACGAGATGGGGACGTTTGTGTCATTAGAGATTAGATTCAGAGACTTTGTTTAGCTAACAGCTGTGGACATAAGCCGTATGTTCTCCATCATTTCTTCCCCTAGACTCCTTTAGTCTGATGAAAAATTATGCGTGTTATGCTTTTTAGAAAAATCACTGAATTAATGAGAACGAGATTGCTGCCTGTTGAATGGTGTATTTTGTAGTTCTGTCAACAAAACCAATACTGTTAGTTGCGTACAACGTAGTAGTTAGAAAAATACTTATGCTGGTTCAGCACTGTGGATGGTTATTATATGTAAATTATATTGAACAGGATCAAATGGTATAACATTTTTATTTAGTCTTTTTTATTAAGATGGAACTTCAGTTAAGCATTAGAATGATCCATATTTAATAAGGCAGTAGTAAGGACTTATTTTGCTTTAATTTCAATTCCTAAATAATTTACGACTGTGCTGCAACTATTGACGGCCAATAACCTAAAGAAGTATCAAGATTTTGTGGCAAATCGGCAGCATTAAGGTAATTACTTGCGTAAAAAGATGAACTTGTAAAACAAATAAACAATAAAGATGCGAGCAGAAGCAGCTGTGGATCCTGGTTTAAAGGAAATCCCTTTAACGGTGTTTCTGGAGGCTAGAGAAGGGTTCTGCTTGGTAGTTATGCTACATTTACACAATTTAGCAGATGCTGTTTTCCTGGGGCGATTTACGGTAGTGCTTTGTTGTCTTTATGGTACCTGAGACTAAATGGTAATGGTTATCCATTAGCCTAAATGATATCTGCAGCTTTTATTTATATAAAATTTCATCATAAATGTGGTACCTTTTTTTCAATATTACAATAATTAAAACCATAGAATGCAATCCGATTTAATAAAACAAGCAGGGATACAAACCTATTGGTCTACTTTTTCAGTGAGCGTGGATTTTTATATTGCTGACGAGGTTATATATTCCCGTTGCCGCCGATAGCATGGTTTTACAAAAACACCCAAGAATCGAAAAAGACCGTTTAGGGCCAAAACATTTTTGAGCGCAGTTAGGTGCAGTTAGAACACCCTAAACCCTAAACATTCGCACTATAAACATTTCATTTTTTATTATTAAACAATATGTTGCCTTGAACAAATGACTATAATGAAATATAGTAACTAAATTGGTAGTCAAAGTTTAAAATATATTTGATAGCCTGTTTCAGCATAACCCAATGGGTTGTTTGGTTATTGGTATTCGGTTAAAACAATATACTCGGTTGCTGTCCATGGTGCTGTAATATAGGAACGGCTGTTTCGCTCGTTGTGGCAGTAGATCACGTGGCCAACTTGCAGCCCATCTGTTTCAATAGTCATACGGTAAAGGGAAAGTGGCATGTGAACTCGTAAACAGACACATGACACATGGGTGTTAGGTTCCTTCAATTTACTTGGCAATAAGATTCGTGAAGAGGGGGCGCGGCCAAAACCTGCACAGCTGTCTCTGTGTTAGGATTGGCTTTCATGTAACCAATGGAACAAGGGCGTGTGTGGACGAGAGTGGTATGCGGACCTCGCATAAACATGATAGAATTGTAGAAATTACCACAAGCCATAAAGTATTACAGAATATCAGCATTTTGGGTTTGGTAATTGAGAATGTTGGCGCGAAATCCCATGTTTAACAAGGACGTCTCGGTGATGCCACACCCTGGAAATGCGCAGCACTGACTCACGGTGACAATTTCAGTGTTTTTGCCTGTGTGACGGACGCCGGATCCTGCGTACGTTTTCATCAGTAAGCTGGGCTGGTGAGGAATAACAAGAGGTCTACAATTTGAAATAATATATAATAACCAGGAGTCAAAATGGGAGGTAAGAAATTGCGTTTCAAAGGCAGCGTGATGTGACCAACTCACTAGAGTACTGGAGAGAGTCGTTATGACAAGAATATTGATTTGTTTACCTTGTAGAAACAGAGACGCGTCAGCGACTGTTGCGCAGCGTGAAGAAAGAGGTGGGTAGTCCGCGATACCGACCGAGTTTGTCTCGGTATCCTAAACGAGCACGGTCTTGAACCGTTGCATTGTATTGTTAAAACATATTGCATCCCAATATTGCCTGTGAAAAACAAGACGGCCTAAACCCTATAATAAATTATTTTACTAAATGCATATGATTACCACTTCGTTTTGTTTATTCTTTTGTCTTTATAGCTGTTCCACGGCCCGGAAGAGTATTAAAATGATAAAACTCGTAATAATGCCGATACCATGGTTTTGTTTTTTTGTGGCACGTCACTCAAGTCCTTACGGTAATGGGGAAAACTGTTACGCCAAAGAGTCAAGTAACCTGTCTAAACAAGGTCATTTTATTTGTCCTTTGGTGCCTAATCGTCACGTGAATCCGCAATTTGCACTGGCGAAATAACGCGTTATTGTATTCGAATAGCCAGTTTAGGGCAGATTTATCAATACGCTGTAAATGAATGGCTCTTTACGTTTAGATATATCACATGCTCGTTCGGTGGTGAAAATCATTCACAAGAAAGACGACAGCTCATCGTGGATGGGCCTCACGCTCGAAATGGATAAAGACCCGTATCGTTTTCCTTTACAATGCGAAGGCATGACATTGTGTACCCGTTAAAAAGGCTGCAGCCTATAGCAGGCTAACTTGCCCTCAAGAGTGATTCATTCAGTGTGTTGGAGAAGGGCACGAATACAGTTATGTTATGCAAGAATGACACTATAGATACTGTCGACGTATCGCACAGAGTAATTCAAGAAATTAGAAATGTAGCAGAAATAGTGACTAGAGTAAATCTTTGTATTCTTCAAATAAAACAATCGCCTGTTCCATATTTAGCTTCCAAGTATTTTCTTATAATGTTTGACAGGTTTTGTGTTATAAGGTTGAATTTTGAAATGATAACATTATAGATACTTAGATAAGAAAATATTACATAATTTATGTAGAAGGCACATTAGGGAGAAGGCACATAAATATGATTTTGTAAGATGTACATGAGCCTAGAAGGCTAGACAGGATTCATATCCAAATTCCCCTTGGCAAGGCCATATACAATATTATTAACAGGGAGACATGCATTTTAAAAAAAAACTGTGTGTGTGTGTGTGTGTGTGTGTGTGTGTGTGTGTGTGTGTGTGTGTGTGTGCGTGTGCGGGCGCACGCGCGTGTGTGAGCATGTGTGAATTTCCCTTTTTTATTATTAAAATGTCCTGTTGCTGCCATAGTCATAAATGCCAATCTTAAGTCACCCCTAAAACCAAGTAATTACAGTACTGGTTAATTAATCATCCCAAAGTGTTGCAGAGAGCCTGAAACAACAAGCTTGCCTCGACAGTGACAGAGGATGCTAGTTTACCAGACACTGTGGATGTTTAGCAATTTCTGCCTCAGCCTCTGTCAGACCTACCTCACATATGACTCACTGTGAGCAAGGAACTCAACACGTTACACGCATAGTGGAAGCAATGATGTGTGCACACTCCCACCTGTCCGACTCACAGTCTGTTTCACATTCTCGCCTGCGTTTCATGTTCGTAATTGGCAACACTTAATTATCCTTTTCTACCATCTTCCCCAGCTTCTGATCAACAAACAGTGCCCTTTGTTTGTTTGCTGATCTTCTTCCCTTCTGGCTCTTTAGGTGAAACAGATTATGGAGGAGGCAGTAACTCGGAAGTTTGTTCACGAGGACAGCAGTCATATTATTTCTTTCTGTGGTAAGCTTGTGACCTCTTGCTTTTTCAGTTTGCTGTTGTGAAAAAGCTTTAAATGCTCACTGAGTAGACATGCACTTTGTTTATGAAACATTGTTCCATTATAGGAAAGGACTCATTTGTTTTAACACATGCTGATGAATACTTTACACGGTACTTACTAAGTTGATTCAGGCTCTTTTTAAAATTTTGATTCATTGCCACTTATTCAATAAGGCTGCACTGAGACAACATAATGCTGAACTGTGGTGGTATGTTATTGGCATAAATGTAAAGAGCTGTTATTTTAGCCGAAGAGAAGTGGATTCGGTGGAGGTTTGGGAAGTGGTAAAGGGATGCCTTCTAATGATGCTTAATGACCGTTGACATTCACTGCTTTGACCAACGGCAGAGATCATATCCGTGTGTGTCAACACTTTGAAAGGTCAAGCTCTACCACCTCCACCTACCAATCTGCATCATGACAGGATCAGAGAGGGAGAGCGCTACATATAGTCTTATTCTGTGCAATCAGTAGGCCAACAGACAAGCAAATAAGCTCTGTTTGAAGGTTGTTTGCCTGCTATTGCATCATAGGGCATTTTGCTAAGATGAACAATAAAATTGTTCATTGTGCTCCTATTCCATTTTTGTTTGTGCGCTAACTTCACATATCTTAAGAACTTGTGTATTTGTTTGCTCACTGTGTGCATACAGGGTGCATGCCATGTAATCTGTAGCATGGACATAATGTTTTCACAGCTGTGGTGGAAGCCTGTGTTTTGCATGGGCTAAAGAGGCGGGCAGCAGGCTTCCTGCGTAGCAACAAGTTGGCTGCGCTTTTTATGAAGGTGGGGAAGATCTTTGCTCCTGCTGAGGAGCTGTGCATAAAGGTGCAAGAGCTGGAGCAGATAGTCGAAAACAAGTGAGACCCACATATCTGATGCTTCTTGACAGCTTGACTGCTTGCATGATGGCTCCAATCTAGGAATGAGTTGCTGTTGTATGTATTAAGTCAGAATCACGCATGTTCTGTCAGTATTTTCTAAACTTGGATCTTGGAGTTCTTAAAACTTGGAGTTCTTGAAACAATGCAAATGGACAGGACAATGTTAAAGCAAACAATTCATGTGTCCAGCTGAGTAAATCCAGGGGATATTTCCTTTTACCAAAGTTTCTATTCATTCTTCACCTGATTGTTTTTGAGGATATTTATATGTATATTTCTATTTTCATTTATTCACACATTATTATCTAGTTATTATGTATGGTTTGCAACAGACAGAACCAATCTCAAATGAGCCAGGAGAGCATCCGTAAGCAGCCCTGGGTTCCCAACCTCACACCCCAGGCCATCAAACACCTGTGGATCCGCACAGCACTGACTGAGAAAGTGCTGGATAAGATTGTTCTGTACTTAGTGGAGAACAGCAGGTTAGAAATCTGTTATACTTGTGCATAATTCCTCTTGAGGCAATGCTATATGGCTTACATTGCTGCAATGGTCAGAGATTTGTTTTTATTTTGTTGCAGTAAATTCTATGAGCGAGAAGCTTTGCTACGGGATCCAGTTGATGGCCCAATCCTTGCATCTTTACTGGGTATCAAGCGTATTGTTATTTTCCAAGCCCATGGTGCATAAAATGCATGTAGTTATATGGTAAGGTAAAACAAAGATAATCAATTTGTATTGTTTGTTATTGCATGTTACATGGCCAGGTGGGTATGAACTTTTAACAGTCAACCAACCAAAGGACAATTCGTTTAACGATGGCTCTATCCCATGCTAGTTGGTCCCTGTGCTCTGGAGTACACCAAGGCAAAGACAGCTAACCACTTTTGGACAGACCCCTCTGCGGATGAGCTGGTACAGAGGCACCGTATCCACAGTGGCCACTGCCGTCAGGACTCACCCACCAAACGTCCCGCTCTAGTTAGTACCCCGTCGCCGCTCCTTGGGGGCATGTGATTGAAATCCAGAATATGGTCTTCTCTGGCATACCATTGTCAGTGTGTATTACTTTTTGTAGATCCAGAAAAGGCAGTCGAGTGGCAGCATGGATGACAGGCCGTCTCTGTGGGCTCGGGACTATGTGGAGTCTCTCCATCAGAACTCCAGGGCCACGCTGCTGTTTGGCAAGAACAATGTCCTAGTTCAGCCAGTATGGGATCCACTACTATGAGCTGATATATTTAGACAAATGACCTCACTGAACAGGAGAGGTCAAGCCGAAATGGACATCCCCATACTATGTCTTTTCTCCTTCTGTAGACCGATGACATGGAAGCTATCCCAGGATACCTCTCTCTCCATCAGACTGCAGAGCTTATGACGCTGAAGTGGACACCAAACCAGTTGATGAATGGCAACATGGGGGAGCTTGATTATGAAAAAAGGTTAAAAAAAAAAAAAAGCCCAATGTATCTGATCACTGCTGAAATATAAATAGGGAGAAGATGTAGGATTATATCATTGTTGAATGGTGTGTATACCTGTTTCTTTGGCAAGTATGTGTCACTTGTCTGCTCTCTTAACAGCGTATACTGGGATTATGCAATGACAATTCGTCTAGAGGAAATTGTCTATTTGCACTGCCATCAACAAGGTAAAATCTACAGAGACTTCAATTAGTACCTGCTATTTGAGGTCTTTGCTAAATAATAATAAATAATGTCCATCAATATTCATGGTCAGTCCATCTATACACCCTGAGCTCCTCTGTAGGCTTCGCATACCATCAGCATTTCCTCATAACGTACTTGTGTCTGCAGTGGACAGTGGGGGCACCGTGGTTTTGGTGAGCCAAGATGGGATCCAGAGACCACCTTTCCGTTTCCCAAAAGGAGGTCATCTGCTACAGTTCCTCACGTGTCTGGAGACAGGACTTCTTCCACATGGCCAACTTGATCCACCCCTATGGTCTCAAAGGGGAAAGGTGTGATGGAAATGAACAAAAAACAAAAAACTTTTTACACCAATAGCTAGGAAAGGCCAGAGATTGCAGACTATATATATATATATATATATATATATATATATATATATATATATATAGAGAGAGAGAGAGAGAGAGAGAGTCTGCAAGTGTGTATACATTATATATATATATATATATATATATATATATATATATATATATATATATATATATATATATATATTACACACACACACACACACACACACACACACACACACACAGACACTTACTGAGTATAAAATAGCACTTTTTGCTGTTTCACAGGGAAAGGTTTTCCCAAAGTTACGGAAAAGAAGTCCACATGGGTCCTGTGAGTCGTTTTCTGACAAGGACGATGATGAGGCAACAGATTATGTGTTTCGCATAATATATCCAGGCAGTCAAGAGTTTGGTATGTGACTAAATGCTGTAGGATTCTGTACTGTGGTGCTGTGCTGTCACATGTGGTGTGTCATTGTAAAGTATTTCCTCTTCCCCATCTGGCCTGTACCTTCTACCCTGTCTTGTGAAAATCCCCCCTGTTTCTATAGGTTGTGATGGTGCCACAGCATCCCATCATCCCCACCTCATCAGACATGGCATCAGCATCCCCTCATACCTCTGCATCTCCATTTGTGCACCATCCATCTCATGGTTCGCTCTGTTTTGGGAGAAAGAGAGAACCTGGTCTCTGATCTTGGTCTGTCACTGTTCGCTTCCACCTTAGTCACCCACTTTCATTCTTCCACACCATAGTTCTCAGATATGACTTTGAACTATGGCACAGATACTGATGATGATGATGATACTGGTGATGGTGATGATGGCGATGGTGATGTTAGTGAGGAAAATGCAACAGGTGGTGATATTTTGGACACTCTCTTAATGCTGCAGTTGGCCCGGAACTGATGGACCAGAGCATGAGCATGTGGCAGCCCACTCCAAGGAGGTCTTCCTGCTCTTCCTGCTCTCAGAATGGGTCTTCTGATGGTGGACTTCCCAATGGTTGCAACCATGACAGGCTAGTATGACACATGACAATACCGCACTGTCTGTCCACACACATGCACAACGGTGCAACCCCCCCCTTCCCCCACAACAGTCACACAAACAAACACACAAATATGATTTGAAAAATTGCAAGCTTCTGCCTCTAAATCTGTTAACTTCTACAGGGCTCCCCTGAAGTTACTGTGCGAGACCATGAAGTACCAGATCATTTCTCGTGCTTTCTATGGCTGTATGTAACACCTCCAAAATTGGCTCCAAAATGTCTTTCTCTTTTAGAAAGTCTATAAAGTTCTTATTTCATACGTTTCTGTCATTAAGGGCTGGCCTACTGCCGCCACCTGTCTACAGTCCGCACACACCTCTCTGCTCTTGTGAATCCCACTATCATTGAGCCTGACATTCCCTACGATGCCAAAGGAGGGCTTTCCACAGAAGTGTGGCAGACATTTCTTCAGGATAGTTCTGTGAGCAGAAATCATTAAAGGCCCTGTATGCCGAACATATGCCTGAATTTTGTTTCTTCAGATGCCAAAAGACTCCTATTTAATCTCACATTTTTTCTCTCTCTGGAAGGCATACGAAGAGGCGGAGCTTCTCCGGTTGGTGTACTATGGTGGCGTGGAACCCACCCTGCGTAAAGAGGTGTGGCCTTTCCTGCTGGGCCACTACCACTTCACCATGACCGCAGAAGAGAGGAAAGAGGTATAAAGCAGAACAACCAACACATGGAATGGGAAAAAATATTTCCGAGATTGAAACTTGGATATCCTGAGTGTGCCGTGCACTATGCAGGTGGATGAGCAGGTCCGCACGTGCTATGAGCAGACTATGAGCGAGTGGCTGGGCTGTGAGGCCATCGTGAAGCAGCGTGAGAAGGAGCAGCACGCCACAGCGCTCGCAAAGTGCGCCTCTGGGGCCAGCGTGGACTTACCGCAGGACTCCACCATTAGCACTGATGTGAGAGATACTGCCATGGACAATACACTACAGGCAAAAAAAGAGCTATCTTGTTAAGATAGATACTTGGTAAGGTCTGTTTTGATTTAATTAACAAAGAAGAACATGTGCTTTGCCAAAATATTCCAACTACTAATCCCATTCAACATCGTACAGATTCAGTTATTGGCAGTCATGGGTGGAAAATTCAAGAAATTCCAGTGAGAGATGGGACAAAACCATACATCAAGACTTTCCTCTTCATAAAGTAGCTTTAAAATGTACTGTATAAAGAGGTAGATGAGGCCCATCTCATAGTATGTTTTAAAGAATAAACAGCATTAGGGATTGTTGAAGCACAAATTGCTGCTGCAAGGAAGTCAGTTCCAGAATTTACACATTTGTTTTTTATAGATAGATTCAAAGAGCAAAGAATGAATGTCTGACTAAATGATATAACGATGCATCCTTTTCAATATTTTGCCATCTAGTCTTCCCAGAGCAGCAGCTCAGAGAAACAGAGCAATGCCTGTTCTCAGAGTGAATCAAACAGTAGCACTCAGGTGAGCTTCAGCAGATGCAAAAACAAATGCATAGCAGACCCATTTTAATTTTTCTTACCTCTAGTTGTTTGGGCTTTTTGCAGGTGTTTGGGTCTGTTGATGAGGTTGACCCAATTGAATCTGAACCTAAGCCAAAAGATGAGAAGCCACAGCCAAGAATTCCAAATGGTGCACTTCCCAACTGTACCAGTTCTCCAGACTCTGGACATCCATCCTCTCGCAACTTCTCTGTCACATCTGGACTCTCAGATTGCTCCCCAAGCACAGAGGATGCATCCGCACAAGAGTCTGGAACTAAAACAGTGGTGCCAGAGCCATCATCAGTAACTTCTGTAGAACCTCCAACTACAACAGGCCTTGAAAACAAGCTCAAAGAAGAACCAGCAGAACAGAGCTCCTCAGCTTTGAACACAAAGGAGAAACTTGTCAAATCACACACAAGTGACCTCGCTGCAGAAGATGAGTTGATCAAACCTCAGGAAAATGAGGAATTAGAGAATTCTGATGCCAAAGAAGCTAAAAGGACTGACTCACTCAACTGCATGGAATTTCAGAAGGAGAAAGCAAATTTAAATGAATCATCTGAGAATAATTTTTGTGAAACAGTAGCAAGCACATTACCTGTAATACAACAGGCTAAGTGTTTTGAAGCTGAAGACACAAAGTCTGCAGACAACAATGAGAAGAGAAAGCAAGGAATTCAGGCATCAGAGTCTTCTACTGAAGAGATAACTATATCCTTAGAGGGAATCGGGGACTTACAAATTGAGACTGAGGCTCAGAAAAATATTGAAACTGTAGATAAAGGAAAATCAGTCTGTGAGGAAACCAGAGATTTGGAAATGCAAGAAAACAAGGAAACACCTAACAAATGTGATCCTCCTCAACCACCAACTAAAGAATGTTCTGTGGATGAAACAAAAACCATAGATGCAAGCAAGCCTGAGGATGAAGGAGAACTATCATTGTCTGAGTCAAATATGACCAGCGAACCAAGCACGGAATCTACTGAAACAAAAACAAAGTCTCCTCAACTTCTCTCTGAATATCAACACATAGAGTTGCTAATGAACAATACATTTGATGCCGGGAACCCAGCTGCACAAGCTGCAATGAATTGGGACTCAGATCCGTGTAGGGCTAAAGTATTAATCAAACAAATTACTGAACCTGTGCCCGAGAGCTGCATTTCCTTTTCGTCTTTGTCAAAGCAATCACCAGACATGTCTGATGACTCTCAGTCTGCTCTTGAAATGGAGGAAATCCCAGCCGCTTTGGTTTATATGCCGGCAGAGGATATCCTGGCCAAGGCTCCCATCACTTTGTGCTCTCCCTTGACTCTGTCAAGCCCTCTGGAAAAACCAGTGGTGGCTATGCCTGCTCTGGAGCTGTGTATGGATGCAGGCCTGACTACTAGCCCAGAGGGCACTGAATCAGCTCTGTCTGAGGAAGAGCCAGAGATGGAGAGTCTCTTCCCCAAACCAGACTCTCTAGCTGTAGGAGGGGAACATAAAAATGATGTTGCGTCTCCGGTGTCCTCTATCGGGACCACTTACTCTGTGAGTTAATTGATTTAAATGCATTAACAAAAGTGAATCAATGCACTCGCTTCTTTGTTGGTATCACTCTCTGGGAATGTTTCTGTCTATTTTCATGATGTGCACTATGTGCACATTTTTAAATCTTGCTCTTTCGATTTTTAGCAAGAGCTGCTAGACTTGTACACCCTAAACCTGCACCGCATTGACAAAGATGTCCAAAGATGTGACAGGAACTTTTGGTATTTCACCACTTCCAACCTAGAGAAACTACGCAACATTATGTGCAGGTGAATCTGAAAAACAGCTCTTATACTGACCAAGAAAAGGGTTGTACAAGCTTGCTCATGATGTAACACAAGGCTGCTTAGCGATTACCTTTGTTCTCTGCTTGATTTTTTTTCCTCCTAGTTATGTTTGGCAGCATCTAGATATTGGCTACGTACAGGGGATGTGTGACTTACTTGCGCCCCTGCTTGTGATTCTTGATGATGGTATGTTCACAGCAAAAAAAACCAAAAAACTCCCCACTGACTACAAATAACAAGTAAATCACTCTACCTTTTCTCTAAGTACTTGATCAGATTCCAGTTTTGCTAAGCACTCCCTTTTGGTCTTTTTAGAGGCCCTGGCTTTTAGCTGCTTTACAGAGCTCATGAAAAGAATGAACCAGAACTTTCCACATGGAGGAGCGATGGATACCCACTTTGCAAACATGCGCTCCCTTATTCAAGTATAACTTCAGGAAAAAAATTGTTTCAGCAAGGATTGATTTTGTTAATTGTTTCCACACCTTTCTAGAATAGTGTTTTCTCTTCATTTTTACTTAGATTCTTGATTCAGAACTCTTTGAATTGATGCAACAGAATGGAGACTATACCCACTTTTACTTCTGTTACCGGTGGTTCCTCTTAGACTTTAAGAGAGGTAAGCTCATATGTAGAACTTAACTTTTATTGGCTAAATAAAAGGCCAAACAATTATGGTACTTATATTCTGAACTGTCAACCAAGATATTTCACTGAATTGTCCTTGGAGCTGTGAAATATGACACACACACACACACACACACACAAGTCATGAAGCATGGAAAACCAGTTTATGGAGAATAACATCAGAGATTGCCATCTGGTTATAGATATGTTAATATTGTCATTTGTGTGTCCCTTCTAAGAAATGGTGTATAATGACGTGTTCTCCGTATGGGAGACCATCTGGGCTGCCCGGACCATCTCCTCTGGACACTTTGTGCTCTTCATTGCCTTGGCACTTGTTGAGTTGTACAGAGATATCATTCTTGAGAACAACATGGACTTCACTGACATTATCAAGTTCTTCAATGGTAAGATGTCTGTGTTTCATATTAGTAGAATAAAAAAACAACCTTAATTCAGTTGGTAATATGACCAATGGTACATTTGTACCTGAAGCACACAAAGGCCATTTTCAGTGCATGTTATTAAAGCATGCGTTTCCCCCTCCTATTCATGTTTTTTTTCAGAAATGGCAGAGAGGCATGATGTCCCACAGCTACTGGTGATGGCCCGTGATCTGGTCCACAAGGTCCAGATCCTCATAGAGAACAAGTGATTCAGCATCTTTCTCTATTCACTCGCTGTTGTCCAATAAAAAGACTGTGACCTTTTTTTGCATTTCATATATTCAGGCCCAGCTGTTAAATTGCATCTTCTTCCTGACCTCCACAGAACCCTGCTGAGAGTAGGTCTATATCAGGTAAAAAGCAGGATCTAGAAGAACCCGTCAAATTTAACTTAACTTGCTGGAGAGCAATAACACCCAAAAACTGATTACACTGGAAAGTGGGTCTGTATGGCAGTATACAGTCCTTTGCAAAAGAATGGCCAATTTTGTATGAGATTCTAAAGTTGTAGACTGCATATGGCCACAGTAGTGGAGTTGACAGAGTGCTCGTCCTCCAACAGAGATTCTTTGAAAAGCACAAAATATTGAAATCATGGTCGTCTTGTTTTTATCTGTGAAAATTAGAAACAATTATCAAGAGGGGTGCTGACTAGAAAAAGATATTTACTGAATATTTTTTTGTTTGTTACAAGTATTTTTTGCACGGAAACCTTAGTCTGTGTCTTGGCACATCGTTCTATTTTCAGGTATTATCAAACTTATATTGCAGGTGAAAAGATAATGATTTTTGTAATTATCATTTAAGTTTTCAGCCCCCAGTGACTCTGTCACTCAGTGACATGTTGAGCTGCTACACAATTATGTACCTCACTCAGCGAACCAACCTTAATCAAAAACAATATCTCTCTCTCTCTCTCTCTCTCTCTCTCTCTCTCTCTCTCTCTCTCTCTCTCTCTCTCTCTCTCTCTCTCTCTCTCTCTATATATATATATATATAAATATATATATAATCTATAATCTCTGAGATGTGTTTATTTTTTATCAGTCTTTTTGCCTTAAGTTCCTTTGTTTAGGGACAAGTACAGTGAGCTTATTACTGATAGGTGAGTGATTATACAACAAAGACAGTGTGGCTCTGCATGAGAATATGGGTTGAGTAAAGATATTCTATTTGAAACTTGTTCATACACTACTACAGACATATAGCATTTAAATGTGTGTGCGTGCGCGTGCGTGCGTGTGTGTGCGCGCGCGTGCGTGGGGGGGGGGGGGGGGGGGGGTTGAGTATGTTTCTGAATGTGTATATGCTCTGATTGACCAGCAAGCAGAATTTTGTATGGTTGTCTCATACTTCTGGCAGTGGATTCAATGTGATTGTATGAATCTGCAAAATGCTTGTAATTCAGACCAGCTGATGCAAGTGCCAGTGTTATTAACACTAACCTTCACCCATATGGTATTCTCATTCATATATGTGTATTGCCATTTCTTAATTGCTCTGTACACATTCAGAAAAATTATAAATCACAGAAAATGAAAGATCAAAAATATTGAATGATATGAAAAATGATTTATGAATTATATGAAAAGTGTTATATTTGTCTGATGGAAGTGACATTTTATTTATGAGTAAAGAAATAAAGAATACCCTAGCTTATGTTAAAAGATTGTACTCTATGCTTATATATTTTTATCGTAGTCTGTAACTACATAGTATAATGTCAGAACATTGTGGCGCTAATGATAATCTGTATTGTAATATGGAATAAATGTGGACTGTGATGAGTACATGGCCTCCAATTAATTGTCTTTCTTTTTGCCTGTTTCCTACATTATCAGGTTTGACACTTAAGTCCAGCTTGATACTTGAGGCTTAAGCCCCATGTATTTGTAGTAATACATTTTAGCATACATTTTATGGTACAGATACAACTTTATGTATTTAGTATGCATCCTCGTCATCTTCGATAAAGTAAGCCTTTTTTCAGCTAATTTATCTATATAGAAAATTAGATTTATATGTTAAAGCCTGTTGCACATTCTTTATCAAAGATCAGACTTCCAGACTTGAACACTTTTTTGTTTTTTGCAAAGCTATAAATGTTTGTGATGTATATCTAGGACAATACAAACAAACAAACAAACCAAAAATGGGCCTCTCTAAATTGCTTTAATTATTGAATTGTATAGGGTACAACCAAAAGGTCCTTATTTATTCAAATAACAACACATAAATGAATCATTACATTGTTTATTCAAATAACGACACATAAATTAAACATTACATTGTTTATTCAAATAACAAACATACATTAGGAATTAGTGAGGTAGCTAATTGCTCCCTAGGTTTATTTTAAACTTTACTACAAGACTTTCACTCTTACAGTAGACTGGTCCATTAATTACTTTCACAGTGTAAATTAAACATTTAATAGTCGGACTGATATTTATTAACTTTGTTTAAAATTCTGCGTAGATGTTCAAGGTGCTTTAGCTGTGTTTTTATAAAATGTACTTTATTTTTTGGAGTCTGCTGAGCAATGCGTCATATTCATGCGCCTGGCTCGTGTTTGGACCACGTGGTCAAGCAAAGTTAGGAGACCGCGCTAGACATCACAGCCGGGTATGACGAAAATACAGTGCCATAAGATTAGCTATACTACAGAACATTTGTAATCTGTCTTTCCCAAAAAAATGAACAGTGTAGGTGAAGGCTGTACTGATCTTAAAAGAGAATATGACCAGTGTTTTAACCGCTGGTTCGCTGACAAATTCTTAAAAGGAGATCGCAGTGGTGACCCTTGCACCGAGATGTTCAAGAAATATCAGTCCTGTGTTCAGGTAAAAATCCTTTAATGTAAAATACTACCGAATAACCTCACTGACTCCGTATCCCTTGGTTATATTTGGTCGTGTTCACTACTTGGGAATGAAGCTCTCGTCTATCACAGGTGCTTTATGTGACTGAAGGCCGTAGGCTGCTGACAGATGTTGCCGGTTGAACGTTTGAGCCGGATTGTATCATTCTGCTGCATTTGATCCTGTTTAAAATGTGGTTGCAGTATCCGCGGGATCCACCGTGTCCGCCGTGATTTATTTTTCCAAGCCCAGTTTTTCCATGGAACCAAGGAATAGACTCGTGCCTCTTTGAGCACTGACGACGATGGGCTTTGTTAACTCGCTAAATAAATTATACTGGCATGCTATCGTCTTTCTGGTGCTATTTATCAGAAATCCCATAATAGTTTTCAGAATTTGAAGTTCCGTGGTGAATAATCGATAATAAACTAACCCGGTTCCGTTAACTCGAGAGTTCGCAAGTTCCATTCCAGCTCCGGCTGGACATAAACCAGACTTAATCGACAAAACGTCCAAATCTGCAATATTCCTAAAACTGTTCCTAGAGGATTAATCATATTATTGATTAAAAGGAGTAATTAGATTTCGTTTAGTTTGTCTTCACAAACCCTACCGGTTTTAGCCGAATTAATCTTTTGAACGTTCTTCACGGTCAAATTACACGTTAGACGATACACGATCGTGGATTCACCCTAGGTTTCAATAGCTACAAGTAGCTATGCATCGGTTTTCTTGTTTATTATGCCACCCGCCGTAAACCTTTAAAAGAGGGCGATAAGCATCATACAGGGCCTGTCTTTTAACGTTGGATATTTTAAAAAGTAGGCTATTCATCTTAACCAATTCAGTTCAAACGTTTCCCTGGGCATAAATCTAAAAGTCAACAAAGTCAACAAGATATCCATAGAATTTTATGTAATTTAATTAGACCTTTAAAATCTAATTGTATGTTGCTTGGCTACTTTAACACTATGACTCTTACCATGAATCTTTCATATGTTTTATCCTGCATAGGCCCATATTCCTATAACTGCTCCTTCATAAGAAGAGAAATCTTTACATAGCATTAATGTGCAGGCAATGACAAAACATTTTTCTTCCAATGTAATGCTTTATTTCACAATATACTTGTTTTCCCCCCACTATCAATAATGGTTTAATTATAATAGTCATCAATATCCAAATAATTATTGTCTAATAAGTGGCTATGTGATGATACATTGAAGGCTACAACAAATTTGCACAAGGCATGTCACTTCATGTAATTGCCTTATAAATCACATGTTCCCTCCCATGTGATTTAAATAGATGGTTTCCTTCTTGGAGACAGGTTACCCCTTCAGTTGTCTCTTATGACGCCACATCCTGACCCTGCTACAGTCTCGCCCACTACAGGACTTAGAGCCAGGACCAAGATAGAAACGTAGGCCAGGCCAGGTTCCAGTGCCTGAGTGGACTCACCCCTGAGAAGGCATGACACTTTGTTGTGACATGTTTGGTGCTACAGTCACCCTGCCATAACACATAATGATCCAGAGTAAGAACAAAGATGATGGCAGAGATGTTGAAGTCCTTTAGAGACACCACTGGCTTAAAAATACTTTGACTAAATGCTCAAAAATATCACCAAAATTAAAAGGGCAGAAACCAGCAAAATGGCTGTTGATTAAATAGACTTTAAGATGGAACAGTGCTGCTGTTCTAAAACCCACATGCTGACTCGGTCATCTGTCTTGGAACATCAGCTGCTGCTCCTTTGCTAACGTTGTGTTCACTTTTATAGTATATTAATCATCTTTATATGGAATGCTAATTTCAAGTCCTGTCAAAGTGCAATAAGAAGTTATTGTTCGCATGTTGGATCCCATTATCAGTGCTCAGTTGATGGCTTTCAAATTTAACCATGAACATGCTTCTGTTAAGTTCAGTGGATAGACTATGATCACTGAAACACTTGCTGTTTTGAAACAGATAACTCTGTGTATGTCATATTGAATTAGAACTCAGAATTCAAGGTTATAAGGTTTGTCAATCCTGCTTTCTGGAATAGGCCCCCTGATATAAATGCATTGTGTACTAAAATATTTTACATGAAAAATGTTGATATTGCTGTCTGATGACATAATTAGCCAGTGAATTAGCTATTACAGGTCAGGAAACAAACTTAAAACAGGCACATACTGTAGATCCTGTTCATGTTTTTTTTTTTCTCAGCACATTTATAATAACCTCAGATATGGAATACATCATCAGATGTTACTTAGATCCCCAGCACATGCACCAAACAGTACTCATGTATTTTGGCAACACACAGCACTGCAAATTAACTTAGAAACATGTCAACCCTGCAGTATTTAGAGGAGATCCATTGTGTAGACCGAATCACAATTTGTCATGCAGTGTTTACACTTTGAAGCAAGATTGGGCTTACTGGTTGTAATATCCAACTGGCTGCAACAAGCACTTTAGCACATGTGCAGTCAACCATATTACCTGGTGCATACTTGTTAACTGGATTGTTATTTTCTCACACCATATTCAAGTGTTTTCCTTTGAATTGTTGGTGGCACAAAAGCAACATGAAATCAGAGTACAACCTAAGTCAGACTCTAGTTCTAGTTACAAGATGCTAAGAAACCGATGCTTTTGTGTTTTATTGCCTTGATTTCTGTAATGCATTGGTCACAAGACTTCATATAACTACAATAAATGAACTAACAATATCATATTGTGCAAAATGCAACAAGAATACCAACATGGACTAGGAAACAAGAATATGTTAGACAGGTTTTGGCAACACTCCACTGATTGAAGAGGTACATTGTTAATCCCCAAGGGGATATTGAGTCTCTGCCTTTTACCCATCTGGTAGTCTGCCAGAGCCTTTCTCCATTTGTATGAAAAGCGTAACTACCGCACCATCGATCCCTCTTGCGTGCACCAGTGATCTGGAACACGTCACTGTTTTTAACAGCTAAAACAGTTGAAACCGCACGTCTTTACCAGTTCTGTTATTTTCCTCATTATTTTAATGGTACGCTAATTGTTAGTTGTCACTAATGTTACTTTTACATGATTCTAAATAATGCAGTTTTTCAAAGTGTTTTGTATTTTTCTGTCACTGCACTTATTTATTCCGTGTTTAATATTTTTCTACTTTATCTTTTCATTTTATTTTTGCTTACCTTTGTCCTTTTGTTTTTACATGTTTTTTGAGCTGCATTTAAACATATGAATGGTGCTAAATAAATGTTATCGTCATATATTTTCATTATGCTGGAAGAAAGTGTTGGCATAGATATATTTAACCGTAGCCTTATTTCATAAAAGATTTCTGTGCTTTGATAATGTTACAGCAGTACTGTCTAGCTGTGCTTTACATGGTGCATTTTAGCTGAAGCTTGTTGTATCATAAGTGTGAGGATTTTGATACTTCTTAGCCATACCTAAATACAGCTCAAGTTGTTTTGTTCTGTATGCACACCTGCTCATGCTGTATCCTTCATCTGTAACTAACCAACTACCTATTACACAGGTTGGCTACTGTCCAATCCATTATTTAATTTAGCAGTCGAGAGTTAATTTAATAGGCTTCTGACACATGCAGTTTTCTTTTCCAGAAAGCCATCAAAGAAAAGGACATTCCCATTGATGGTGTGGAATTCATGCGTCCAAACAAAGAGAAGCCAGGCAGTTGATTGGACTTTAAAAAGGAGCCGTCTCTCTCCCAAACATCATCTACTACCCGAGTCTACACAGGATATTTGTTTCACTGCCGAGTTTGGCATTAGCAAGCACAATATTTACACTTGCAATCCTTTTTTTGGGTACAGAGGAAAACTGGATTTTGGGTGATAGAGGAAGTCAGTATTAATTTGATTTTTTTTAAGCTTAGATGATGAAAAATACTATAAACAGGGGTGTTTCACCAAGTAGTCAGTGACCCTTTGTTGCTTTAGAACATGGAGGCAATCTGTAGCAGCTGGCTGGTGAACTTCTATAATGAAGTTCTGTTGAATTATACAATATCTGGAATATGCAACTATTTAATGTATAAAACAGGGCTGTTTTCACATAGTACTGCATTTAAAGTGGAAGTTTCACAGCATAAAGAATTTTTTTCCCCCAGTTGTATGTTCTATCACATCAGTGATCATGTACCACACAATCATGCAAGTAAAAAATAAATAAATAAAAATGGGTGGTTACATTTTACTAATCTGAAAAATGACACATTGCCAGACTTTGGGAGAACAAATTCATGATTCAATGCTTTAATTGAAAAAGAAAAGAAATAAAAGCATTTTGCATAAAGCACATCTATTGCATGATACAAAAAGGGGGCACACAACAAAACAAGTGATTTAAAAAGTTCTGCCTTTTATTAAAAAAAAAAAAAAAAAAAAAAAATCATGAAAAGATTTAGAAGATTTACCGGATTTACCAGATCCTGTCAGAACAGCTGCTTTGCCACATTTTCTGAATATTTTAAGATGGACAAAGTTTAACATAATTGTCCTAAATGCCACAGGGTAAAAGCTTTCACACTGCCACTGTAACCCAAAGTCACATTTCAAGATCTCTGTTCTCTAACATTCTCTCATTTACACACTCTTCCTGGCAGTTATCAGTTTCCCAGCAGTTGTTGACCAGAAGAGGGTCTTTTATTTTTAATTTTTTTTTAACCATTTTAGAACTTGTACAGTGATTAAGGCCTTTGGGGTTGTCTCATTGATGGAATGTAAATTACAAAATTAGAAAAAAAAAAAAGGGAGGGAGGGAGGGAGGGGGGGGCGGGAACGACTAAAAGAAGGTGACATGGAAGGGAAGGGGGGGACACTTCAGCAGCTCTGGCACCACAGGTCTGTTTACCGATAGTGGCGTGGGGGCGGGCTGTGGTGCTGGGGCGGAGCTCGTCGGGGGGGAGGGCTATGACGAGACATATGACGTGGAGGCGAGCGGTAGCGAGGAGGTGGGGACCCTCTGCTCTGATAGGGAGGTGTGTACCGCCCACGAGACCTGGACCGGGAACGTGACCGCCCCCAGCTTGTACTCCGCTCCTCCATAACTCGGATGTAGGCAGTCTCTCCCTGTACAACAAACGGAAGCGGTTAAGGAGGTAGTACAATAAAACGCTTTAAAACGTGCGGAATGAGTCCATCCTAAACCGTTAATACTACATCATTAACCTGGTGAGATCTGAACTCTGTGCCATCCAGGCGACGCAGAGCATACTCCATATCTTCCCGTCTAAGGAACTCCACCACTCCTTCACCATCCCGCTGCACATCAGCGAAGCACACATCTCCTGCCTCCCTCATGTGATCTTTGAGATCCTGCCAACTTCCAGTTGGAGGAAGACCTGCAAGAGCAAGGCCAGGACTTACCCTTGTGTACCCGACCATTTACAATACCTGCACAATCCCTCTCCAACCAATGGGAGGATGCCATGCACACACAGCTGTTGTTGAATCTGATCATAGGGGACACTGAAGGCATAAAACCTACCAGTCACTATGACCCGGAATTCGGACCTGCGTGACGGAGGCCCAAACCTTCCCCTTGGTCCTCCTCCAACAGGTCCACTAAATTTGGATCCTGAGGAACGAGGATATTCCACACGCAGCTTACAGTCTCCAAATCCATATCCATTCCTTCCATAGACGGCATCCTCCGCATCCCTATAGGAAGAGAGTACAGTGCTCCTAACTTTCTTTCTACCGAGTGACACTTGAGAAATGTCTCCTCCATGTATTCCCTGAAGTCAGTCAGTGAGGGTAAAAATGAAACACCAGCCCTGGAACTCACCGTGGGTCCTCAAAACGAACAAAGGCAAAGGGGATGGTGCCTCGGTTATTCTTCAGCTCGATATCCCGAATTTTTCCATATTTGAAGAAGAGTTCCTCAATGTCCCTCTCCTGCACATCCATGGGAAGGTTCCCCACATAGATCCTCCCGTCCGCCATAGCTTAAATAGGCCTAATGCAAACTGAATGGACCTGCAGCCTTCGAGGAGATACAGGATTCCAAAAAAGGGTGTTGAAAGACAATCCCGATAATAGTCCGTCCTCCTAAAAACGTCCTAATTAAAACTCTAAACTCTGGGCAGAGCAGCGGTAGTAGTACATGATGAGTTCAAGTAACACAGCATAGGATCTCTTCAAGACCTCATCAGAGTCTGAAAACTTAAAAACACAGGATAATGAGTTATTTCTGTCAATAAAGAAAATGCATCACATTTCTGTGGAAAAATAATCCCAAGAACTGTAATGCTACTACTTGTGTACCTGTATGAGGAACATTTGACTTGCATAATTTCAGTTAAAAAAAATGTATCAATACAAGTGTCAAATAATACAATGAAAGAGGGAAGTGCAATCTTTATCTTTATATGCGGGGCATGTGGATTACATAGTTTCCGTAAAAATTCATATCAGTGCAAGCGTCATAGACTACATTTAAACAGAAGGAACCGCAAGATGTGCTTTTCTTCACCCTATCGTAGGCCTATCTGTCGGTTTAGACACTGCAGGCGTTAGAGCAGGTGCTGAAAAACAGTTTCGGTTCAGAAAAGACCCCTCTACATGTGACCGAGAAGATTTAAACGATGGAGAAAAAAACAAAAAAAAAACACAGGATGTGTCCAACGCCGATTTGGCTGGCAAATTAGGTCGCGGATAGTACGATGCCCATTCAGATGGACGAGTGTTAACACCTTGAAATCAGGAAGCTGCTAGTAACTAGCGTCGTGCTACATCCATGTGGGGCTTTCTAGTGCGCGCTAGCTGGCTAAATCACACAGCTATCTTAGCTAGCTATAAATGGCGTGTGTCGTCGTCACATATTAGCCAGCTATATGTCCGAATACGGCAACAGGGCTGCGTCTAACTAGCCACGATCTTGTCATTCACACGCAACGAGGCCCTTCGGCTGGGTTTTCTAAAACTCGAGTACTATAGTTAGCTACGCTAGTCAGCTAACTAGCTCAACAGGCTACCTATGAGGTAGCTAGCTACGTATGTAAATACGACAATTAACTATTTTCACAACACGAACTGTACACAGCTGACTTTATTACACATTATGCAAGTATATTTCGGCTACCTAAATAAATCAGATAACCTAACTGGCCAGCTATACATCATATCCTTAATAGCTGGCGAGCAAACTACGCTAGCTGCGTCAGGTAGCACTAGCTAGTGTTAATGTTAGCTGTTAAGTGCGATAGCTAGTAATAAACGATGCCAACAGTTTAATGCCGTTTAATTGCACGGAAACTTTAATTGAATCACTTAAATGCTGCAGCAGCCAGAAACCTCGCCAGACGACATCTCGGCTAGATTAACTAAATGAATACACTGGCTAGTTAGCTGAACTGCTGCCATGTCTCTTTGTTGGGACAATGCTGGTAGCTAGCTCGCTAGGTGAGAAGGTTGCAAACGGAGTCTAAGCATGAGACCACCGAATATGAAACTATTTCTGTGCATTCTTGTGTACAAAATATACAAAGACGATGAAGATGTTAAAAGCTTGACCTACCTCCTGTAAATAGAAGCCACCAGTTAACCTAAGATAAACAATCTTACTCGCTTCCTCCGGAGCAGGAAGTGTGATGACTCCTCGAGTTACTCCACCCTCTTTACCGCTCCCTCGTTTTTTAAATAAAAACCCGCCCCTATATGAAAAATTGAAAAAATACTAGGGACTGAAAGACAGAGCAGTTAACAGAAGGGTTGTCCCAGTGGTGATAGGGGCACTTGGGGCTGTGATACACACACACACACACACACACACACACACACACACACACACACACACACACACACACATACATACATATATATATATATATATATATATATATATATATATATATATATATATATATATATACCCACTCATCGATAACTGGTTGGATCCTATAGTATTTGGGAGACAGGTCATTCTCACCGTAGCAGTACAGTGGTATGTAAGTTATTGCTGTTGGTGATGGTATCTGAGTGCTAGATATATAAATAATCACAAAGGAATGAAGTCTCATAGTTATTACTTATCACAAATATGTTTATATGTGAGATATTGTCATTTCTGGCAGCAGCCTATTCAAAATGATATCCTTCTGTTCACAAAATGTCCCATGTAGCTTACTTGCTTAAAAGATCATGTATCAGCTTCATTTTTTTTACTGTTTTGTGTCCAGTTTTATGGTTTCAGTCATGATATCATCTTTTCCAAAACAAAGATTATGATTGGTTCTCAGATTGATAGTCCAACCCATTCTGGAGGATTTGCTGTGAGGACAAAAGCTTTTTCATGGAATCCACACACAAGCACATTCATAGAAAGGAAGTGTGGTGAAAAGTTTCTTTCTGCTAAACAGGTTATTGAAGGTGGCGGGGAGGTTTGATTCTTAACTCAAAGCTATACTAACTGAACTGTGAAGCAGGAGCTACAAATTCTGGGTTACTACTGAAAACTCATCCACCTTGGGCAAATATGTTGGACTTTCCTGGCTACTTTAGAATTTCTTCAGAGCAGTACCATCCCTGAATTGACAAGTACTCTTTTACATCAGGTAGTTAGCATTTGAATCATTTGAATTGCTAGAACATCAGATATTTTTTTCTGTCTCCTGCTGTATTGTTGTTGTTGAAGTCTTCCTGTTCAAGTTTAGATTTTTAAACTGTGGACGGTGCAATTTAAATGTTAGTCAGTATAGTATTTGTAGTATACTACTATTTGTAGTAGCAATAGTGTAAGAAAGTAAAAGTGCTGTAATACTTAGGGTGTGAGATTGCCCTATTAATTTCCTATATTCAAATGAGATGACATGGCCATATTTCCTGCATTTCAAGGATTTTCAAGGATTTCAAGGATTATAGTCAGGTGCATTTTCTATCCAAGTCTTTTCTGTGAGAATAATCGTTGTGCCCTTTCATGTGTTTTTGCTCACATCTTTCACACAGAGAGCAGTCACTTCTGGTAGAACAGGTTTGATTATTCTTAATCTAAACTGCATTAAGTTTCATGGTCAGGGCAGAAAAGGGTGCTGTTTCTGTCTAACAGTGATTTTAACTTCTGTTTTTGGAAAGTGAATACTTTTTCTGTTTAGTTTCTCTAGTGATACTAAAACAATTGCATTCAATTTGACTTTTCTAGGATGCTTGTTCTTTCCATATTTTAATAAATTATCTGTAATGATTAATTAAGAATCCTTATACAAGCACTCTATTAGAGGCTATAATTGTTGATGGTCCTGACATTATAAAACCTGGATAGAAACTGTTGAGAGGTGTTTAATGTTCTGAAACTCTTTCTATGGGGGTGTAACAATGATTTTGACATATACTACTCATCGGATATTTCCTGTACAAACACACTGTTTGCGTTTCATTTGCCTCTGCTTAAAGTATGTACTTTACTTGCTTAAAAACCATTTGAGCACATTGCATTTTGTATTTTACAGGGTATTTGAAATAGTGAACAGAGTATTTTAAAGGTGTTTCTAAAGCAGGGACTATTTCCAAAACATCACAAGAATTTGCTATGAGGCATTCATTGACATATGCTGCAGTAATTGACATGGGTAAGAGAGTGTGTCGCCTTTCCCTCTCTGAGGCTCCTGGCCACAGATAGCTGTGGCATCAATCAGGGATTGAACTCACAATCTGCTGAGTCATCTGTCCCTTTGAGTATTTCGTGGCGATATCGCTAAGACATTTCTTCTAAGCACTGTTTATTTGAAAGGTCTTAAGAATGTGTTTGATATTTTATTCAAATACAACAATAATAGGTGTTTTCTTTAAATGTTCTTTAAATAATTGACATGATATTTTTACATCTTATCCTCTATTTCTTTTATTTCAAAGAAAGAAAGAAAATTTTAAAGAACACACCTATTATTAAGTTTTCTGGCAGACAGTGGCTGGAGTGCATATGCTGTCAAGGCAACAATGCCTTTAGTGCAAATACCAAAAGCCATACTTTTGGTTTCTCATCATGACAGTTCAGTTGCAGGTGCATGTGTATGTGTAATGACTTTTACTTTTAGCCTCCATACCTCAAATGTCCTGCATGCTTTTGAATATAAATATGAAAAGCATATTAATAGGTTTAAACTATTGCTTCCAGTCTGCCGTCAGTGATAAATGCAGAAGGGGTGTGGATGTGAAACACGGATTTGTTCATTTTTATTGCCTGTCTTGTTAGTTTGTCCACACCTGGAATGAAGCAGTCATATATTCCTGTCATTTTTATAAAATGGAAAAAAACAACAATCACAAGAACAGAAACTATTATATGTTAGACTATAACAATGTTTTAATAAGAACCTTTTAGTGATTTGTGATAATCATTTTATAGTGGTAGAAAACATGAAAATCCTTAAAGCTTATCAAGCTGACTTTATTTACTCAAATGTATTAATGAATTAGCATGCAATAAACATTTTTTAAGTAATCATCTTAAAACATCCTAAACAACACACTGAAACAGTTAATAAGGGGAAGATATCTCATGCTTCACTTAAAATTTAAATGATTTTAGAAAGAAGACAGCAAATTCTAAGTATAAAGTAATCTTTTGGCCTTAAGCATCAAGTTGGTGTCAGATATTTCTCACAAAATCTCATCGATCCAAAGTCAAGTCAGTTTTTTGGACTTGAAATCCTAAGTTTTTTTCTAGTACATTAAAGCCATCTGCCTGGTCATTTTAATCAGTTAAGAGTCAAGAGGCTTTTTACTGTCAACACACTGAATGGAACAACTGTAAAAATCTAAAGTAAACAAACTTAGTGCCACACCTTTTTTGAATGTGGACGACTCTTTTAATTTTATTCAGTTACACCACACCTCAGTGTGTCAACACTGTCGGCACTCTTTACATTACACACCATTATAAGCCATTATATACCATTATACCATTATAAGCACTCTAAACCAGTCAAGCTTTCTTACACTCTATCCACAATTGATTTGAATCTCTGTGGATGACCAAGAATGTACCAAAAAACCTCTCAACCAACAAAGAGCAAAAAGAAAAAATGTAGAACAAAAATGCACACATGTTAACACACAGGAAAAAAGCTTTTAAAAATACAAAAAATAGCTACACAAAGACTATATGTGTTGTTACTTGCTAATTTTTCAGGAGGAGTTTTTGTAATGTTTACTAAGTCTCAATCCTGCAACCTATCTGTCACTTCAGTAAAACCTCCCGTCAGATTTCACACCATCCCACTCCCCTATCTTGATAGCAAGCAGCACCCTTTGAGGCAAGCTGATAGTATCACAGGCTGTTTATATTACATTAAGCAGATTTTATGGAATCATTGAAGCAAAAAGGAAATGGCGTTTAAAGGAAGACTAAAAGCTACTAAAAAGCTCATTTTTGCCTTCCAAAAAAAAAGATGCTAGTGCAGGAAGCTTACTGAAAGGAGTAATATGTGCTTAACTTACATTGCACAGGCAGTGGTAGCTCAGTGGTTAAGGTATGAAACTTGTAATCAGAAAGTTGTCAGTTCAAACCTCACCACTGCCAGGTTAACCTTCAATTTCTTGAGTTGTACTCAGTCATAATTATCAGTTCGTTTGAATAAACGTATCAGCAAAATGTACATGTTTCTTCTGCTGGTATTTCTTGGCAGTGGAGCCAACATTAAGGGTTCAGATGAGATTATTTACTAGGTGGACACCAAGCAACTTGGTGCTTGTAACAATTTCTACAGAAGAGCAGTTGATGTGCATTGCTGCACAGTTGTTGGTCAGTGGACTGAGCACACATCTCTCAGTGTGATAGTGCTGGAGACTCTGCTCCCAATCTGAACTGACTGGGGTGGGGTCTCGCAGTTCTAAAGTCCGGGATCCAGTTACAGAGGAGATCAGTCTCAGCTTTTCAGTCAGATGCTGAGGAATGAAGTCTATGAACAGCATTCATACTTTTTTGTCCAGATTGGTAAGGGCCAGGTGAAGGAGCAGCATTTGCATCGGCTGTTGAACGGTTAGGACGATTTGCAAACTGTAGACGGTCCAACTGAGGGGGGCAGCTGGTCCAGCATCCTTCCGTGGGTCCAGCAGCCTTCTGTGGGTTGACTCTGAATGATTTTCTTCCATCAGCCATGGTCATGCACAGTACCTGATCATTGGGGTTAGGGGTGGCCCTTCTTGCTGTGATGTTGTTCAGTTCTTGAAACCAGCCCTAGAAAGCATTCAATGCACCTAAAAGGGAGGTGTCACTGTCACAGAGAGGAGATGTTGCCCTGGAATTGGGGATAGACTGAATGCCCAGAAACATGTGTCTTGTGTCATGAGAGTTCTCCAAGTGTCCATAGGTTCTCAAAGCACGTGTATGCTTCACATTCCTGATAGCCTGAGATACTTTGGCCTAGCAAACAGGCCACTTTGTCAGCTGCTCGGAAGGCAGCATACAACTTCTGCAGCACACGCACCTAAGCAGTCATTCATGGCTTTCTGTTGTGTTTACATGTTTATATGTTTACACGCATAACTATACTAATAGAAAACCAGTACAACAGCGTAAACTTGGTATTGTGTAAAATACGTGCTGAAGAAAGAACACAGAAATTAACTTTTCTGGACACTCTGATTAACTGCTCTTTGCTAATTTAGACCCTGTAATAGCTGTTGACTGACTTCATGATTTTAAACAATACATTTGCTATTATCACAAAAAACCTAACTGACTATATTGAGTCTTTTTACACATAAATACCTTGCCTTCTGTTTGAAACCTGTAATTCAATGAGTCATTACGTTACTGTATTTTTTGATACTTTAACAGCTGTGTTACTGTTGATGACATTTCTTAGCTATAATGAATTTACATTTACGGCATTTAGCTGACGCTTTTATCCAAAGCAACTTACAATTATGACTGAGTACAACTTGAGCAATCGAGGGTTAAGGGTCTTGCTCAGGGGCCCAACAATGGCAACGCTTGAACCAGCAACCATCTAATTACAAGCCAAGATTCCAAAATATACTTAAAGTCCTAGCAAGTAAATTAAAGATTGAAATTAATAAAGGTATCCAACTTGAGTCACACATGTTTCTAATTTTGTTAGGTCTAATGGTGTAACTAGTATATTATGGGTCCTGATGCAACACAATACCCCCCCCCCCAAAAAAAAACCCCAAAAAAACCAAAAAAAAACCAGACCTTGGTGTTGTCAAAGCAAACGTACGTTGACATATTAACCAGAATGTTATATGTTACAATAGACTTTCAATGACAAAGGCTATGACAAATGATAAAACATTTCACTGCCAGTTATACCATGTGTGACTGTGTACGTGACAAATAAACTTTGAACTTTGATATATGTAAATGTATTAGCAAACTAGAAACAAGATCCAGATCACAGTGGATGTGAGTGGGGGCTGCTTTGTCATCTCTTTCATTCAGAAGAATAATCGTATACTCATATTACTACTACTACTAATAGAATCATAATAATACTATATATATCTAATGTTATTATAATACCATTATAGACAGTGAACCAGGTGTTTTCTTGTCAATCAGGGAAAGAAAAGTATGAAAGTGATGAAAAGCAGTCTGCACTTCCACCCACTGTGATCTGGATCTTTTATATATGCAGTTCCAGAAAAAAATAAGAGACCACTCCAGTTTTTTCTTAAATCAGCATCTCCACATGTACATCAGCCGTTCCATTCAAGTGTTTTTGAATTCCTTCACAGACACACCTCATTCTACTTAATGAGATGCTGAACAGGTGATCACCTTAAAGTCCTATTCTAACGAGGAACAGTATAAGAACCACTGCTGGTGTCATCACTGTTCTCTTGTTATAGAACCAGCTGGATGGGAAAAGCAGTGCCAGGACTACCCAAAAAGTAAATGTAGTCAAAATACAGCTAAAGACCATGCCAAAAGAGTTGAGAAGAAAGGTTCTTAATAAGGAAAAGAAGGGTTCAGTTGTAGCTTTACTGGCAGATGGATACAGTGAGCGTCAGATTGCTTCTATCTTGAAAATTTCAAAAACTACGGTTCATAAGAACAAGGTCAAGCAACAAAGACATGGGATAACAACAGCTACAAACTGGCAGAGGTCGAGAAAGACTCTCTACCGACCATGATGATCACCACCTCATTCGAATGTCACTTAACAACCGTAAGATGACGTCAAGTGACCTACAAAAAGAACGGCATGCAGCAGCTGGGGTGAACTGCACAGTGAGGACGGTTCTAAACAGGCTTCTGGAGGCAGAGCTGAAGTCGTGCATAACTAGAAAAAAGCCTTTCATCAAAGAAAAGCAAAAAAGAACCAGACTGAAGTTTGCGAAAGACCATAAGGATTGGACCATAGAGGACTGGAGTAAAGTCATCTTCTTTGATGGGTGCAATTTTCAGCTTTGTCCAACACCTGGTCGTGTAATGGTTAGACGGAGACCTGGAGAGGCCTACAAGCCAGAGTGTCTTGCACCCACTGTGAAATTTGGTGCCAGATCGGTGATGATCTGGGGGTGTTTCAGCAAGGCTGGAATCTGGCAGATTTGTCTTTGTGAAGGACACATGAATCAAGCCACTTACAAAACTGTGCTGGAAGAAAATTTGCTTCTTTCTGGTCTGACAATGTTCCCCAACTCTAATGATTGGTTTATTCAACAGGATAATGCTCTATGTCACACAGCCAGGTCAATCAAAGTGTGGATGAGGGGACTACCAGATCCAGACCCTATCATGGCCAGCCCAATCTCTAGATCTGAACTCCACTGAAAACCTCTGGAATGTGATCAAGAGGAAGATGGATGGTCACAAGCCATCAAACAAAGCCAAGCTCCTGCAATTTCTGTGACAGAAGTGGGCTAAAGTTACCCAACAGCAATGTGAAAGACTGGTGGAAAGCATGCCAAGATGCACGAAAAGCTGTGATTAAAAATCAGGGTTATTCCAACAAATACTGAGTTCTTGACTCATCCTGAGTTGAAATATTAGTACTGTGTTGTTTATAAATGAATATGAGCTTGTTTTCTTTGCATTATTTCTGGTCTGAAATTTCTGTAACTGTTTTGTTATTTTGACCATTAGACATTTTCATAAAAAACATGCTCTAAAATACAATATTTGATCTGGAATTTGGAAGTTTTAAGTTTTTCGTTTGGTAGTTTATAGAATAAAACAAAACCGCACAATCTGGTCAAACACATAGCCATCAATTGTAAAACTAAAGAAACTGGACATTTTGTAGCGGTCTCTTATTTGTTCTGGAGCTGTATATAAAACAAGGTTGTCTCTAACGTTTTCATTAACAATGTCAACATTGTTTGTTTCAGGAACATTATTGTGCTGCCTTCAAATAAGCAACTGCTAGCCAGCATCTGTAGCATATTACTATTAGTATGATAGTAACATTAAGTAATACAAATATTTAGTAAATATAACAGTGTGATAATACAAACGGTGACTAATTGCATATTTGTTGATGCTTTGCCATAAAAACATTCACCAGACAAGTGAGCTACAGCAGTCCACTCAACATGCAACTTTTTCGCTAAGGAGAGTGGAGATATTTTACTTTTCAAAATAAAACCAGCTTCAGCTTAATCTAAAAGTGGTGGATCAAGTGCTCAAGTCCAAATTTTCACTTTTTCGATGAACAGAACAGCCAATCGAAGGCTCTGTTATCTTCTGAAGTAAGCATCAAGTTTAGGAAGTTTGTTTAACTCAACCAACCGATCACATTTCTGTTTTTTGTTTTTTTGTTACTTTTAAACTCGGCTTTTGTGTTTGAATTTTTGAATGTACTTATCATCTTTACAGCTACCACTAGTAAACCACAAAATACATTAAAATGCCAAAGCCAGCTACAATGTTAAAGGGCCTCTATCATGTAAAACTGAATTTTCTTCATATGTAAATATTGTTAAAGGTTCACAACACCATTCACTTTCTCTGTCCATACACTAACCAGTAAAAACATCCTGTTTTGAAATAACCATTTCTCTATTGTCACAAGGACACACTCATTTTCATACCTCTACCTTTTTGGCCTACAGCATTTACCTCTGAGTGCTTTTTGAGGCACAATACAAGGCAGCCAACCAGAACAGAGCTAATTTATCTTATATCTAAAAGGTGCAATAACAGAAACAGCCTGTTTAATCCTAAGGGATAAAGAGAGGTTGGAAAGAGAGGTTGGCTGGGAAAAAATGAATTCTGACTGTTGGAATATAAAGCCACACAAATGTTGTAAGTGGACACAAAGGAAAAATATTTTAAAAAATATAGGATATGAGCCTTTAACTTAAATGTACCTATTTGGATGCTACTGGCCAAATAAGAATTTTACCATGCAACAGGTATAATTTTGATAAATAGTTTGATATATTTTGATGGAATTACTTTCATTTTTTAGAATTTTAGAGTTAAAAATAATTAATATATTATGTTTCAAAGATCACAAGTTACAATTTTAAAAACCACTTTTCTGTTGGTCTACCATCCATGAGACACATTATGAATAAGAGGAGTGTGAATTAAAGTCAGGACATGTCCCTGGTGAGGGATAATTCTAAGTTAAACTATCCATATGCCTAAAATTAGGAGCCCAGATGAGATTGGTTAAGACCGGTTGTTGCTGGGTACCCCTCACCCCTATCTCCATTCAGATCCCAAGTAACAAAAATATGTTCATTTCACTCCGAGTGACTCTACTTAAATCTTCACCTCTGGTGTTAGATAAATACAGTTGAGTAAAGAGTGAAATGTAATGAACTATAAGATGAAAGTCTGAAAAATTGACAATGATCAATCAAGATCACATGAACATGAAAATACTTGACTACTAACAGTATCTAAGTACAGTTGTAGAGTTATTTGTGATAATAAGCATACTAAATGTTCACATGCACAGAAAATGAAGGGTTATTACAGGATCATGTGATTGTAACAGTTCTTATTTGTGTTTCTGCCATGACTAACTTTTGATTTCTTTTCTATTGTGAGGCTTCCCAGAATCAGGTTTGAGTGACACAGAAAACATGTCACAACACCAGCACAAGTCAGCCACCCAAAGGGTGACTCTGGTGATCTTCTTCACCTGTGTCACAATGGTTCTGTACAGTTTCTCTACACCGTATCTCCAGGCCAGCCCACGGAGGTAAGCCATGTTCTTAAACAAGCAAGTGTCAAAAAAGTATAAATGTAAATACTTGAAATTAAATGGTATGTTAATAATCAGTCTTTATGTTTGTTACAAAGACCAATTTTCTCAATGCATTGACAGTATATACTAAGTGGTGAAGGGACGTTATAGCTCTGTGAATGATCTATGTTAATCATCTGCAGACTTCCAAGAGCTGTTCCATGTACACATCAAACAATCCCTATACAAAAGAGGGAATTTCCCCATGCTTCCAAAGGCCCAAGGGAAGTGAAAAGTTGCAAGCCAAAAGTGGACCTGATGTTCCTAAAGACGCACAAGACAGCCAGCAGCACCATCCTAAACATCCTCCTCCGCTTTGGGCAGCGGAATCATCTGAAGTTTGCTCTCCCCAACAGTCGCAATGATTTCTTCTACCCATCTCGTTTTGTTCGCACGCAGGTGAAGGATTATGTCCCAGGCGTGTGCTACAATATAATTTGCAACCACATGCGTTTCAACGCGGAAGAGGTGGAGGCGCTTCTTCCAAACGACGCGTTCTTCTTCACAATCCTCAGAGAGCCAGCGATGGTGTTCGAGTCGTCGTTCCACTACTTCAAGAAGCTTGTGCCCCTAACATGGATGATTCGTGGAGAGGACAAACTGACAGTGTTTCTGAGCGACCCCAACCGCTACTTCACCACAGATGGATTCAACGCATTCTACCTAAAGAACGTACAGTTTTTTGACCTTGGGTATGACAATAATTTAAACCCGGAAGACCCGATAGTGGAGCAGGCCATCCATGCGATTTCGGATCGCTTCCAGTTAATTTTAATTGCAGAATATTTTGAGGAATCTCTCATCCTGCTGAAAGACGCCCTCTGCTGGGAGACAGACGATCTGCTGTTTTTTAAATTGAACGCTCGCAGGAGCACCAGCGTGGCCCAGCTCACGCCTGAGCTGAGAGCCAAGGCCCACGAGTGGAATAGTGTAGACTGGAAGCTCTATCGTCACTTCAATGCCACCTTCTGGGCCAGAGTGGACACCTACGGCAGGAAGCGGATGGAAAGGGACGTGAAAGAACTGCGTAGAAGGAACATGGAGATGTCCACCATCTGTATTGACGGCGGGATGGCAGTGGAGGAGCGAGACATAAGGGATGAAAGCATGAAGCCCTGGCAGCCTGTGGGAGAAAACTCTATTTTAGGATACAATCTGAGGACCAACATTGACCAGCAGTACAGCGAGCTCTGCCGTAAAATGCTCATGCCTGAGATACAGTACTTAACAGAACTTGGAGTCAATCTGTGGCTCACCCAATTGTGGAGCTGGTTCAAATATTTTTTAGCATTATAAGAAACATATTTTGAAAAACATATTTGAATGAACTATTTTCTTTCTTTTTAAATTATGTTTAATTATGTAATTACTAGAATTTATAGAAATTCTGAAATGGAACAGAATATGCACTGTTTAGATTGCAACTCTGTATGTGTGTGTGTGTGTGTGTGTGTGTGTGTGTGTGAGTGAGTGAGGGTGCATTTCATGACTAAATGGTGTCAGTACACCTGATAGATATATAATAAAATATTGTAAATATTATCTCACAGTAATTGAAATTGCCTGTGTTGTTCATCTTAAAAACCATTATGGATTTCTAAGTCTGAATAGCAACTAAATCACTGATCTTTTTTTTTTTTTTTTTTTACTGAGCATTACATATTTGTATAACATTGTTATCATATATACAACTAGATTATTATTAAATATAATAAATCATTAGTAATTTAGAATTAGGTTTCAAAATATTTGAATTATCCCAAACACAGAAAAGAAGCAAGGACCACAAGTGATTAGATATTTTTAATCATAAGTTTTTTTTGTATTAAACTACCTCAATGAACTGTATCTGAAAACTAGTCTGTGTGTAATACCAGCCGAAAACTAGGGGTGGCAGTTTTGAGTTAGAAGGTTGGTCTTGCGTCACTGCAAGAAATTACAGTGTATCAGAGTTCAGTGGGTGCATTTGCAGAGAAATCCCTTAAGCGTATACTGCAAAAGCTTTCTAACACGTTCGAGTCCAGCCATGAATATGTGAGTTCACTGGAAAAAATTAATTAATTAATGAATGAACAAAGTATTTACAATTTTTTAAATAAATATAAATTCGAAAACGTTAATATTGATTCTGATTGATATATAAGCAAAACAGTCTCATCATACATTTTTATTATGGATATTGTCGGTTTAATTGTTGATTTTGTAATTGTAATTTTGGGTGCCATCGGGTACACATGGAACACGAGGGAATTAAAATTGAAGGCATTATGTTTAAATGAATGAAACCAACATAACTAGAAAAACTTCAGTCATGCCCTTAAAGTGGGTTATTACCTAAATTCAAGATCATTTAAATGACACGAAAATTTGGCAGCAATACTACGGTCAGTTGCTCTTTAAAAGGTGGGCTTTTCTGTTTTAGCCAATGGCAATCAAGAGAAGTCAACTCTTTGTGTTTTTATTGGATAAAGGTAAATGAGCATATCCAATCATATCGTTTTACGCTCGGATCGCTATCTACGGACCGTGAGCGCAGCGATTGGAGGCGCCCTCGTTGTGTTCAGTCTGAGGGGGACCATACGATCCTGCCCACTGCCGACTAAGCAGTCTAGCCTAGGCTGCAGTGCAGCCGAAATGGGGGCATGGCCCCATGCCATATATTAGGCAAAAAAACTAACTCACTGGTTAATTTAACGTTAGTCACCAAATTAAAGCATTTGTTGTAGGCTACTGCCTGGCTTCCCGTGCGGGAGCACTTTCATACAGAGGGCTGCGTTAAACTGCTAGGTTTAGTTACTCGAAACAGTTTAAAAATCCATCGCGTCGCTTGCGTGGAGGTCCGCTGTGAAACTTCGGGTGAAACGGGACAAAAACAACAACAGAGGCTTTAACCGTAAGTTCGCCTCCACATCTAAAAATCACTCGGTCGTTGTAAACCAAACATTGGCGTTAGCAAAGTTGCTAGTTAGCCTAGCTGTCTCGGTGAACGCTACCCGCTAGCTAACCTTAGCTTAGCTAACCAAATAACGTTTGGCTAAGTTTGGCTGTCCTACATGTCACCGTGACTTAAACCACGATAGTGGTACAGGGTTAAATTACAACTGCTTAGTTTGCTATTTACAAGTTAACAAACAGCAGAGCTAAATGGCTATGTAGTTGTAAGCAACTTACTGCACCGCTAGATAGGTTAGCTAGTTGGCTCGACTGTTTGGTTGTTTACACAGTTCTGTCTGAATATGGACAAGCAAAGTGGATCATATTAGACGACCAAAATGCCATTTTAAACAAGTGTGTTGCTCATAGCAGCCCTGTAGGTTTGCTGGCTAGATGTCGGTCGATATAGTCAGCCAAGCTAACTAGCCAATTCTTTGTTCACGAATCTTGCTTCTAAGCATAAAGTGGTGCTGTTAAAACTACAGTTGACATAGTTACGAAACTGCAGTCACTGGACTTCCTTCGGGGCAAAAGATTCGCTCATATTAGCAATTTACAAGTAAAATAACTCGCAAAATTAGCTAGATACGCTTTATGCAGACAGCTGAACGCGAGTTGAAATCATCTTAAATGCTTGTCTGCAAGCTAGCCAGCCACCTACACAGTATGCGGAATTTGATAAGCAGTTGTTTAGCGTGATTAACGTCCAGTTTCCCTTAAGCTCATGGGTTGTACTTGTATCCTTCAAGGAGCAGAAGTGCAAAATTAGCTACCTAGATGCCATAGTGTCTATAAAAAATATGTGCCAGACGGCATAATTTCATCAACGCGTGGTAGTCGGCCAGAATGGCAAAGCGAGACGAACACACAGTTCCTCGTTTTGAACACGATTCCGAGTTTTGAATTCAGACAAGAACGTTGATGCTGTCAATTGCAATAATGTCAATAGACTGACGGCAGATCAAACATTAATTTTAGGACTATATATCTTATATCCCAGATTTTGCCGTATATTTTACAGAATTGTTTTATCCCAACTTGACACGGGGATCGTCTTGGTTATTGATTTGCAAGGCTCTAGCAGCTGTTGGTTGCATGGATTGCACAGTCCTAAATATAGGTAGCTACAAGGATAGATGAAGTCATGCATCCGGTCTACGACATGGCCATGTCTCTCTTGCAGGAGAGTTGTTGCAGTAGGACACTCGCACACGAATCCGTCATTGTCCCCCATCTTAAAATGCTCAATGCACACACCAAGGGCATGATCATCTTCACTGAAAATCTAACCGTTTGACGAGACACCCGTCTCTTTTGTCCCGCAGTGTTTTCTCCTTTAATCCACTGCAGTACAAGAGCTATTTGTGCAGACAATCATGGTAAGCCTTTTCCTTTCATATAAAAATCTAGAAAATAAAATATGCTGCTATACTAAGATAGATAGCAGTTAATATTAAGATTTTTAATGCATTTTAATGGGAGATCTGACTTTTTTGGGTGTTCTTTGAATTATTTTGATAGTCTTTGTCATTTTAGCAATTTTTAATGGTCTCCTGAACAATTCAGCTGTTATGTATCTATTTACATGTCCTTTTGTTAGAATTGCTCTCGTTTAGTCTAGTTCTCCAGCAGTACCAGGTACTGTTGGTCTTTGTGTTGGCGCTGGTGCTAAGCCCTGCCTCCCTGCTCAGCTGGAGCCGTCTCAATGGAGGCGTGTTTTCCAGAATCTGTCTGTGCTGCAGCAGGCTGAGGGTTCATCGGGTTTGTGCGCTCACAGTGGCGGGTTGAAATGGGGAGTGGCGGCATGGTGGGGGGGGGGAGGGAGAATGTGACCTCATTTGACTGGACTTTGGAGGTGCTCCAAGCTGCAGTCAGGGAAGTGGAATAGAAGGGATTTGAACAGGTGCCCAGCCCCACTATTGTGACCATGTGGGCTTGCTTCAGACGTGAACGTGTTTTTGCATTGTTATTTCTTGGTCTTTTGTGGGGAAGACTTCTAAACCCTGTCTGTTCAGCTGGGTTGCTGAGGAATGCCATGTTGTGCATAGAACAATAGAATACTGTCCTCTTGGATCTGGTTTTGATAACAATCGCCTAATTTCCTTAAATAGGGGATCAAATTATAATTAGGATTCATCATCCTAATTTGACAATTTATGCAGATGTGATTGAAGAATGTTGCCCACTTGAACCCGTGTTGGGTCCTAACTTGATTTGCTTATATTTGTCCTTTGGGCATTTTTATGCATAGACAAAGAAAAGCTAAGGGCAAATATTACTGCATTAGGTCATTAGCAACCTTTTTGTTTTTTGACATGGGATCATATGAAGGAATATAAAGTGATTGTCAATACTACTCTCCAGTTTTTCTTCCTCCCAGTGCTGTATCCTGGCCTGTTATTGAGAACTGTTTCTTGGCATACTCATTTCACATGGTGCTGCTGTTTCTTTTAAAGGTTCCTGCTTCAAAAACAGACTAACAGGAGCAATGGAGGATCCCCTGAGGTACGTCCCGTCCTTTTGAATGCTGTGCAAAAAAAAAAAAAGTGCATGAAATCAAGTTCAAATGGCTATTAGGTTGGAGTAAGGCCATGGAGGCCATTGGCTCACTCCTTCTTATCTCTCTCAGGATTGGACGCTGGGTCCCTGTGCTGGCCAGGATGCAGAAATGCTGCCATGAAAATTCAGCATTCCTTCCGCCTGATGTGGGCTAGAAATAGTCTCTCCATTAACATTAATTGAGTGGGGTGGGGGTGGGGGTGGGGGGATCATCTCCCCACCCCCCATATATATTTTTTTTGTTTTCTAAATTGTGTACATCTTTATTTTTTATGGTATGTGGTAAAGATGAATTATGACCTTGGGGCTGATTTTATTTCCCCATGTGTATGATTTAATACTATGTTAGAAGCGCTTGGGACTCTAAGCCTTGTTGATAAGCTCAAGTTTTTTGGAGGAGATGGAGAAATGCCAAATGACACAAAGCACCTCGCGACAGGCATGACAGATTGGAGCTGTAAAAGACCCACACGTCTGTGTTGTTTACAACCTCCATGGGCAGCCCCAACCCCCCCCCGCCTCCCAGGGGCCGAGAGAACCTGCAGCAGCATGTCACCCACTTGACCACACCCCAAAAAGCAGGATCCTTTTTATTTCAGCATTTGTACCGTTCTGTAGCTCCATGGACCTGCCAAGGACCAAGTTTTTCTTTTCCATATTTGTAGTATCACTGCTATGGGCAAATATGCCCACTAACCAAATACACTTTCTCTTCCAGCTCACAAATCCCTGAATCCTAAATTATGCCAGACCGTGAACTCATTGAGTTAGTTGGTCTCTGTTACACTGGTTCTCCCGCCGTTTCAGATTCAACTCTGCCTCCACTCTACAGCAACTGATCTGTCTCCACACACTAAACTGCTCAAACAATACCTACTATCTCACACTCTACAGTATTTACTAAGGCTAAGAGTCCCTAATTCCCATGCAGTTAGTAGAAGCTTTATAGTACATAGGGTGTGCTTTTTTTTTTTTTTTTTTTTTTTTTAATTATTATTATTTTTTTTATAAAGACCTTGTTTTAAGGTTTTTAGCTTCTTTTTTTTTCTTTTGCTCTGCCAGTATATTAAAGTGTAATCATGTGCGTTGTGATATAGAAGTAGCTGTAGAAAACGCATCGTTTCCTTGTGGTAAGTGATTGAGATGCTGCCACGGATTTGAGACACTGATGAATGGTGCTATTTTGGACTGTAATCTGCTCCTTGGTAAGGTAGCTAAGATGGTTTTTATTTCATATTTTAACGTTCAGAGGAGGTGTTGGTTCTTTGTTGTATGGTTGTCGTAACTTGGTCTGGATTGACTCCCCCCCCCCCTGTTGTTTCTCTGCGGCTTTCTCATTGGATTTCAAAGGATGGACGTTACAACAAAAACAAACAAGCAAACAAAAAACCCGAACAGTTTTCTTTGAGGAGACAATCTCTTGCAATTTTATGACCGTAAAGACAGCGGGAGCAATCACAAAACTGCAATTAAACAGTGTTTTCCCTTTAAGGTTGAGAGTTAGTATGAAGGGTTAGTAGCCCTTCTTGGCATTAGTAATTTTGGCAATAGCAAACCATCTGTGAACTCTTTGTCTTTGATATAGTAGTGTCAAAGATCTGTGTCTAGGAGTGTATTTCACATGGTTTAGCCATTAATTACTTTAATTCAAATATACAGGAAGTCAGAAAAGGTATTGTTGCATAATGTAAATGTTGCTATTTTAATATTCTTTGCAGTTGAAATGGAAGTAGATGCCTTGGAGGTTGGGTGGAGGTGGGCTTTTTTTAAAGCACTCGTTCTCTTTCTTAAGGCGCATGAATACTCTTTTACCCAGGGAAACAGCAATGTATGTTGTCTGCCTGAGGGTTATTCCACAAAGCAGGATTTGTCAGTTAACTGCATAGCTTGGTCACCCAGATACGGTTGACCTACGGGTGGCCTGCTAATGGAGAAATCTTGCTTTGTGCTGCGCCACCCCATGCACTGGTTGCTCCAGGGTTACTAATCTGGCTGCATATTCTTTACCAGCTGGTAATTATTGGATGCTTCTGGGGTTCTGTATGGCCTGGCAAATGAGATCCCAGCGCTCAGTAGCCAAAATCTGATCATGCTTTTGTTCTGGGCTAAAAATGTAGCACTGATGAATGAGTCTCACCTTTTTAATCAATGGTTTTATGGATGAGTCGTTGGTTGTTTTGAGAATAGAAACCAAAACAGCTTTCTATTTATTCTTTTGGGTAATTGAGTTCAGTAGCAAAGTATTATTATTCAGTATTTGCAGTTTTGTCTTTGCTTCCAGTTAACATGTACTTTTAACAATCCTAATTCAATGACCAACTTGAAAGCCCACGTCAGTTTCTTTGTCTTCCGTTTTTCCACTATAGTGGGAACTTTCCCAGCTTCTAATCCTTCTCTAGTGCTGATAGCATACCAACAGCATGCTTTCTGCTTTCTGCTTCTGTTTTTTGTTTTTTAATTTTTCCCATCTTGATGCTAATTCTGTTTGCGTTATTCAGGTATGCCAGCTGTCTTGTAAATAGCGAGTAGCTTAGTATCGACATACCATAGCAAACTCTGCCTATGTAATAACCATTGGTGTAAAAAAAAAAAAAAAAAAAATTTGTCAGCTTGTGATCGATAATGATGCACTATGTATTGTACAAGTAATTTTGGCAATTTAAGCAGTAGATGAATAAATATGCAAGCTCTCTTTGTCTTTTTGTTGCGTGATTCATTAGCCATACTATGACTTTCAGATATGAGGAAAAGTGAATACCACCACTTAATCTCACCCTGTTTTACATATCACACATAATATCCAAATTATGATGAGTCATATGGCAAACTGTAGGCCTTGTGATGTTTTGGTGGAAAATGAAGGCTGTAATGAATTATTAGCCTCATTACACAAACCCCTATATGGTGAAATTGTGGTGGAAAAGAGACCTTTCACAGCTGCAGTCACATGGAAACTGCAACCAAGGAAATTCCGGTGTTGGGAATGCCTCTGGACACAGGCCACTGAGGCCTGAAACTCTGTATTCTAACGGTTATTCATGGAACCCCAGTCTTTTTTTTTCTTTTTTAACCATATTGTTCTAAATGCTTTCCAAGTTTGAAAAATGCTAGTAATCAAATGCCTTAAAGGGTCATTTATATAAAACCCTTTTATGAAATGTCATGTGTTCAGCTCATTGGCCAAATGTCTGCCCTTTTAATTTATATCTAGAGGTTTGAATATGAATTTGAGTACTAAGATCTGTCTCTCTGCCTGAATTGACCAAGTAAATATAACTTGGATAGCTGTCTTGGTTTAAATCTGAATTGTGCCCAACCTTATGTTTACTCTATCTGCTCCCTCCATAAAAATACCTTTCATGCATTACCTGATGGGTGTTAGATGTTCACATAACATAAATGCTTTTAACCAGTGGTGTGAGGTGTTGGTTTCTCATTGGGCCATTAAGATGGATTACATCAGCTACATTAAGCTGTAGCAGTTGAGGCCTTAATTAAATGATACCAAGGTCTCAAGGCTCATATGATTATATTGATTCTCAAATCAGATTGATGGGACATGTTGTAAGAAAGTTCCACATCTTTGATCAAAGGGCCAAGGGTTTAATGCAGGGGTTCCCATCTCTTCTCTTTTAGAGCTACTATCCCATGTACTTGAGCTCTTTTGTTAAACACCGTTTCTATCTGACTAATATTTAAGAGCTGGGAAATGATTAAATTGGACAGGTGTGTTGAACTAGGGTTGAAGTTAAATTCTGGAGAACAGTAGATCTCTCGGAAGAAGGTCGGTCAGCATTAGCCTACAGCCGAGGTTCTTCAAGATCTCCTGTGGGACCCTGAGCCAGACCAGGTTTTTGTTCTGTTCAAGGTTTGTCCTTAACTAGGTAATCAAAAATCATCTGTTGAGGTGCCATCACTCAGTTCCTTACTGTCACTCTTGGGGTCCCATAGGATTTCACCCATTGCTGATGTTCCTGCTATGGTGCACCTGATCAGCAGATCAGATAATGGTATCAGATTAGATAATGGTGTACCTCATTAATGGTTTCAAAATTAGTTCATGAGATGATGCAAAGAAGGGAAAACCCTTACCCTTAAATTGTCTCCAGAACCGTAGGTGAGGAACCTTGCTATATGGCCAGTTGTAGAACACACAATGAGCATTCAGTCCACTAATGTGATTAGAAGTCTTCTCACAGGAAAGGGATGGTATCCTGTTTACACAATTCTCTGTGCTGGAGGCTGTTGTCCTCACAAGCCCACAGCATATTTTCAGGTCAGCAGATACAGAAAATTGTTTGCATTCCTGTATGAATTTACTGGCAAAAGTAGAGACAGGTTGAAGTAGGCACACATTCTGGTGAAACCATGCATAAATGACTTATCTTAAAACTTTGCAACTCTTTCATTATAAAAGAAAGAAATGAGATAATGAACTTCAGAAAGGGTGTGCAGGAGCGAATGCTAAATGTTCTATCATTATTCTTCAAAGTTTGAAGTTTGATTGTAGGGTCTGAAACAAAAAAGGGAAGACCAGATGGGCTTCAGTCATGCAAGATCACAAGCTGTATGTGTGGGAAGGAGTCTGTCCAAAACCCGAAGCAAAGTTTGAATCTCTTCTCTGTGGCCTGCACCCCTCTCCACACTGTTTGAGGTGTGCTAGTGCATCTGGCATGCGTACTGTGACCTGCCATAACACACACAACTGTGATACAGCTGTAGCTTCGCTGCAGATGTAAGTCAGTTCAGCGCACTGGAACAGCCAGTGGCATTGAACAGGGATTAAATGAACACACCTGGCAAAACAGCATTGCTGGCTGTCATTTAAGACGACACACCTTCGTTTTCACCTCAAGGACAAAATCTTATATGCTTGTGCTTTGCCAGACCAAACATGTTCATTGTGTAGACTAAACCTAAGGATGTCGTAGAGCGTGTGGTAGATCAAATTGAAATGAGGACACGTAGTACTAAAGTAAACATCAACCCAGAGGCCTTACCAAACCAAATCTTTGAGTGACTGAGTAGTGTGAGTGAACAGTTAATACACTAAGGGGTGAAGTTGACATAATGGTAATTCAGGCATATGTTTATTGTTGATGATTGTATTGTTGTTTATTGTTCATGATTGTATGTCTTAAATCCATGAAACTAGACCCGTTATGGCTAGCTACAAACTATTACCTATTAGGAGACACGTTATCAGTAGTGTTATGGAACAAAATTATATAGAGTCTTTGTTTGAACAGGTTGAAGTTTTCATAACCATTACATGGGTTTGAATTTTAGATTAAAGTATAGTGAAACCTGTACCTAGCCTGTTATCCAGCATTCACTTAGTTCACTTAAGATCTCTAGAGAAGAGCTTGGATAAAACAAACATTATAATTTTAATAATGATTCTACAATTACATAAATTCCTATCCAATAGCCGGGTGTTTTTACTAACAATATTCACTTGCTGTTATAACCATCAGTTAAATTACCTTATTTTAGAGATTGGATATCCATAAAGATGATATTTTCTCTACTTGTGAGTGGTCTCTTATGGCCATTGAATAAATCAGCAATTGCTAAGAGCACTTAGAACAAAAAATGAGAGGGAAAATTTATTTCCCATTAAACCATTTTGACATCAGCTAGTGATATGACACCCTCTACTGGTGGTAAATTGTAGACACAGAGGTGTCACGGAAAAACCCAGAGTATTCAAAATGTTAGAGTGACAAGAATCTTTATTGACCATAAGTGACTCTTCGGCTCAGCAACAATAAACCACGTTCAGTGATTTTCTAAACAGCAGAGAAAAAACACAATACAAAAAGAATACAGCAGCAACATTTCCTACAGCAGAGAGAAGTCCTTCTAACATCAGATGACACAAAAGTGATAATGCAAGCTCTTTCCATGATAACGTCCATGCTATAATGAGTTCAAGAAGTATTTAATACTGTATAAAATTGATTTTGAAATCATTGTGGTGTCTATGCCGATGTCTACCACCAAGATTGTGCATTGTCTGCTATATAAATGATCAGTTATCCTTCATTTGATTGTCAGAATGTATGTGGACGTAAAAATATGTTGCATGGTTCTAATGATCCAGTTAGTCAGAATGATAAGACCGCTACACCTTTTTTTCTGCACTGAACATGATGCTTAGACAGACTTATGGCATAAACATAGCTATCTTAAAGTTCTTTAGAAAGGAAATGAGCTCCAAGTTTGGAGAGCCTTCATCTAAAAGTCCTGAATACTTCCATGTCTCAGTATACTCTCACAATATTCCACTCCTTCCTTGCATCTCCTCCCCTAACCTGTGACACTCCTGTGGTGAAAGGAGTTACATTTCGTTCCTGGTCCGATGGCCTTGTGTGGTCTTTGCTGCCTTTCTGCTGCCTTTTGTCTCCTGTCCGGAGCTTTCTGATAGGTCGTCTTTTGAGCCATTCTTCTTCTGCAGTGAGAAAAACAAAACAGATGGATTTAATTGGCTGTTTGAAACAGCTTACATCTCATCCCTCTGAGCGTCTACCTGCCCAAACTCTGATCACGTCAAACCACTGACTGCTGCTTGATCTGCATCTGTCTGGAAAGTTAAAACATCGAAATCATAAAAAATATCCAGTATTCTGCTCATTTTACAATATTCACAAATTAAACTGTAGCAATATATTGCATTTTGTATTGGAAGTGACACCCCTGAATTTGAAGTTATCTGCAGTGTTAGTTCAGTGTTTCCCAGGTCTAGTACAATTTGACACTTTTACAGCTGAAAAATTCAGGTCATTTGCTGATTCCCCACAGGTGAAGAATCAAGTGAAACTGAATCGGGAAAATGTGAAACTGTGCAAGGCAGTGTTCTGAGGACCATTTCGGTGGTGTGACCAACCTGTGAGGTGGTGGTACTGGACCCAGGAATGTCTGCAGTGCGAGTAACAGGAAGTGGGGGTACCAGATCAGTTCGAGAGCTGCAGGTAAAGAGAAGGTTGTGAGGGGATGTCAACAAAACCCAATAGGAAACTCTGACCTCAGTACAGTGATGCCGTTGGTATGATTAAATCTCCTTCAATACAGTACATTTTTACTGGATCATATAGTTTCTTGTGAATGACCAAGGAAGTTGCGAGCTAGGCAAAACTGTGGCCAGACTTACTTGACCTCGGAGAGGACAGACCGCTCTCCATCAGAGCAGTGTGAGCGACGGTACTGACGGAAGCTCCGTGGGGAGTGAGAGTGCCGGATGCGGATGGGGTCGCCTTGGGTTCTGCAGTGAGATACAGCGTGGTTACCTGCACTCTGGGTCTTCAGTGAAACTAAATATTGTGCTCCTTATGTGCCATTGCTCGCCTATTTCACAGGCTGTTAAGAACATTAAAGGTATATGAAAGGTTGCTTTCGGTTAGAGCATCTTGAATCATTTAGGTTGCCTTCTGAACACCTTTGTTGGTTGAAGAATACAGAAGAGGGGGAAAAATGACCCAGTTTAGCTTACCATTTTAGGCAATATATCTGATCGTCTAGATACTTGCAATCTGTAGTAGATGAAAATAAGAAGCTTTGAATTTCAGAATATGGAATGATGGTTTGGGGAAAAAAAGCCTCCCAGATGCCTTCAACATGTCACTGGTACCTGGTTAGTTGATTCCTGAAGTACTGGGACTGAGATGTATATTGTGTATACTCCGAACTATCTATTAACTAAAACAACAAAATATAACTGGAGCCCAGATGGTTAAAAACATCACCAAGGCTTAGGTGACCTTTGGTGACACACTCTCAATATGATTCAACAATGTATTAATGTATCAGAAAAAATTCTTATTGCAAAGACAGACTTTACCACACCCTGACAGTGGGGATTGTGGAACCTAAACTAGCATCTGTTACCCAACCCAAACCATTCCAATGGCAAACCAGTCCAGTAGGCACAAATGAGTCCTAGATGTGACATGTCCACTCACTCTACTTTCTTGTATGGGATCTCCTTCAACTGTTCTTCTGTGAGGCCGGAGGGATCCACCAACTCTTTTCTGTATTAAATGAACCATTACAGACATAAACTCCAGCCCACAGTAGAAGGATTGAAAGTCTACGTGGAGAGTAAACTAGTGTACGGAGGCCGTAGAGGAGTAGTTTGGGCATGACTTACTGAATATGCTTCCATAACTGCTCCTTAGCTTGCACATCAGGACTTCTTCTACAAAGAAAAAGATCCAGACAAAGGTCAGGATACACAGATAGTGGCTCACAGAAACGTCCAACCTGCCCTTGGACGGGTAAAGGATGCCCAGTCAGATACTAACGATCTGGAACGATGGCGTGAGCGCCGATGACCCGCCTCGTTCGGGGTTTTCTCTTTCTGCCTGCGAAGCTCGGCCTCCCACTGTGGACCAGAGTCCACCATCTCGTTCTCCTGACGAGATCTGTAGCAAGGCCACACAATTTGGTGTGTGTGTGAGAGAGAGAGAGAGAGAGAGAGAGAGAGAGAGAGAATAGAGAGAGAGAGAGAGAGAGAGAGAGAGAGAGAGGTATAGACCGAGAGGTATAGACCCCTCCTGTCCAAAAGGGAGTAACTACAGGGTGGTGGAAAAAAGCTATGATCCTGTGGGACCTCCAGATCCAGACAGACAAACTAGTAATGTTGAAAGCAACCAGACAGTGACAGTAGGAAAAATGCAAAAATAGTATGAACATAGATGTGCCAATCCCAAGTGATGGAAACTTTCAAAGGAGGGAGTGTGAAAAGAAATACCAGGGACTGACAGAGGAAAAAGAGAAAACATTGATGGCTAACACAAAACTTTACAGTTTGGTGGTGATAGGGGCATTTGGGGCTGTGACCCCTAAGATGGAGGTGTGACTACAACAAATCCCGTATTAAAAAATAAATAAAAATCATGTCTCTCCTTTCCAGTGGGTGGTCATATTTTTTTCCCTCACATTCAGGTCTTGTACCAGAAGCCTGGGAGTTTGAGGGTGCAGTGAAGTTTTTTGGCTGATTGTGACTGGGGGTCATTGCCACAAGTGCCCCATCACCACTGGGACAACCCTAGTGTTATATATATTTTAACATACACATAAATATACATAAAATACAAATATATATTGATGATTGTCTTATGATATATGCATGATATATGCATGATATATTCATGTGTCCATAACTATAATTTCCACATGTATTTAAGTGTGTATTAAAAGAATCCAACCAATACTGGTTCATTGGTCAAAACAGGTAACTCACAAAAGAAACAAGTAAAAGTTGAGCCAATGTACACAGGGTACAGATTCTTTAAACCACCTAGGACACAATCTCTCTTCTCTGCCAGTGTCCTAAAGTGTGTGAGGAAATTCCTTACCTGTTCCTCTTTTTACGATGCTCCCTGTTTGAATTTTCTGACTCACTGCCACTGCTGGTGTTGCCACGGGAACGTGACCTGGGGGCAAACAGAAAGGGTCAAAAAGTTGACAGGAGAGCAAAAAAGGAAACAGAGAGATAAAAAGAGATTAAGTTGAGGTGTAGTTAAATGAGGGAGGGGGGAGTGAGTTTAGCCACTACGCCAAAACAGAGTGAGTTCAGGTGTAGAAGTATACATCCTCAGTAATTAGGAGTGCCGGGGGGCTGCGCGGGGTGCTGTGGGGGGGGGGGGGTAGTCATAATAGAATTCCTGAAATTCAGTCTTGCCCCCACAAGATTCTCAGGGGCCCCGTCTGGCCAACCCTGTGAAAAATATTTGGACGTGCCATTGTTGTAATTTATTGCAATTTATCCCAAAGCTAAAATTATGTCATGTTAAACTGTACCAGTTTGCTGTTGTTTAACACTGTTGTGATCAGGGTACATCTGCTGAAACACCTTGCAAACTGGACCAGAAAAGTTTTTGCTAAGTACTTTAAATCACATATTTAGCTCATGGATTAAAGTAGGAATTAGAGTATTAACTGCATTAACTGTATCACTGCACTATGTGTAGCCTGTTTGGATGATCGGGGTTGGGAAAACACAGAAAAACAATTACTACAGCCCTAAACATCAATATCAGGACTGAACTACAATTTGCTCACTGGAAAAGTCATACAAAAACATGCTGTCATGTCTTTGTTGATTTTTAATGAACCTTTCTTTTGAAACACACCTGCACACCTTCTTTTGCAGAGATTTAAATAAGTGAATGAGGCAGCCTACCTTCTCCTGTGCTGTTTGTTGGCTGCGTCCTCGTGACTCTGGCCTCTCCTACAGGGACACATGATTGGAGCAGGGATCGCTTTAATCAGGTCACACCCAAACACTAATCTGATGCTGTGAACTTTTGACACATTGAAACCCCACCCAGCCCCGCCCCCACCCTGCCCTCAACCCGCCCTCTCTCTATTAGCAACTTCATGCACTCAAGCTTCAGAGGGAGCAGATTTATTTATTTATTTATTCAAAAGGTTTCTTTCATCGTTGCCTAGCATGGAACAGGATCTCCTTGGATCTTGCTCAGAAGCGTGAAGATCCAGGAAATTCATTATCAGAATCCCTTCTTCCCTTCCCAGACTAAAAGCGAAACCCAACAAAATAGCAGAATGAGGTGCAGTGAATGTTTGTAAACAGAGCAAAAATTAGAACTGATACATGATGGGTATTAAATGTCAAAACAGTTCCATTATTTCCATACTGCTTCATTTTAACAGAGCTGGATGCAACAGAAGAGTTTTCAGCTCCTTGTATTTGTATTTTTAGTACAGTTCTTGTAGAATTTGCTATTTATTTACTAATCGGTTATGCTCAATCACCTTAAGGACTTAAGGAAACTAAATCTGCATTTTTTCTTCTGGTTAGGTTAATCTTCTTCTTCTGGGCACACAATGTAGATATACAAAGTGTGTTGTGAATACCAATTCCAAAGTCCAGAAAATTACTAATTTATTTCATCATACTTTCTCCCTTTCTGATGTAAAATGGGCAGGCCTTATGTAAAGCTGATGTAAAAGGGGTGGGCTTTATGTAAAGCTGATGTACAATGGGTGGGCCTTATGCAAAGCTGATGTAAAATGGGCGGGCTTTATGTAAAGCTGATGTAAAATAGGTTGGCCTTATGTAAAGCTGATGTAAAATGGGCGGGCTTTATGTAAAGCTGATGTAAAATAGGTTGGCCTTATGTAAAGATGATGTAAAATGGGCGGGCCTTATGTAAAGCTGATACCCCTCCCATACAATTGCCCTTTGCCCATTCCCTCTACCACTTTGAATCTGAGCAACCAAGCTAGTAAGCAAAAGTTACTTAGCGAGCGGCCTTGTGTGGTGTGAGTCCTGGAGGTGGCTCTTCTAGAGGCTCGCGCATGCTCTGTCTAACTGAAACCTCCGTTGTAAGGTTTGTATACATAGCTCAATATACTGTGTGTGTGTATGTGTGTATTATATATGATTCTACGCAGACCTAAATTTGATTTTTTAGATTCCCCAGTTTCAGTCAAATCAGGCCAATACTGCATCTTGTAGATAAGTTAATTCTAAATTTAAGAACAAATTGGAATTTAAATAAATTCCCAATCTAATCAACTACAGGAAAACACAAAGGCAGTCAGTGTCTATTCAGTTTTTCATGGTGAATGGAGCTAGCTGTTTGTATCTAAACCTACAGTTTCGCTTTCTTTCAGACAGTCATCACCTGGGAATGAGGCATATCTGGTGCCTGAACCTCAGAATTATTTGTATCAGTAACCTCATTGGCAGGTTCTTACATGCAGGGCTGTATGACTGATTCTCCTGCTTGCTGGCTGTGGGTCTGTGACAGTCAGCTGTCAATCAAACATGCTCATTGGAATATTAGGGCCACGCCCAGCCCATTCTTACCTAGGTCTAAAGAGTTTGGTTGGTTTTTGAGAAGGGCTTTTTTTCATATTTCTGTTGTTCGTTTCTAATTGAAAATTTATACAATATTTATTATAACACTAGTTTAGTATGATACAAACATTTTTACTATTTTATAGTACGTTCCCAAGGTCTTTAAACAATAGCAGTGAAAGCGCTGTTCCAGTAACTTTCCACTAGAGGGACCCCGTGCGCCTCTAGTATGTTCATGGCATGTAGTGTGGAAGTGGCCTTTTAGCGCATCCGTCTCTGTGTGTAGCGTCACGCCACTCAGTCTCAGGCCCCACACGCGCACTCAGGTGCCAAACTCACACGCGCGCCTCACCTGTGCCTGGCTGAGCTGGCAGCCTCGTTCTCACTGCCTCCGGAGGGCGAGCGTCTGCGTGCAGCGGGGAATTTGGGCGATTTGTTCCGCTCGCTGGCGGAGCTGTAGAGCCCTCTGGGGCAAAGTGGAGAAGAGACAGACTCTTACAGAATAAGCTTCACGGCGTGGAATAGCAGCTAAAGCGTTATATCGCAAACAGCTGGTACATGTTTGGGAAGCGCGTCTTGTGTACACAGATTGCTGCTATAATAGCTAATTAACACTTACGGAGAGTGATTTTGCTACATTGTTTTCAAACAGCTAGGAGGGGAAATCTACTCAACTGTGCTGTTTGATCCATGCATTAGCTTGCGGCGTGTGCTTGTGTTTGTGAATGTTTACATGCATTCAAGTAGGATTATCATAACTGTTAGCCTTTAAACACAACCTCTAACAGTACTGTACCTCTGTGGTGCATTCGTGTCCCAGGGAGCAGTGGGCTTGCTCGGCTGGTCCTCGGAACTGACCTCTGTCTTGGACAGTTTGGGGCTTGAACAAATGACAAAGTCTTTAAAGTCATCCATACTTATGAAACAAATGGTAAGAAGAGGTAGTCCCTTCAAACACAAAACTCTGTAGTCTCTGTGCCTATTAGGTCAGTACCTCTTGGCTGGTGAGAACGCTGTGGTTTTAGCCTGGCCTTCACCGAGGGAATTTCCTGGCTTTGCGACTGATCTACTCCCATTGTTCAGTCCTAGAAGACGGTTTAAAGGGGTATGAGTGCTATTCCACTCAGACTACTGTTTCATTTCCACAAAGCAATACATCATCTGCCCTTGGACTAAGTTACACTGTCACTGGAGACGTGGACCTTGAAAAATATCACATGATCTGTCTTCTCAGGCTAAGATCCAAGTGGATATGATTTATAGCAACAACAGAAGCAGCAGATCCAGGCCAGTCATCTTAAACTGGGATTACCGGATCATCTGTTTTCCCTTTTGTTTCAAAGTGATGTCCCTGCTGCCCTGACTTTTGAGGGAGGAACAGGCGAAAGGGGGTCTGAACAGGGTGGAGATGAATATGGCTCATGTGTTCTTTGGCAACACATGACTTTCTAACGGCCTTCTACACACCCTGCTGCTGCACACACGGTCCGTGCTGAAATTCCGGTTTTATCCGAGTGCCATGAGCTTTTTGTTGCCAAGGCTGGTAGCAGGCACATGCACGTGCGCTTGGGACAGGCAGCAACTGAAGCGAACCTAATCTCCCAACTCTGAAGTAATTAACGCGGGCGGAACTGGAGCGACTCCACCTCCACGCATCAAACACAGAACTTCTTTCGGAATGCGGATGTCTTTCAAGCCAATTCCCCCACACTCTGTGTTAAATAACCAGATCTGGGCAGATGAAGGGAAGCCGTTCTCAAATGTTCACGGTCATGAACGGCGGCTATGTTTAAAGGTGTGGCGGGACACAAGCGGGGACTAATGTCAGACGCCTGCTCACCCGCTGGCTGAGCACTCCTCTTGGGGTAGGTCTTGCTGCGGGTACGTACCACCTCCAGGTCCGGCCTGGGCAAGCCCACAGACTGAGCTCTCCCCATCTGCAGGGCGGTCTTCCCACTAAGACAAGTAACACAGAAGCCACAGAACTAAGAACTGTTCGTCCTTTGGAAACTCCTAGGAATATCTCAATGGACCTTTTCCTTATGATTTAGTATTAGCCTACAGTGAAAAAGTTTTTCTTTCTTCTTTTATTTTTCCTCATTTTTTAAGGATTAGGGCATAGTTTAAATAATATTACATTATATTATCATCATCATCATCATCATCATCATCATCATATTATTATTATTATTATTATTATTATTATTATTATTATTATTATTATTATTATTATATTACATTACCATATTACATGCATAACACCAAGTGTATTAGATAACTGAACAAATATATAGCATGTAAAGCATACTGTATGTTTAAAGGCTAGGAAACGAGCATTAGAAACAATACATAAACCATGAAACATGAACAAATTACTGCATTCTTCTGTCTCTTCTGCATGCAAAAGCTGTATCACGGCTGTATTATTCAGGTACCCCCTCTTCAAGACGATTCTCTAGAGCCTCAATTTCAGCTCAAGGACATCAACTGACTACATTATTAAACGTGAACACGTTTATTTCACTATCAGAAGAGACTAGATGTTCTCTCCCACACTGTATAACAGGTGTTCTGAGTGAGATGCACCATAGATGTCGAGATGAATAACTATTACTAACCTGTAACGATGCCTAGAACCCAGAGAGCCCAGTTTAGACAGTTTTCTTGTCAAGTTGTTGGAGTCGTTTTCTGGCATTCTACAAAACATTTATAACAAGTGTATGTGTATATATATATATATATATATATATATATATATATATATATGTATATATGTGTGTGTGTGTGTGTGTGTGTGTGTGTGTGTGTGTGTGTGTGTAAAGAGAAAGCAAAAGAGGGATGTACTATGAGATATGATTATACTGCAATTATACTATAGTAAACCTAAAATATTAAACAATTTAATCTATTCTGTTCAGAACAAGAAACCTCTGGCACTGAATTATCTAAAAATCTAACAAAAGATACTGGAGCACATTGTTTGTAGACAAAGTACATTTACAAGTCCAGGCTGGATCACTAATACTTGCCTTGTTTTGAATTGCACAACTAAAACCAATTTTAAAATAATTAACATCTACTGCTATATATAGAAATAAGTCTCTGTAAGCTTCTCAAACAGAGTCCAGCTGTGCAGAATGGTACTTTAATGAGGCAAATTACAGGCTAAAAAACACCACAGAGAGCGTTTGGCCGTCATTAAAATTCATAGCTTTAAAGAACAGCTCTGGAAGAAAAGAAAAAAAACATCGCTTAAGCATATAGCAAAAAAAAAGTCAAGAACTTGCACATAATAAAAGCCCTGAGCCCCGCCTTTTGCTATGTTCTTCTTATAATAATACTTTCATATAGATTTTATAACTTACTCTTTTAGATTGGCACTGTAGGCATATTCATTAAAATGTCTTGCAAGATACTCCATGTTTTGCTGAAACCACGGTGGACCATTTGCATGATGTGCTTAAAGAAATTATGTTCCAAAAATGCTGACAATGTTAACATTCCAAAGAATTAGTATTAGTGCCTGCTGTTCTATTATTGGTGCTAATTAGCATGTGTGATTCAGGGCTGGCTCATCTCTGCACAAGACAAGCTGTATTAGCCTGGCAAGCACTCCTCATCTGGTGTCTTCAAGACGTCTTTCACTGTTTGTAGCTTACACTGACCTAAGAAACAATCAGTGCAGATCGATGCTACTTCAGATGTGTCACAACTTTTGACACAAAGTGTTTATTTTTTCTTATATCTGATCTTCCAGCACACGATTACAAGTAACTGGAATAAATAATGCCAATTCTGCAATCAATTAAAAGCAAAAGTAAAGTCTTTGACATCTGGTGGGCAGAATTCCTAAATGGCATATATACATTTTTATTTTATTTTATAATTTTCCTTGATGTTCACTTATAACATTTGTGTGGCTTTGTGTTCCAAAAAAAAAAAAAAAAATGTACATGACCATTTTCAAACCTCTCTTTATCCCTTATAATTAAACAGGCTTTTTCTGTTACTGCAACTTTAAGGTGGTTATATGATAAATGAGCTTTGTTCTGATTGGCTGCCCTGTATTGTGCCTCATTCCAAAAGCACTTAGATCTGAAACACATCTGACAACCACAATATAAGTGGGTGGGGCTAAATTGCTTATAGGGTGAATAAGGGGAGATATGCAATTTTGTTTGTTCTTTTGACAACAGAAAAACAATGCTTTCAAACAATGATTTTTGCATCTTAGATGGACTGGGGAGGTAAACAGTGTGTTTTGAAACTTTAACAATATTTACATATTATTTCAAAATTCTTCATTCCATTAAAGGAAATGGAGTTTTCCATGAAATGGCCCTTTAATATTTATCCTGGTGTCAAAATACTGCCACTTCAAGCAGAAGCCTGTCACCTGTGCCATCTCCCTCTGCTTCCTGACCCTTCTGCTCTCAGCGTCCTGGAGCTGGTGAGGTTTCACACACAGATTAACAGTGGAAAGCCTTAAGCCTCATACATTCTGTGTCTTATAAGAGCCTTTTGTCAAACAATTTGATTGTGTTTCAAGTCTGATTACAAAAAAAAAAAAAAAAAAATCCCACCAGGTGCCACTTGGGAATATAAAGGTTGAGAGGAAGTGAGAGTGAGTGTACAGGCAGCTTTAGCTCAAAGGAAAGGCCTTAGCAACAAACCTGGGATCTAGAGTGGACTTCTCAAGGAGCGCGAGTTGATAGAGGAAGTGGAGTTGAAGTTAGAGTTGGATAACTAAGAAGTATTACATCTTGAGTGCATTTCTTGGTGAAATGATAATGATAATGGCAAAAAATGAAAAGAAAAATGTCTGAAGTGTTCCCTCTTCATACTTAATTGGAAACCCTACACTGGGACAGAATCACCACAATGTCATCTTGGCTTGTCTAGTAATGTCTAGAAATAATTTTGACAATGGCAATAAATATAGTGAAATCTGCTTAGCTGTGCTGGCTCCAATCACTTGTCAGTAAAAATCTCTGCCTTAACCCTCATGACCATCCAGATAGTCTGTCTCCCAGCGAAACCTTTATTGCAAGTGGTGGTAGCTAGCTAGCTAAGCATTTAGACATCACAAGGAAATACCATTTTGGCTTGAATTTGGGGCTAAATAATGGCCAACCAAAGTATTTAGGTTTTGGTAGGCAAGGTCTTGTTTAGTTATTGTTATTTAAAAGTCTTTGTGGTTATCATACCAAATCACAAACCTTTTTTGCCTCTTGCAGACCCCACTGTGTGCATGGCAAAGTCCTATTGCACACTGTTGTCTTACCTGAAGAAGGTGTGGTGCTCCACACAGCACTTCCAAAGGCTCTTACATGCTGCCTTGCTGGGAGCTTCAAAGAAGAACGATGTTTCGCTGCACTGCGAAAAAGGGCCAAAGAGAAAACCTCAGCTGGAAGCCCAGAGCTCACGTTTTAAGACTTGGTCCTTGTCATGATCTCACCAGAGGGTCTCACTGGATTGAATGCATGGGGTCACTAAGTGCAAAGTCTTTAGCGATCCAACCATCTCACTGCATATAAAGAATAATCTGGTCACTAGGGGAGAATGTGTATGAGTATTTTAGTAAAGTCTCAGATGAAGCCTCATAGTAGTTGTAGTCTTGGGTCAACAATAGGTTTTTTTTAAATTTCAACATAATAGCAGGGAAATTTTTCCTTAGGTAATAAGCATTTCGTCATGTTACAAGATGATGTTGATGGAGGGCTTTAGCAGGGCAGAAGGAGGATTCCCGTGAGAATGACCTCAAAGCTTACCACCGAAACTTATACTTTTAGAAAGTAAATAGAAGGCACAGAAGGGTTCATACACCTAATCGATTATTGGTTTTAATAGTTGGGCAAATGTGTGTTTTGGGGGTAAAAAACCCTTTTAGTTTGTTGTCTAGATATTTCTTACTGGGTAACTTACATCTTTCCCTAGAACACGCAGCTCGAATTGTGTTTCCTTGAAAAAAACCTTTGTAATTCTTGGCCTGAAAAAGTAACAGGGTCTAATTTAGCAATTAAGTTTCATTTTGAGAGTGTTTGTATGGTAAGCATTATTTCAGATTTAACAAAGTATTTCATATTTCATACAATATTTTATATTTCACACAAAAAGCTCAAGGCAAAATAGACTAATCTACTTTTCTAACCATAGCCACCATCTGCAGAAGGCAGAATCTTAACTCTTATTTGCAGTGCTAAATTAACCAGAGAGTAAATACTGTATATTATATATAAATATTACAGATGCTAATCAGGCTTTATATATGGAATCTCAACCAAATATATCCTGTAGGAATAAATTGACCTACCAGAAATACTTGCCAACTAGGGTTTTATTTTTGTAAACTACAACACCAACTGGTGTCAACCCAAGGAAATATTCAGACTGCTTTTCTCCCTAAAAAATACAAAAGATAAAGGTGATTTAAATTTAGAAACATAATATAATTCAAGTGAATATGTTTTACTTAAATTTCTACTCACAAATACAGGATGAAGGTCCACGCCATACATCTCCAGTGTTTTGGCAATACTTAAATAATTGATCTCTGCTTCAGAAGGTTTCTGACCCCTGCACAGAGAAGTTCACTCATTATGAAATACCACTGAGTCACTTATCTCATGGAAAGTTATGTCTCGTGTAAGTAGATAAAGATGAACTATACTATGGGAATCCAGAGTAAAGCTTGAGTATTACACATTATTTCACTGCATGTCCACCATTTCACTGCGTGTTGTACTGTGTATGACTATGTATGTGACAAATAAACCGAACTTGAACATTAGGACTACACGGTTGGATTGTGATATGTCTTGCATTACACTTAAACACATAGGTGGTTATTGACCGACCTGTATTATATTACTCAAATTATTATTATATTACTCAAATTATTTAGATTTGTTGGGTCAAATCTATCTATCTATCTATCTATCTATCTATCTATCTATCTATCTATCTATCTATCTATCTATCTATCTATCTATCTATCTATCTATCTATCTATCTTAGCAGGCTCTATTGCGTATTCTATATTAAGTATACAAAGTTGCTAGTTCAAGCCCCACCACCACCAGGTTGCCACTGTCGGGCCCCTGAGCAAGGCCCTTAACCCTCAATTACTCAAGTTGTGATAATTGTAAGTCAGTTTGTATAAAAGTGTCAGATAAATGCTATAAATGTAAATGTAAATATTCTAGCCTTTTATGACATCAGATGTGATGGTAAATTTTAGTTGTCTCCTTGCAGAAAAATACAACCTTTTAAAATAACTGCATCGCTAGCTTCACAAGCTACACATAAGACGTTTGTTCAAACTTGTTCTATGACTGCAAATCATTAACTCAGTTCCCCTCAAAAAGTAGACTCTGACATTTTTAGCATTCTTTCAAAAATATTCAGGTAACTACTAGGCTGCAAAAGTATGCCTTCCTATTACTGATTAACATGCACTCAAATATAGGTCACACACAAAAAACCTTGCTCCAAATAATAGAAAAAGAAATACCCAGATTCCTGCAACCATCATTTTTCACTCCATACTGAAGGCTCCAGAGACCCATTTCCTTAGCACAAGTATTACACCGTTCACAGAAAGGGTGCATTTCGATCCCTGTGTGTAATGGAGACTCCTTATGTGGTCACTCTCATGACTTAATCCACTCTTTTTGACTATCTGACATCTCTTCACTCAGCCCATAACACAGCAGGTTAAGACAGATTGGGGCCACGGCAGGGCTACGGTATAATCTGTATGTTCGTGGCACACACAAGCACCTCCCACCCCTGCTCCCCTATTCCCAGCATGCCCTCTTGGTACTGGCAGGTTGGGTCAGTGCGCAGCCGCTCTCTAAGGAGAGGCTGTTGTGGGGAATGCGGGGGACGAGCCGGGTGGCGCGATGACGGCAGATGCCCCGTCATACATTTTTTCTGCTGGAAACGAATATGGTCCGGGTCCGAGTTTAAGTCTCCAGTTATAACGGCGCCGGGCACCGTGCAGAGCTGGACACCAAACTGAGACCCAAACCCTTTGGCTCAATCTTTGCAATTCCTTCCTCTTTCTCTCTCTTTCTCTATCTTTTATCTCCCTGTTTCTCTCCCCATTCATTTCTCTCCCACATCCCCCTCCAATCCTCCCACATCAGAACTCTACAGAACTTAATCTGGTTGTGACTCTCAATCTCATGACCCCGCCCTTCCTTGGGCCCTGTCATTCCTCCATGTGGCCTGACTGCCTCTATAATGAAATGTCTCCGCGAGAGGCTGCGGAGTGTCACTTCATCTATCACTAAGACAGTGGAAGCAGGAGGACTCTACAGCCACACCTCCTCTCACCGGCGGCTCTGATGCCTACCCTAACCAACCAATCACTCATCAAACGCACCTCATCAGCTTCTCACAGGGCACTCAACAAGCAGCTTGCCAGTAATCATTCAAAACTGAAGGCAATTTGGAAAGCTGGAGAGGAAATGTAAGTACCAGCTGGACAATGAACGTGACAGTCATGAAACCAAGCCATACACACAGAGTACAAGGCAAATATTGACTCATATCAAAGCAAACACATACCAAGTGCGATCTTAAGCACAACAAAACCCTTCGGTCACCACCAAAATATTACTATTACTGACTCATTATGTGTGTTCATTAATCACAGAGGATGTGACATGAAGTCATTGTTGTCAACTTTAAATGTTTCCTGCAGTATACAGTACACATCCTTCATACAGTTCTGCCATGTGCATTCAGATCTTTAGCCATTTGCTGATGTGAATGAATCTGTTGAATAACCATGAGGTTTATCATTGCTGGATCACTGAACTCACAGTCTCACTCTCTCTCTGATCTGGGAAACCACAAGTATGCCTGAGCCTGTGCTCAACCAGGTCCACTTTTGTTACAACCTCTATTTTTATTACCCATTTTCTCCCAGTATTAGTGGTTTCTCAGGGACACTTTCACACAATCACCTCAACCACCTTCTTAGTACATGATGAGCAGAGCTGAAGAGTGGAATGAAAACCCCAGATGTCCATGCACACTGCTGCAGAGGTGTCCAGTCCCCTAGTTATCCAAAGTCAATCCTGGGTTAATCAGTATTTCCATTAGAACCTCAGTGCTCCACACCCACACGAGACCATTCATGCCTTGACCATTCGTTGACCTTTCCTGCTGGCATGTTATGAGTCCTCTTCTACGTGTCCCCCAGCACCACTGGTAGGGTCGACAGCCACGGCCCTTCCGGAACTCTGACGGCAGCTGGAGAGATGCATTCCCACTGTCCTTTGGACAACATTCCCAACCCTGCACCATTCTCATGGTGAAGCAACTGATATCCCCCTATACTGTGCCCATTCTTTCATCCAAAGTAACACTTAAAAAAAGAGAATTAAATGGTGAAAATTAAAGGGTGGCAATTTTTGAAGTGGAGGTTTATGGTGATATTCTGTAAAATGTGAGCTGTAATTTTTGCATTCCATATGAAACATGGTAGATACATGTTAGGTCAGTGTAAGTGTTGCTGGGATGATTCAGGCTGCATGAAGCACCAGATATGTAATGGCATTTTGCTACTTATAAAAGATTTATAATCCATGTAAGGAGGGATTCAGGGAATCAGTCTTACCCAATTACCACGGATAAAGTAATAAAGAGAGACACATAGATCTGATAATCTGTCATGAGCGGGATTACGGATTATGTATTGGGAAGGTATAGTGTGGAGTGGGTTAAAGGGCTTTTTTCCATCTTACACGAGTGTCTTGTGAATCTGCTCAATGGCGTCCTCTAGGTCTTCCCTCTGGTCTGGAACAAAGCGATACTCTGACACGTAGCCTGACATATGCCTGTATGGGTCATAATCTCCAAGCTCAGCTGATGGAAAAGGCAAAGCAAGCAGACACACACACACACACACACACACACACACACACACACACATTGGTGGATCTTAGACAACGTCTATAGAGTCATAAACCACACTCATACTTTGCATAAACATGTCAAACATTTAATAGACTGCCTCTGGACATCCAGCTAGAAAGGAGCTGTTTTAATGGAAAATCAGAGGAGAAGAAAATCTTCACAGATTGTTAATAATCAAACTTACACTGGAGGGCCTGAGCTGCCATGCGTGCACTGGTACTGAAGGGACATGGAAGCCTTCCCTGCAGCACGTCCTGCTTCACCTGAAGAAAGAACTGGTACCTGACAATCAGATAATCAGACATCAGACACACACGCCATCCCCTAAGACTCAGTGTGAGTCAGTCATACAACCTATTACATAGTGAGTACATTAAACAAAGAACCAAATTCACCGTGTATGTGTGATGCCTGACACCAAATGCACTATCGTCCATGTTACTGAGCATGCTATTTTACCATTCACTCTGAACATTATCAGACATTACACAGAAAACCCACCTTGTAATTTCCTCTTTCAGTTTGCAAGGATCTTCAGCATAAAATTTAACACCAAAATAGAGGGTGTATGGAGGACCAGCTGTAAAATGACCATTAAGACAGACATCATCGGATTTTGCATCTCAAGTATTACTGCATATACATGTTTCTATCAACAGGAAGTATTGTGGCCACCCTGATGTCAAAATATTATTTCAGTATGCAGTGGCAATCAGTAGTTAAATAAAAGAATATTATTGTTAATAAATCAGTCTTATTGGTTTATTGATTTTAATCACTATTTAATTCATTTGTTTCTAATAAGAAGATAACAATTGCTTTGGCCAATTTATTTAAAACTTTCTATTTTCAATTATAATTACCCAGATACAGACACAAGAGCGAATGCAATCAAGTTCATAATTATTTAAAGCCAGTAGGGTCTGAACTGGTTCATTAAAAGATGAGGAGAAGTGTTATTTTAATCAAGGGGTCATTACAGAAAATAACTGCACAATTTCATGCTGGGATAATCAATTTCTAATCAGCAGAGATAGAAGGGTGATGATTGGGTCAGAACATATTATCCTGCTGGATATGGAGCTAGAGCCAGCTTCCTGCCCCTTTCATCACCACATATATCTCCTCTACGGCAAGAAAGACAGGCCATACTTACTTGTTATCAGATCTTTGTGTTCAGCAAGGGTTTTTGTAGGATCTAGCCAATACTGCAAAACCATACAGGATGATATATGTTAGAGATGGCCCGAAGACTGATTTCAGAACTCAGCATGCAGCATAAATGTGCCCTTGAGCATTTCCCAAGATCAAAAGGGAACAAGTTTTATTAAGTTCTGAAATGCTCCACTGAGAAGAGTTTTAGGTTCCTTGAGATGTCCTGTCATGCAAGTGCTGGCACTATATGAAGCCCATTAAACTGGACTGTAAAATAGACTTGTTTAAAAAAAATGTAAAATTGGGTAAGAGTCAATTCTGCCTCCATCAATAAAACATGAAGCAGGAGCAGGTTAGGGCGTGTAGCTGCCGAACTCGTGACGTGACTTTGGTTAGCAGCAGAGGACGTGGACATCACATCACACATTGTACTCCTTCATGCCGTGTCAAGAAACCGAGTATAAATTCTGGAGACAAAGTGAATAGAGAAGTGTCCTCTTCCAAAATCAGGTCACAAACACCTTCCATTCCATTGTCTATTAATAAAGCAACACCTCCCACTCACACTTTTCTCATGTTTATACATCCAACAAATTTGTCAAAATCAGGCTGATGTAACAGATTGTGAGAGTGTACGATCAATTAATTGGTGCTAATACTTTTCTGGCTCATTCATGCAGAATAATGCATCCATTACTGATCATGGATTTGGTCACTGGTTATATTTAAAGACTTTATGTAAATGAAGTTGCCTAAAATAATTTGTGTCAGCAAATCAAGTCAGAGGACTATCATAGGGATTCTCAAAAACTATACACCCTGAGGGACAGAAACACACACACAAACACACACGGTGAAACATCTGTGTACAGAGGGAGGCCAATTAGTACTGGACATGATCAAATTAGAATAAGTTAATTGAATTGGCCGGTCTTATCTAATAATCACACAGCTGCAGCTGGTATTTTATAGAACATGCTGATTTATGCAAATGAAAGCCTGTGGACTGTTGCTTGGCACCAGTTCTGCCAATTAAGGCAAAAAGAGATGATTTTTCATAGCATGATCTGGGACTTAAACCATAGTGCCTTTGCACAGATAATGTTTGGAGCAAATGTCATTGGCAGATGCTTTGTGAACATGCAAGCTCTTTCAGACATCCTGTGTAGCTGTCGCTACAAAGATCTAACAGGAAAGAGGAAACATATTCAGCTCATATATAACAGGAGATTTGTGTCTGAATTAATGCAGAGTTCCTATTTTCCATATCAAATAACACAGCAATGATTCAGCAATGGATGTAAATCACATGTTCCAAAAAGAAGCTAGGACAATACTTCCCCAGTTATACTGTCTTGTTTAATCGCTACTGTTGAAGTTGATATATTTACACAGTGTGTACCTCTCATTGCTGGATTGTCAATAAATCTAAGCTTGGAGGATACAATCAAAAGTACCTCTGTGGTGGAAAGAAATTATGGGAAGACTGCTGGTATGTTTTTTATGGCCTCTTTAATAACCTGGGGCAGCATTCAGTCCCCAGGGCAAACACAGCCACTCCCCACCTCTTAAGACACGTTACATAATGTGCCCGGTTCTTTGGAGACTGTCTATCCAAATCTGTAAGTTTCATGAAAGGATTGGGACAATCTCCTGCACCAGTCCTGATGTCCAGAGGGGCCCTAAGCGGGGCCCTAAGAGGGGCGAAGGGGTTAAGTGCGAAACGGTGGTACTCACGGTTTGATGACTGCGGTCACAGTATCGCAGCCCGAAGTAATCACTCTCCAGCAGGTTCACGTGGCTACACACGTGGTCCAGCACCACAGAGCCCTTGGTAGATTTCTGTGGAGAAAGGCATCAGAAAACGATCCATTACTGATCTTGTTTTCTGGGAAGGCAGGCAAATAGCTATGAACGACAGGTTAGACCTTTCTCAGCCCTGCAATGTGAATAACCTAAAACATACTACAAGCTAAATGACTTTGTAGTATTTGTTACTGACTCTCTCAATGTAACATCGAGCAAAGAGGGCGGCTAATTGGTTACTGAAGAGTCTCCAGGTAAATTCAGTTTAGGTCTCCTCTTTGACGAACAGCATCTATTCATGGGTTGTCTGTTTTGCTCTTACAGATCATCTGACATAGGAGAGGCCCTTTGGCTTCATGTTCATCTTTTAATCCATTTTCGAGGAAGCATTCAACCATAATCCACACACATGATGAACAACCTCTGCACAAAACAACTATGGTAAGAACACCCAATGATAAAGTCCAAAGATGAAGAAGGTACATTTTAAAGAGTTGTAAAACAAGAGTGTGACTAGCATTGCTGAATTTTTGCCATACACAATAAATAAATGTATTTGAAATAATAATCTTTACTTCAAAAATGGGATGAACTGACTAAACTAAGGCAATCTTGAATATGACAGCTAAAGAACACTGGTCATACTTAAAGAGCTGCTATCTTGTGTAAATGATTTGGGCATTCATTATCTTTTTTTCTGTGTGAATACATTTTCTGTAAATCCTAAACAAATCCCACACGACGCTCACATCCCAGCTAAACATGGCGTTCAGTGATCATGAACATGCTGTCAGATGCTGTGCAGATGTGTCTGTGTTCTCAACTGAAAGGGCACCTGCAACCTTTCTGCTCTCATGCTACTTGGTTATGAAACATTAATGTGACAAGGATGAAATGCTTCCTTTAATGTGTGTTAGGATCTGCTGCATGTCAAGCTCTGGGTTTACCATTCCTCTCATTGAAAAGGAAGGCTTCTGCCACTATAAACACTATTGTCCAACCCTTCTTACACTCATGAGGTAACCTTTTTCTTACAGAACCAATGATCACTTAGAAACATGCAAACATGTTGCTGAAGAAATATTTAGTTCTGCAATACATAAGACAGATTTTAAACACATTTTATTTATAATTAAAAAGTCTTTTAATTATAGGATGTCAGATAGCAATGAATCTTTTTTATGTGTAGCCTGTGCTGTTTGTTGTACAGCTCACACGTATGACACATGTTGAGTCAAATGACACAACCTCTTTGAAGGGACTGAGAGAAACCTGAACTGTGGCTGGTATCTTCCCCTGGAGCCACACACACACACACACACACACACACACACACACACACACACACGCGCACGCACGCGCACACGCACACACACGCACGCGCACACGCACACACGCACACGCACACACGCGCACACACACACACACACACACACTCGCACGCACGCACACGCACACACACACACACACAGACTCTCTTAAATTGTGCCACAATGTGTCACTGCAGTTCACATTACTCATTCAAGAGGGAAACTTCTGATAACTCAAAACCCTATGATCATCAATTAATTACCTAAAATCACAGTCTACAAAGCCATTGATCATTCTCTGCAGAGAGAACTCATGGGTTAGTTAATTGGTCACCTATATGCACCATATTTTCAAGAGCATTTTTTTACCAGCTATTCGAGCCATGTGGCCAAACTTTGAGAAGTGCTGCACCAGTGGTAACTCAAACCTCAGGATTTCAGCATTCCCAAAGGCCATCACAAAGGTATAGTATTCTGGCTCCTCAGTTACTATGAAATACTGTAACTAGAGTTGTTGGCCATCTCTGCTGTCAGTTAGGAAAGCCAACCCCCCCAATGCCCTGAGGGGGCACAGCACTGGAAGTGAGACTTTGCCAAAGCGTCAGTGTGTGAGGAGGAACCGCACTGAAACTGGCACAGGGTCTTGCCGGGAAACACGGCACGGGTCCGGTTAACCCTCGGCTGAGCTCCTCCTGAAACCATTCCACACATTCCTGCCATATCGTCCTCTTTGATAAGACACTGCAGATGGTCAGGGTGGAACCATTACAATAACACTGGGAAAAGAAGCGTGTAAAGAAAATGGGTTTAGAGTATTTAGAGATGCTGTTTTCCTTCTGCTTTTGTCAAAGTGGGTGCTTGTTATAATAAAAGGTCAGCTGGTTCCTTTAAGAGCTGAAGGCTATTTTAGCCAACAAATAAACTATATAAAACTAAGCATTTAAACTGATTTGGATGCTCATCTCCTGTCAACCATTGTTAGGCCATCATTAGTGGTTTTTCGCAAAGGTGTGAATTATGGTAGTTCCTCACCCTCTGTCTCAAATAATAGACATACAAAACCAATGTGTAGTTAGAGATGGAGTTTAGCAGTACGCTTTAATGGTGTAGCATTTTAATGACGAGCCAGGCTAGAGGTTAGAGGTGGAGGATGGGAGAAGAAAGCTTTTTTATGTAATCCCAAAACAGAACCAAACACTGTAATAAATGATGGATTGTCCCTGTCAGTGAAATAATTTTCTCCAGAGAAAATAAGCAGAAGTAGAAAAAATCCTGTTACATGAATTAACACAATTAAGCCACAGACATTAAACTCTATTAACCGTTCCTCAGACAAACAAACTGAACCTAAACGTTTATTCACTTTAATAGACAAAGACAGGACTGTAGTCATCCAGTGGCCTTGGAATCAATATGCTGGAATCAATATTACAAAAAAGCAAAAGCAAAAAGCCAGTTTTTGAGACACAGAAAGAATAAAGGATTTATGTTGATCCTTGGTGTAAAACTGATTGTGGTATTACATCCAAGGTGTGTAAGGAGGATTAGCCAATTACAACTATCCCCCTGCTGCGAAACTCACATGCTGGAGCCGACACAGCTGCATACAGCATAACAAGGTGGACTATCCTCCACACAGGTCAGCCATGTGATGCCAAGCCTCATCTGTTGTCTTTCTGTTCCACTTACAAGTGCCCGGAGAGGTCATGGTGCTACTGAATGTCCCACTTTGAGCAAGTGCCAGTGGGTTTTAGATAGAACTCATTTGAATTCATTTGCTTTCACCAAACCAAATAACAGATTATCCAGATGTTGCCCCGTAATCCTGCTCCGATGTTTCTGCCACATCTGGCTCAGCCAAGATCACAGGGAGCACTGTGAAATTCTCACTACAACTCTAAGGATATTTGTGTTCAGTGGGAATTTCCGGCATTGTTTCAGTGTTATCGCCCCAGGAGACAGTGATGCAACATATAGTGTACATCATTATGCTGGTACACTTCATGAAACCAAAACACCTTTCTACAACGCATGAGTAATATGACCCAGACTACGCTAGTGAGGGTGTTTGCTTATGTGTCTGGCATTGAACAGGCAGCTCTTACTGCACTGTGTGAGTGTGTGGTTAGGTCGGGGGAGATTCATTTAAGGTTTTCTTTGAAACAATTAACTCCCTTTTACATGCCTCACTGTCCCCATGGCAACAGGGTCAGTACATGATGGGACCTTACCATCTGCTGCTGTCGGCTGCATGGGTGTGGTGATGACCGGCGATTTGCAGGCTGTGCTGCTCCTCTCTGGCACATTAACTGTGTGTTTGTGTGTGTGTGTGTGTGTGTGTGTGTGTGTGTGTGTGTTCATATCACTGAGTGCCAGAGGGTGGTGAATTTGGGGGTGTGTGTTGTAGAGGGATCCTCGACAGCAGATGTTCCTCTGACACACACACTGTCTCCCAGTGCTTTGCCCTGACTGCTGAACCGACCAGTGACAAGGTCGACAGGCGTGATGACCCCGTTATGTGTCTGACCATCACACCGAGCCAAAAAGTCTCCCCATTTCCTGTCCCGACCCGTCTTTTGGTCACCGCTGGAAACCATCCAGATGCATGAAACTATCCCTACGGGCCGGCCTAGGCCATCCCAGTTTCCATGGTTACCAGGCAATACACAAATATCCTGAAACACAGGGCAGTTCAGAGTTCCACCTAATAAACCACACTCAATCCATCCTAGGACTGTTTCACATGTTGGAGGTTTTTGTGGGTGGTTATAAGCAGGTATAAAATGCATAATGCATAGTTTTGTTTTTTTATCTGACAATATAAAAGCAAATGAAAAATTACATTAAATACGGTGCCCAGAAAAACACTGCAAAATACTGGAGGTAAGGACAAGCAAAGGGCGCTGAGAGATAAAGTCAGAGAAGTGAGGAGTAAATACAGCCACGGGGCTGTAACGCGTCCAAAACACACGCGCTTAACAGCCCAGCGGCGCGCGGTGCTCCGGTGGAAGGCTGAGAAAGCCGCAGAAAGTCTCACACTCCCAGAGATAACAACCACGCTATCAGACCAGAGTTAAACACATCAGACAGCCTGAGCCAGAACAGCAGCTGGCTCTAGGGTGAAAGGGGTTGAACTAAAAATTGCCTTTGATGAGGGGAGACCCAATAAAACATACAGATAAGGGCATTGCTTGTATTTGCTGGAGAAGTAAAATATTGCAGGTACTGAGTGTAGCTGGCCGAAAGCGCCGTGGTAAGCTTTTGTTACGGAAGGATCATAACCAGGTCTCGCGGTCATAGCTCATCGCGAGGTTTGTTTCTTCTCTCGACTTTAGATTATTTGGTGGAGCTTCAGGTCTTCCGCTTTGTGAAATTATCTGCCTCTTTTAATATCCCAAACAAATTTAATACAGCTGAACTAAAAGCCGTGTGTACTACATATTAGACTTGGCACCAGTCTGGGTCCTGGGGCCCCTATACATTATAGTATGTTTAATTTGACGTGATTCACTTCTCGGGGGCATCCAGAATTACTGTGGAGCTCAGTCAGGTGTGCTGGAACAAGCACGACGCTATCCTGACTGTGGATGGGAAGACTTGGGAATATTTGTCAGACTATCGCCAAATAAACTCTCCAGTAAGTCAGTCAAAGTGTGTGTGGAACAGGCGTATTTACAACTTGACTGACAGGATCAGTTATAATCCACCCGTAACGGGTCTAATGTAGTGAGAATGCGTCGTTCTTCAGACGCCAATTAGGCAACAAAGAAGCGATGCCTTTCCGCGCTCGTGTGTAGTTCACTGCAAGGAAGACCTCTGATGGAGCGTTTACATTTATGAAAACTTCCGTGTGTCGCCTTCAGTCTTACCTCAGACACAGCTTTTACATTTTGAAGGTTTTTTTTTTTTTTAAATTCCAAAACAAGTGTGACAACATGTTCACGTTCAGAACAGGAAATGAATGAATTGTGGTAAATGCGTTTAAGGAATTTAGGCGAAAAATAACCGTTAATAATCACCGTTAATTCCACTTCTTCACAGGGGAGCTTATGTTCCTCGGCGTGGTTGGAGACCGCCGGTGACACAAAGGCGGGTGCAGCGCTCCATACTCTGAAAGCCTGTTATAACCTCACCCTCACACTGAAGCCCTTCTAAATCCGACAACCCCCTCCAAAACAAAAATCATTGCAGCCTAACGTGAGCAGCTCTTTTACGCACCTTTTTGAGTGCCTAACTTTATATTTTACACTAATCTATTATATGACATGCAATCTTATTCTCAGTATGCATTAAATATCCTTCCTTTGAAGCAACCTTCCAGATGTAACTGTCTAAAACAATATATATCTATTCTATCTTTTTGCTATTATTGCTTGCTATGGGGAAGCGCACAAAGCAGGCACTGAGCATGTGTTTGCTCAGGTTGCATGCAATCCGGGGGTTAGCGCTTTGATGCTAAGGATCAGTAATGACTGCTCAAGGCTATGAGGCTAGGTTTAAGAAGAATGCGGCTTGACAGAGTCAATTAACAGCATAGAGTCTGATTTGACATTCACTTTCAACAGGTGAGGCAGCCGTGGAGACCAGCATGTTTCCCTGTCTTTTGTGTTTAATGGGTCCACCTGTGTATATGAAAAACAAAGCAGCCCAAGAGAGCTGGACACTGCATTCCCTGGGATGCACTTCCATTGTGAGTGACCTAAAAAGCAGGATTTTGTGGGTTTTTTTTTTTTTGCTTTAGTTAACATTACCGTGCTGAAGCTGGATGTTAAAGCGTTGTCATTTCGTGTTTCTGTGCTGCAACGTTCTGATTATCTTCACAAACACAGCTTTGTGAACAAAGGTTCTGTTTCTGGTAAGGTGCTTTTGTCTCGTGTGTTTGTGCCTACCCTTCATGTCACTGTCTTGCCATCTTTTGTTTGACTCCTAACGCCCTATTACCGCTGTGATTCCGTGGGCTGCAGTATGGGGAGCAGCAACAGAACAGATCTGCCTCATGCTCTGCCAAAGCAAGCACAGGGAATGCCTGTACCTGTCTCTGACAGGGCCATAAAATTAGGCACTAAATCACACATGCCTACCGCCCCCCCCCCACACACACACACACTTATGAGACTCATAAGACTCATATTGAAAGGATGCTGCGGGGTATCTGTGCAATTGCCAGTCAGGTGCGCTCCTTCAGGGCAACAGTGAATCCATCCACAAACTTCTTTTTTTCTGAGCGGGGATAAAGTCCTGTGTCATAAAGGGTCAAGCGTGTTACCGTGCTCACCACCTGCTGATCTGATAGCACCTCTGCGGGATGGCATGAAACGCGAGCCTTTGCAACACTCATCTGCCCCAAGCCAGCTCAACATGACCAACCACTGGTGGAGACCCAGGGTCAGCGTGATCCAGCATCACCACGTGGTGTTCTGGACAAACTTGCTCTGTCCTTCAGAAGTGCAGGGTCATGGTGTGCAAGCCAACATTAGCAAGCGAGCTCTAATGTTTTGCATTCTCAGTGCATACTAGCAAGTGATTAGCACTTTGGCACCTGATAAGTGCAAAGCAAACAGGTTTTTCAGTACGAGTGGGTAAACGGTAGTGTGCAAAACAGCCGAGTGCTCTGCTGCGCTAAGAGTGAGACAACTGTTCCAGCAGATCAGGAGATATCCCATTAAACTGGGATGAGGTTGCTGATCCAAAGCATACATTAGTCCAGTCAAAGGGAATCCGTTCCAGCCCATCGCACCCATACTACAGAGAGATTCCTCCTCCATTGTGCCGAAGCGAGCATCAGCGTGTGTCAGGCACCAGGCATGCTCCCAAATATAACAACGCAGCCCTATCAGCCCCCACCCTTTGCCCCACCTCCACCTCCACCCACTCACTGATGATGGAGAAAGATGTGGGTAGGAGAGCAGTTGAAGCCGTGATACTTTAGTGGGCTTTACACATGCAGGAATCTCTGCTTTCCACCAGATTCCCCAAAGTTGCGACTATTCCACCATACTACAGTTCAAGCTGTAGCAAGGTCAGAAATTCCCAATGTGATGTTTATTCGGACGCTGTGAAAGCTAAGGAAACAGGTTTGGATCTATTTTGTTAAAGCTTGGCTCCTGTTGAGGCCTAGAGGGCAATAATCAGTATATATAACATGGGATTCTTCAGGCATGAAATGCTGTCTATTCTTTTTGCCCATCGAGGGACACAACCTGTTAGAATACAGATGCCATTGTGTGGGAGGAAACTAGAGAAAGAAAGATTATTTTAATCACATCAGGGAAGCACCTTTGGCCTAGACTGAAATAAAAAAAGAGCTTTGCTTTTGTTAAAATATTACCAAATGTCAGGCGGGTTCAGCCGGTGTTGAAAACAAAACATTGCCTTGCTGGTCTAAGCTGTTGTCTCTGGGCTGTCTTTCCTTTGTGACGCTGGAAACCCGCGAGCGGCTCTGCTGCTCACAAAAAATCCCAGCGCACCCCGCAGGCAAGCTCAATGGGCTCTTTGTGCGGTGGGAGTGAGTGTGCACGTGAGCGTGCACAGATGAGCATGCGTGCAGGCTTCACGTCACAGTGGATACCTCGAAGACCCAGACACCCAGCTTCGTGGCCCCTGGTGTGCTGGCAGGCCACTGGCTGCAACTCTCTCGTTTGTCATGCATCAGCGCTGAAAGGTGCAAACTGTTTTACCGGCAGGAATGCTCACGTATCGAACTTGATACGCATAATTTGTTTAGATGTCACAAGATCGATGCTATTGATTGTCAAATGCATGAGTACTGACTTCTGAGGAAGGTGGCTATCAAGGCGAGCTTGAAAAGTTAAATGAGCCTGTCACACTGTCTCAGGGACACCGCTAGCTCCAGTGGCCTTTTGTCCACAGCTTACATTTTTGTTTATACAGCATCCTTCCTCAAACCTGGTTGGACTCTGGCTCCTTAAGAAGGGATTAAAAAGTGAATTGTAACATGGTTTCATTGCCTCAATGCCCCTGTGACCTTTGGGTCTTCACTGCTCTCCTTGTGCCCTTCTGTAATGCATCTTGCATTGCCTGTCTACTCAACTGCAAAAACAGAAATGCTAAACATGTAAGTTAGGTGAATTGGCTACCCTAAAAAAATTGTCCTTTGTAAGTGTGAGTGAATGACTGTATGTCTGCCTGTCCAGTGATGGATGGCGCCCTGTCCTGGGTGTTCTCCACCCTCCCCTTCCTGCTGCAGTGCCCCGGGGGGGGGGGGGGGGGGGGTTTCCGGTTGAGAGTATGCTCAGTGCGATTGGTTGCTGCTTCTCACCACTGTGTTGACTGGATGTAAAACCATTGTGCAGTGTGTTGATTGTAAAGCATCGTTGGATACTGAGAAAGGCATTATATAAGTGTATTTTGTTAGAATATTTTAAAATAATAGAATTATTTAATAATAATAATAATAATAATAATAAGAATCTTTTAAAACAGGATTATTAATATAGCAAAAGTTATTATACACACACACACACACACACACACACACACACATACCCACACACAAAACCAGAAAAAATGCATCATGTTTCAGGGGTTTACATTATAGGACTTTGTAACCACATGATATAAAACAATAAAAAACATAGCAGAGGTTCTACATTACCCTCAAAGGCAAACATTTCCCATTAGTGAATTATCTTCTTTTAAAACAATACAACACAAAAATACTGGACAATTCTACAACAACAATACATCTACTACCTGAATTTTGAATTTTTCCTTCTATCTGTTGCACCTAACCATTGAAACTAAGTATCCTTGTGTCCTTGTATGAGGACAGTGGGTTGATTTCCCTCATACGAGGACGCAGGGACAGCCAGTGCTCTTCTTGGAGCGCTGCTGGGCATTGCAGGCTTCTGTACTTACGCCCCTGCCACAGGTCACTACAACACAGAGGAGGCTGCAGAGACCTACAGGTGTGTTATGTTAGGGCTGGATCTAAACTGCAGGTGTGAGCCCCTCCGGGAGGATGACTGTCTAACCTGGCTTCAGCACCACTTCAGTATAACACATATCACACAGGGTGGGAGACACTAGAGGGTTCACCTACTCACCATTAACAATTAAAGGCAGAAAAGCAACCTGATACACCTGATGTGTGTGTGTGTGTGTGTGTGTGTGTGTGTGTGTGTGTGTGTGTGTGTGTGTGTCCTATAATGTGTGAGAGCATGTGCATCCCATAATGACCTATTCAAAAAATCCCCTGCTAAGATAATATGGACATTTTAGGAGATTAGGTACAGTCTGCACCTTGTATAAAAGCTCATAGTTAATTTTTGCACTGGCTAGTCTGTAACTTATATCCAAAATAATTGGTAATCATTAGTATGAGGCTCCGGCAAGATGTTTATATCCATTACAGGCTACATTTCCATAAAAAGGTTCCAAGGCACAAATCAGACCTTTTGCTTGAATAACAATGCACATAAATAAAGCCTGAATATGTAAATAAAATAACACCACAACAGGTCTATGAATTTAAAAGTCAGATACAAAGATAATGACTGACTAGGTAAATATTGCCCATGTATAAACTGTGGGTGGATAGAAAGATTGATATTAATAAACAGATACAAAATTAATAGAAAGAGCATGCCCATCTGTTATCAGAATTTAACTAACTACAAGATTCATATGGTTTATTTTACAGAACAGTAGGGAAAATTATTATCCAGATGTTGCTTTCTCACTCAATGTGATGCTGAATATTAGAGCATTACTATTGTGTCTAATAGGTGTGGCACAACAGTTAGAGCACTCAGTAGCCTGTGTGCTGGGTTCTGGAAATGGTGTGGAACTGTTGGAATTCTCCTGGATGTTTGCATATATAGGAAGGACCACCCGGACAAAGGAGGAGAGAGAGAGAGAGAGAGAGAGAGAGAGAAACACATTTTGAGTGTTTCTGTAAGTTACCACCGCTCACCTTAATGCCCTGTTGATGGCTCGTTAAAGTGAGCTTCGTCTCGTCCAGAAGCAGCACCTCGCAGTAGAACTCCTCTTGAGCCGAACAGAAACAACTCATGTTGCTCAGGACGGTGACAGTTCTGGCTACAGATTCCGTAAATGATCTCGTACTGATCTACATAAGGCTGCAATTCATCACGAGAATTCCTCTTAATAGTAAGAAGAGACAGCGCACGCTGGCCACCAGGACACTTTGTTCGATGGACTCCTTTGTTGCATACTGAACCAAGAGGAGTGTTTTTTTTATTTTTATTTATTCCTCATGCCAAACTATTCAAATTTGACATCACAGCAATGCTCTCAGCATTTTCCTTTGTTGGGATCACGCAAAGACCAAATAACACTGTTCCTTAAACACTGATGATGGTACGTCCAGTTGTCAGGTGAATTGCTTATCTTGAGTGGCAAAAGTAATCCCTCACCTTTTAGTCGCGTTTTCGGACTGTTTGCTTCTTGTTCGTTTTCATCAGAAACCATTATCAGCGTGCAGACATGCGTCCGTATAAATGATCCTCACGATCTTGTAAACGCACCTAGGTGCCTTGAATTCACTGCTCCGCCAGCCCGTTGCCAGGGAGCTACATGTCTATTTCCCACAATTGTTCCCCGACTCCGCCCTCATATACACCACTTTACTAGTTGGACAGGGCAAGTGGTTTAAAAAACACAACGTTCCTGCCATCTGTCGGAAAGAGCGAAAGATGCTTCAGTGGAACTTATAGATAGGTTTTCCATTAAATATTGTTTTTTTTCGGAACAAGCAACTCGTTCACCACCTATTGTCACTTAAGTGATCACATGTTACTGTAGACGAGGAAAACGCTACACAACCGCATTAATATACGTGCCGTAGTTTTATTTTATTGGTTATTATTAAATGTCCCTCGCTTTCAGCGCTTGGTACGCCGTGGTTTATAGCGCTAGCTCAGTGCGCATGCGCACGAGTGGACTGACGATTCACAACATGGCGTAATGGTCAGGCTAAACGCTTGTTGTAGGGGAAAATTCAGACACAAAAGAAAAAGTTTTGTTCGAAACGCGGAGAAGTGATTTTATAACCGACCAGGGCAAGGTCTCTTTTTATGGGTGAGCATTATGTTTTTACAGGATAATTTCTGCACAGAGCGTTAGAGTCGAGCGACTTGGTGAAGTGGACGAATGTTTGTGCAGGTAAGAAGACTTTACCTTGCTAACGCTAGTCTGCTAGCAAACACAAGTCATAATAAAATTAAAACGCTTTCAATTCGTCTTTTCCACTCGGTTCGTTCAGAATGTTGGCTATCTAGCTATCCAGGTCTCCAAGTGGAGTTATCTTAATGTTTGTTTAGATTTGCGATTTTAGTCAAGTGTGGTCTTCTGATCCCTGGGTCAGGTTGGAAGTGTATCCGCGAAGTTACTCGATATTCAGCAGGCTGGCTCCAGGAAACCCTCACTCAGAGGTAGCTATATCGGGAATGCTCAAAACTACCCCTCTTCCTGGCGAGATGCCCGTTTGGTTTCTCACGAAAGCAAGTGACTGTGAAGCCTACCGACACTGTCCTGTAAAAGTTCACCAAAACACCGCCAGCTAAGGTTAGTTGAAGACTGTCTCAGGGCTTCAGACTTATCACAGCACGTTTGTCAACAACAGCGGCCGGGTGTTTGGAAAAAGGGGACTTACAAGGTGTCTTACTACTTTTATTTGTTTAATATTACTTTGATATTTCAAAAACTAAAGCTTTAAAACATAGCCAGAGAGAGCGATTGTGACCGGTTACTCCTCTGGACTACGATCCCTATTCCCCCATAATTCAGTATGGGGGAATAGGGAATTATTTATTTTTGCTGCCGTTCAAATCTAGCTAAGATACCCCGCCTTTGTTTTTAAGGTGCAGCACTATAACCTATGTGTGAAGCAAGCAAGCAAGCAAGCTAGCTAGGCAAGTGTCACTCATAAGAAGACGGACGCCATTCAAAAATGTAATCTTTATTTATGTTTAGAATTATAACTAAGTAGAACTTGATGGGTAAAGTCATTACATTTCACATAGGTCTTCATGTGAGTAAAGTTCTCGACGCTGCCTGAAACATCTTTCGGTAGCTAGATATCAGTAGCCTAGTGTTTCGCTGTAGAGCACTGAAGTGTGGTAACTACTGGACCAGTGTCATTTTCGGTTGATGCCTACTGCAACCTGGCTTTCATTTAATCAAAGGTGGTCAACATTTAACATGGATATTACACTTTATATTCTTTTTCTTAATGAATCTGAATGTTTTTGACGATCTAATTGTACCCATATACCTTAGGATGCACTTGCACTAATTTTTCTGCATTTAATCAAAAGTGTCTTTATTTTACATCTGCAAAAGACAGTTTAATAGAGGATATACTATATTTGAGGCCAGTTAGGTGGAGCCATGTCAATAAAGTAACGAGTTATTGAAAGTATTGTTTTGTATTGGATTATTTCTCAATGTTAAATATGTTTGGAAGGTGCTTCTCAGTAACAATAAACAAGTGGTAGAAATTTCACCAGTGTAGATAAGGAATACTTTGAATCCTTGGGGGAAGTCTTTTCAGTCTTATTCAGCCTTTAATTGTGTATCACTTCCCATAGAACATTTTCCCACACAGGGAATAATGTGTGGGACATTCCTAGTGAGTGCAGCCATAAGAAAGGCCTGTTGAACAAGGACCCATGCCAATGTTCATTTTCAAGTCTTTCAGAGACTCAGAACTCATTTGCATGAAAAGGAAAAAAACACAGTACATCCTCCTCCTTCCAGGCCATCTATTCATTTCCCCCAGTTAAAAAAAAAGTCCAGGCCATTGAATGTGATTCAGCCTAATGCTGACAAGGACTTATTCAGGGAGAGCATTTCTTAAAGATCTAATTCTGCATTGAACTTTTTGCTACAGTATCAGTGATGCACAATAATACACAATGGCTCTGGAATGGTACTAACATCATCGACAAGAGATGTGTAGGCTATAGGCAGACTTGAGACCGAAACTCCGGTACATTGGAAAGCAGGCAGAGTGTTTTCCGAGCAGTTTGAATTTCAGTTACAACTTTGTCATTAAAACAGGGATACATTTGACTTAAAAGTTTCTGTGACGATTAGAATGGTTCATGTCATTTGTTTTTTTCCCCCAACAAATATGCAGTTATTACTTCAGGATTTTATTTGGAGGCCTACCTGGTTCCAACTTGTCTACACCAGGCCCTTTGGTCTCTACAGATGTGGAAAATTCCCATCATCATACCATATTGGGTCACTAGGAGAGTCAAATACCCTGAGTGTGAGCTCAAGGCTAAGATCTGTTTAGTGTCATATTTAAATTCACTCCCATTCAATCCAGTGCATAAAAATATGTAGTCCTAGGGCTTGCACTTCTATATGACTTTTTTAATCCCGACAGAACTAAAAATTTCTCTCATCTGCTACCCTGTTCATCACAGGACCACTGCTACCGGGAAGTAATGTGTGTGGCAGACCATTCTCAACACAGCACTAATCCTGACATGGTAGTGGGTGTTGAGCTGGTACAGGCTTATAGGGCATGGCAGTGCTGTTAATGTTAATGCTGTTAATATTTACATGAGTCAAAATCACTGTTGCACTATGAATGGTCTGTTAGTCCCGTCCCTCATATCCAGCCAAATGGCGTTCCTGTGGACAGAAACTAACCGCTGATGAGCTACATAATGGCTAATTCACAGCAAAAGATGACATGCACACATCTAAGAGGTTTAATGATAAAGTGGTGATTTTTGTTCATTTAGCTAGCGTATGTTCAGAATTATATAGCAATGAATCCCTAATTGTTCCCAAATTCATGTCTGATAGTTATCTAGCTTCTCTTTGTCATTTTTGTTTGCACACAATAGTTGTTGATGTTAACAATTTTTAAGCAAAGCTTAAAATGGGTATGTTTGCTCAGGTGGAAAGCAGTACCAGTGCTCTCTGGATGGGAGTAATGCTGTGATCAGTATCAGAAAATGCACAATTAAAAAAATAACCAGTTCTGTAGTTAAATGACAGACTTAATTAATTAGAACTAGAATTAATGACAGCTGTATATTAATTAAAAGTCAACATACCAAATAGGAAGTATGCCCCAGTGTGGGGGCAGCGCAGTGTAGGCTATTGTTTGATAATCCTTAGCCTATCCTAATATTGGCATTTGCAATATCTGTATCTTGGAGATTTATAATATGTTGATGAGCCCTTCAAAAATGCTCAAAGATTTGTGTGCTGTGATCATCCCATCCAGCCTCTGGTGCTTCTTACAAGTGTCCCATAATGTCAGATTTGACTTTTTTGGATGGGGGGCGTTTTAATAAATTGTCTGACCTCTGTGAGTGTCTGATATAGCTGTTACAGCTTGTTATTTACAGCAAGTGTATAACAGGCACTGCATTATTTTTGCTGGACTTTTCCTGTTAGTTGCCATTGAGTTCACTGAAAGAGACTTGGCATAACTTTAATGAGGCAACTAAGAACTCATTCCACATTATCCTGAGTGGCATAATTTTAACTATGCTTAGAATTTCGAATGTCATGATTTAACCGGGAGTCACTGTTTGAGTCAAATGTGTGCATTTGAGTTACACAATTCCTGTAATCTTTATTACCGTCACTTATTACTTTGAAATAAGAATTTGAAGGTCAGCAGATGTGCTTAAAGTCTGCTGTCCTCCGGGTGCTGTTTAGGTTTATAACAAGGCAGTTGTGTTTTTAAACTTGTGATTATTTATCTTGATATCTTTACTTTTGAAATCACATTTGTTTTTCTGAGCCAAACCAGTTTGACAACTGTATTATTATTATTATTATTATTATTAATATCACAATCAAATGGAATCTTAACATCAGTAAAATGCATCATACCTGAAATCATTAATCTTTACCTTGTTACACCAGCAATACATTCTGACATCAAAATATGATGATGTGCTGTCATTTGGCACTCTCAGCTGTTTACATAGATACTGTGGGAAGAAAGACTGAGAACAGTATAACCCCATTCAAAACTCCTGGCAGTGTTCATTAGTAACCTTCAGCCTCTTTGTAGAAATGCCATTGGTGAATCTGAACTCGCCCTCAAATTCACTTTGACTTTGCTCTGCTGGTTTAAGATGACACCAATGTGTGCTTAGCATGGGGAAGTCATGATGAGACCTAGAAATATGAACCATGCAAATATATTTCTCTGCAATAACAGTCATAATTTAGGAGCCTTTTACTGTAGCCTGCAGTGAAACGAACCGTTTTTATGCACAGAATTTCACCAGTGTGCATGGTTCTAGCAGATGGAACTCTTGCGTTTTCTTGGGCAGTGGTAGCTCAGTGGTTAAAGTACTTGACTTTTAATTGAAATGTTGCTGGTTCAAGCCCCACCACTGTGAAGTTACCACTGTTGGGCCCCTGGGCAAGGCCCTTAACCCTCAATTGCTCAAGCTGTACTCAGTCATAATTGTAAGTCGCTTTGAATAAAAGCGTCAGCTAAATGCCTTAAATGTAAATACTGAGCTCTGCTGCCTTTACCAGAGTCACCATGCTTCTTTCTGCACGACCTCCAGCCTCTGCGAAGTGCACAGTGACATTGAAGTTGCAGTTGGGCCACTCGTGTTAACAAATGTTAGTTTTACATAGCTTTATATTAAAAAAAAAATCATACACACTGTTTTGCTTTTTTTTATTAACTTGATTAAATTTTGGAGATCAGATGGAGAATAGAGCACTTTTTGCCTTGGATGTGCTGTAAATGTGTGGCTGTGTAGTAATTCTTTTTTTTTTTTACATTCAGATGAAAAGACAACCTGGAAATAGTGTTAGATGTAAGCTTATTTCATTTACAAGCTTCTATAACAGTGCATTCAATATTAATCAGGTCTGTAATACAAATATAATTTGACTTCGCATTATTGATCAGTTTAGATTATTAATCATTTTAATGACCGTCAACCATTATGATGTGTCACCCCTCACTCTCCGCCTCTCGGGTACCCGGGTCCACCAGGGAAAGCAGCTGTGTGTTGGCTTGGAAGCAGGCCAGCCAGCATCGGCCACTGCAACACTGGCCTTGACAGGCGCGCCTTCTTATTGGCTTGTGCTGCACCCATGTGACTAGGCTGGCTGGATGCTCCCATGCAAATGACACAGTTGAAGGGGATATGGGATGGAGGCTGTCACTGGCATCGAAATGGGGTAGGTTTTCTCCTTTTCCACTCTTACAGGAGATGGCAAACGTACAGACAGGTCTTTCCTAGTGTCCTTTCGCTGGAATTAGGAGCACCTCCTCGGGGAGCGGCAGTAGTGTGTTTGCATGAATAGCAAGGCGGCTCCTCTAAGCCTTTTGTTTTGATGGTTGTTGAGAGACAGACTGGGAGGGTGTGGGGGATGTGCATGGATACTCTGCATCTTGCTTCATTATTGAGAGAATGCAAGGGCTTTGCAAAAAAAGTGGTCTTCATAGGTCTTGCAAAGGATGGCCCAAATAGGAGAAGGGTAGGGAAAAATGACAATCAGTGGGGCATTGCACTGAAGATGCATCGTAAGGTTTCATAGCTAAGATGGTGGCAGGGAGAGAGTCTTTCTCTGACTGCCGGGGATGCTTAAAACAAAGCAGGTGTGTCATGGTGGCAGTGGTATTTTTCAGGATCTGCCCTTGCGCCGTTCTCTGGCGATCTTGTTGCCAGGGCAAGATCTATGCTGTTGAGAATGGGGGCTTGAGGTGTGCACTGCTGAGAGTAAGTAGGTGCCAGCAATGTCTTTATGGCGTGAGGGGCAGGGCGTTTGCGTTCTTGCAGCTGACTGCAGGGTTTTTTAGAATCAGGCTTGCAGTGTTTCTGCATTATCACTCACATGCACATACGTGCGCACTCTGCAACTCGAGTGACAACCATAAATGCAAAGATAACCTATCAAAATGCATATCGCTTGCAATTTATACAGGATCTGAAAGAATAATTAAGGTCAAAGTAGGGTGTGTGGGGTTTATTTATTTATTTATTTATTCTGCATTATCTGCACATCACATTAATTGCATGAAGAGGGTAACCCTAATGAAATATTCATGAAGATCTGCAAAGCCCCCTTCTTGGTGTCATTTTATCCCCCTTAGTAGCTGTTCACTCCCCTTCCTCTCCTAAACCTTTTGTCGTGGTGTCGACCATTTTAGCTGCTTTGCTTTGCCTTTCGTTATTAGAGAAGGAGAGCCTTTCCTCCTTGTTGGTTTTTGTAAATGTACCTCTCATCCCTAAATTTATTTCCTTGATAATGTTTTCTGTAATACAAATCTCTAAAACAACGTGGCTCTTAAATGGATTATAATATGAATTCATGCTTGACTAATCAGTGACGTCTGAATTTGGTCATTCATAATGCATTTTTTTGTCTCTTTGCTGCCAAACATTACGTTTCTTCACCGAATGTGTGTCAGCAGATGTGTGTCAGCAGATTTCTGTGGCAGTTGGCTGCTTCTGCTTGTGATTTCCCCCCCCCCCATTTGTAAAGTGCTGCCTTCTTTTGCAGTATCATATGGATAACGTATAGGGATAACCGCTGGGATTACCATAGTAGGAGGAGGCTGGGGGTAGTTTTGTGGAGCCAACTCCTGTTTTTCATCTATGCCTTTGTAAAGCAGTGAGTCTAGTTTTGGAGGATCTGTTTAGTCCAATCCTCTTTTGCGTAAAATCTATTGAACGTAGTTTATCTTTGTGGGCATGAGCAGATCACAAGACAGATTAGTTGTGAAACTAGTGGGTCTTATCATGGGAAGTAATAATTTAATCCATCATGTTGTGGCCATTTTATGAGTATGATGGAAAGAACTGTCATAAGATAGACACCAAGTAATGAAGACATTGAGGGTTTAGAATTACTCTTACAAACCTTTGCCACTCACTTGCTTTAACTCAATCTCAGTGAATATCATTGTTTTTTACTGCCATGAGACATCATCAGAATAAGGGTAGATTTGTTATTTTTTCCATACTTTCCCCGTAGTCCTCATTTTATATCTTTTAATAGAAGTTCAAAAATCTTAAGTGAAAAGTGGCAGAAACTGCCTGCTTTACCCCCATCTCAGCTGGAATTTACAACACAGATTTGTGGATATTGCATACTCTTGAAGCTGTGTGAAATTTCCCTCATCACTCATTTCACATGTTGTATGCAGGGTTGATGGGGTCCTATTAATTGGGCAACTGGCACATTCAGGTTGTCTGTTTGACTTCTTCCTTGCAGCCAGTGTAGACTGTCTTTGGTGGAATTCACTGAACTAAGCTGTTTGTCATTTCATTTCATAGTGGTGATGTAGCCTGTCGTCAAGTACTTTGTAAACATATTTTTTTTATCACTCATTCCTGTACCCACAAAACCTCCTCCGTGGACATTTTCCAGGCATATTTGTTTCAGCCCTGGAGCTCACACAGAAACAGTATCGTAACAATATGGTGACTCCATAAAACTCCCTGTGACAGGAAGCCAGCCAGCCGATCATTTACGCATATTTTTCATGATAGTGGCATCAGTGTGATGCATTTTTTTTTCTTTTTCCATTTTTCTTTCTTTCCCTTTTTTGTTTACATTCTTCACCCAACCTCTCCACCACAGCTGGGCTAAAAATTCAAAGATTTGAGCAGTGCCCAAGTGCCTTGGGAAGCTGCACTGCACTGATTTTGCTCGTTTGAGTTGTCTCTTCCCCACTTTGAATTGTCTCTTTCCGTTGCCACTTGCTGCTGAGACGGGCGTTGTTAGCGGATCCTAGATTGCCAAGTGGGTGGAAAATTGCTCGAGATCTTTTGTGGTCCACACACACATGATTCATGCGTGGTTAGAGTTCTTCTCATGACTCCTGTGGAGCTGTCATTGGTTTGGAGAGAGGTGCTAATTGTTTAAGGCTCATAGCCAGTATTGAGGCTAGGGAAATGTATAGGAGCATGAAGTGCTGATCTGCATCGCAGTCAATGTTCACACAGTTGAGATTAGACATAAAAGTAACAGAAGACTCAGACTACTGAGTTCATGTTCCATTTGCAAGGTTCTAGTTCACATTTTTGCTACATTTATTTATCTGCCTTGTTTCTCTCTTTTGTTTTGCCATATTCTTCCAGCTATGTACCTTTCTCTCTTTGTTTTGGTATCAGGATAGGGTGCATACAAGGATATGGGACACCAAAGGTTGTACATTAATTAGCAACACATGATTAATCCCAAGGAGGAACTTTGAACGCAGTGCTTCAGAGAATCTTGCCTCTGCCTTACAGGTCAAGAGGTAGTTCAAGATGGCTGCAGCATCTTATGACCAGCTGCTGAAGCAAGTGGAGGCCTTGAAGATGGAGAACTCCAACCTGAGACAAGAGCTCGAGGACAACTCCAACCACCTCACTAAACTGGAGACTGAGGCTTCTAATATGAAGGTAAATTTCAAAATGCATAGTTGTGCAAAATGCAAATGGTGAGCTTTTTAAATTGTCGAGCAGCATAGTAAGTGAAGTTTTAAAAGGTGGATGGGAGCCATTTCAGTTAAAACAATGCTTTCCAAAAATGAAGGGGACATGCTAGTCAAGTTTTTGCTTGTTTATTCATGGTCATTATATACCAAGGCTTTTTGAAGGCAATTAAATATTTGGCCATTTCATATTCAGATGGGTATTCAGTCTCAGCAATGCCTTCAGGACATGTAGACCATGCCAGTGGATTTATGTAACATCTCAGCTGCCTCTAGAGTATGTTGAGTGGCTTGTGTCTATACTGACTTTATTATGTTTGCATTCTACATGCATCACATAGGCAATGAATTATAGAGCAACAGGCCTAAATTAAACCGAGATTGGCATAAAAAAAAAGGTAAGTTTGTAGCTTTCTGTCTGCTTTAAATGACCACGTCACTCAGAATTTCATCAAAACGCTGTAGTCCAAAAGAAACCTTCTTATTTATCTTTTTTTTTCCAGTTCTTGTGGGCCCAGTCATCAAAGGACATTTTGTCACTGTACATCCTTTAGTCTTCCATCCAGCCGTCCGTGGCGAAACGTTCCCCTCGATCCGTCATTTCAACCTGAATGCCCTTCTTTTCACTAAAGCCCGGAACCAAGGGCTCTGTGGAACTCTTGGGGAGCTTTTGAAGTGCAGGAGCCAGCCTGCTAGATGGGAAACGATTTCTTTTGAGATGACCTGGCAGCCTTCAGCCAGGGCTCATGGATGTGGGACAGGAAGTAGATCTCCTGAGTTGAACGCGTTGAGACATTTGCCTCAGGTTGTCCGGTGTGACTCTTATTAGATCATTTTCAAAGTGCTGCTTTCGACAAGTTCACTTGAACAGTGCACTGTTGAATCTCATTCTGTATAATGTCATGTTTGAGAAGTGCCAGTACCTTTTAAACAGGCAAATTTAATGTATGTGCGTTTGGTGTTGCTAGGGGAAAATCTCTGAGGCGGAAGCAGATTACCAGGCTACATGTTCATTCGTTGTTGGACTCTTAAGGGGAAAGGGAGCATTTTTGGTTGGTTAAACAACTGGCAGAGATGCAGAGGGGAAACCCGAAGTAAAAATAATTGACATTTTAAGTCACTTATAATAATAACAGTATTATGTACTGAAGATGTGGTCTAATATAAGATGTGGTCTGTGGCATATGCTGTGTGAATCATAGAATCATTGTGACTATTGTGTGTTGATTGATTTTATTTATTTTTTTGTTTTAGTATGTTGCATGTTTGTGTGTTTATACTGTAAGTTACTATGTTAGCTGTTATGTGTATATTACGGTCCAAATCAGTTTGCATTCCATTTACCTTTCTCATATCCCTCACTTCATTCTCCTTACAGAGAGTAATTAGTGACGTCTGCCCATAATTCTGTTATTGTGAGAGGAGGGACTTTTTATTGCAGTCAGCATCGTCTACTCGACGCTTTTCTGTTGTCAGGAGCCGGCTCTGCAGTCTGGGCTCTCTCCAGCTCATCCCTTTCAGTAAGATGCTGTCATCTCTTGTGTGCTAATGGAAAGGAGGAGGGATCTGCTTTCATCTGTCTAGAGTCAAGAAGTTAAATCACCGTTCATGCTTAAGTTACGTAAGAGGTCTTGGACGAGTACGCCCACATTTGGGAGACCTGCTGTTCCATGTGAACTCTCCGTGTGGGCACATTCAGCTGTTCTCAGTGCCAGTGGTTATGTCAACCCTAGGAGTAATCATAGCCTCTGGAACACTAATCAAGTGCTGCTTTGGCCAAATGCAGTTTTAGCTCTGACAGATGTTAAGATTGTGGCTAGTCAGTTGCCTTCCCCTGCCTTTTTAAGGTTGCAAAAATTAGCCCAGGCCAGTGCACTGTTCTTTTTGATGCGTTTGACTTTTAAATATCCGTTCTATTTTATTATTTTTTTTACTTGTTGTTTTTCAAATCAGGATCTTGGATCAGGTTAAAGAATAAATACAGTTTTAGTTTATAACCTGGAATAGAAAAAATGTTTTTGAGGTATTTTCTCTTTTTGTGCATGGCTGTAAGAGAAATGGCTTTTTGATGCCCTCTGTCTTCCTTTGTGACATTCAGTATTTTCAGTGTATTGTAGTTTCATAGAGATTTCTGTCTATATTCTGTCTACTGTAGTACTATTGGGCTTTGTCCATTTTGTCAAGTCAGTGATTTCCTTTAGCCAAAGGAGAAAGTGAGTTAATCTAAAGCTAATTACATGTTGTCATCAGAAATTCACAATATTGCAATTATGATGTCTGCCGTGGGTAGCACCGCCTGTCTAACGTCCTAGTCCTGTCCTCCTCACACTCTGGCTGCGTTCTTTAATGGGCTGTGTGCTTTTCTTCCTCTAGGTTTATTTTAGAGACACTCCCTTCCTGGCTTTGTTTCCCTGATGAATGCAACTTTTCTGTCCCGCAGCCATTTCCTCATACCCACGGGTGCTGGAGACAAACATCTGCAGACCGACAGTAAACATCTCGTGTTCATCAGTTCACTTCCTTGCCTAGCACTGGCAAACGGTGTGTCCAGAGCACAAAGCTTTAGTTCTGAAATGGCCACATGTATGTTAGAGAATTTTCAAGTCAGACAAGAAGTTTGGCTGTCGAATTCCCCTCATTTTACTCCTGCCTCACCAGAATTATACACTGGTCACTCCTGGTTAGAGAGGAAATCATGCAATAGACCTCCGTCCAGCAGCATACAATACTTAATAAATGTCCATCATTTGACATACGATAATCTGATGTGAACAACACATTTAGGCCTGCTGTCAGTTTCAGAATGTGCTGTCATTAAAGCCAAAGGGGCTTTTCCATTGGGATGGGCTTGGATCACAGGAATGCATCATTTATGATATCTAAAGTGTCCTGTTGTGGCTGGAGCCAGTGTTTGCAGTGGCTGCATTAGTTCAGTGTTTTTGAGTGTGGCAAGTGTGGTTCCGGCAGCCCCATCGGAGCCTTGGAGGAATCCCATTTCCATGGTCTCATGCTCAGCTGTGAACACCTCATCACACAATGAGGCTCTCCACTTACATGACTCAGAGTTGTTCTGATCTCACCACTTAGAATAGGAGTAGCCTGTACAGAGCCTTCATAAGCTGAGGCATTGATTTGAAGCCAACTCAGTCATTGCACCAAAATAGGTTTGTCTGAGCTATAACTGTATTTTGTAAGAGATGTTACAGTTTTATAAGTGGGGAAATTATTAATGTTTGTAATATTTTTTGGTATTTAATTGGAGTGAAAATGAGTTCAAAGCAAATCCTATCGACATGTGCAATAATTCAAAAGATTTTTTACTATCTTGCTGGGTTTTTTTCATAGCTAAAACATGGTTTTTAGTTTCCTAGGTTGAGAGCTACAGTTTTTGTCCTTTACACCCTTCTTCGCTTTCCAGCACCTTACTTGTTTTATCCTAATTGTATCCTGTCTGTGGACATTGTAGCTTTATCGCCATGACTGATATGGGCCTTCCCTAATCTGCCACTTTACCCATCACCCTACACTTACAAACAATACCACCCCCCACCCCATCTTGCTACTCTGTTGACTGTGTTCATGGCAGGAAAAATGCTCAGAATAGAAGAGTCAGATGTCTCCCAAATTCTTAGCTCCCTTCCTCACAGATGTATACCACAGCACATTGATTTCCATTAGCGTATGGGGCCTCCATGCATGAGAGAATCTGATACAAAGACGTTCAAGGGCATCTGGTGTCTCTTCTGGATCAGTGTAAGCTGACACCATCTATGACATTGAACTGTGCAAGCGAAAACCAAATTGTACTTTTGAACCATGAGCGCCAGACAGAATTTCCCCTAATGTGGATCCTGTAATGTGGCTCGATAATTGTAATTAACAGTTTGTTTGTTTGTTTGTTTGTTTTTAGCTAAACAAGTCTGCTTATAATATTGAACAGAGTCAAACAGAACCAAAACCAACTAAAAGGAGAAAAGTATTGCCATCCGTCTGTTTTGTATATTTCTCTGACTCAGGGCTGGGTAGGAGGTCCTTCATCATATGACAGGACCCCCCCCCCCCCCCCCCAATGAAGCTGTTGTTTCCAGAGCCTCCTCAGAACTGTCACACTCACTTGCGAGAAACTGCCCGTCCCACGCTGCTCTCCCATTTTTTGCTTGGCGTCCAAGTGAAGGCAGGCGAGCGGCTCGCTCTGGGCTGACCTTTTCTTGCTGGGCGTCTCCGGCTTTCAGCCTGGCCAACGGTGCATGGCTACAGGGGTCAGAGGGCTGCAGCCATTCCAGCCCAAGCCTTTGGAAGGGCACTCTGAATGGGAAGCAGCTGTATTCTTCATGATGCTGCAGCATAGCCGGATGGGACCAGAGGAAAGGGCCTCTTCCTGAGAGGCGGTCGCGTTGCTGGGGGCTTTTTCTGAAATTTTCTCTCCTGATTACATTGTCAGACTTGGTCCTCTGGACGTAGAGTCATCACCAGCGTTTGTTTATGAAACTTTTATGTTCTGACATGGTGAATATTAATGGATGTTGTTTGCCGTGACTGTGAAGATGCAGAGAAGTAACAGACTTTCTCCTGGTCTGTCAGTGCGTGGTGGTAAGTACGCAAGAATGTATGCTTTATGGAACAAAGAGTGACTCAGTATTTGTAACTGACGTTGGTCTTTCGATAAGAAGTAAGCACTGGCATTTTGTGACGGTTGAGTAGATGAGCGGGTTGTTGAGAAGTGAAAAACATGTAGCTATGGTCCAAACATGATTCCACCTGGTGATGTTTTTGGTTGACTTGAGAGAATCTTAAGATGCTGTGTTTGAGCAGAGTCATCTGTGTTACACATGAAATGATAATGGAAATGCTCATAAGAGGTATTTCCAGACCTAAACAGAAGGTTTATCTTCACACATCAAGCATTTCACTGCTTGGCCTATAGGCCTTCTAACACTTCCCTGAGATCTAGGTCTTGTCAGCATTGCTTGTCTGTCTAGTATTGCAGAATTCAAGGGAATAATTCGAGGGCATAGAGGTTTCTTACAGGATGGCATAAAGATGGCTTTTTTTCCTTTTGGAAAAACTGGTGCACTTAATACCTAATACTGCTGTCCATGCAAAGACATCCGATTAGCAAGTGCACAACTGTGCGGCTTCGAAGCCGTTGTATGTTCCTGCCAGAGATGCTGTTTCTGGGGACTTCAAAGCATCTCGGTGGATGTTTTCTTTACCTTACTGTTCAGAACAGCCACTTTTAAACACACAAGCAGAAAGAACCAAACATTTGCTGCCTTTTAGTGCAGTAGTTTGCTTGATGTCTGAGATCTAAAGATTGAGACAGACACATGCAGGTTCTGTGTTTGTCATATCAAAGAAGAAAAAAATGTATGCTTCTCTGATGCAGGAGGTGCTGAAGCAGCTCCAAGGAAGTATTGAAGAAGACTCAAAAGATTCCCAAGGGCAGATTGACTTTTTGGAGAGACTTAAAGGTACAACATTTGTTTTAATAAGGGATTTATTTAGTTATTGCATTGCAGTCTAATATTTAGGCAAAATTATGGACTGTACATTCATCATCTCACAGGAATCCATCTTATCCAAGATGTACATCTATGATCTATGTCTTTCATCATGCATACAGCTTTAGATTATTACACAGGTTTTCAGTCCCTAGTCCTCCTGCAAGTCCAGAAATGCCAGATTCACTCCATCACGTTTAGTTCCATGTCCTAACATGCCTGTGTGAAGTAATCTACATCCTAGCCCTTGATTACTTGGCAGAGATGGCTTTGCAGCTGAAACAGAATAAAAATGTGGACCACCTGCAGGTCCCCAAGTACTACCCTAAAAATACCCCTTTTTTATAACGTCTTTTGGTAAAGTTGTATTGTACTGCATACCCATGCAAAAAAAATTAACTGTCCCCTAGATTTTTACCCACTATATTTAACTTCCAGTAGATATAGTCCTAGCTATTCATATTACCAGATGTCTTCAGTGCATCCCTTTTCAATCCCCCAGAGATGAGCCTGGACCCTAGCAGTTTCCCAGGGGTGAAGCTGAGGGCAAAGACCTCTGTGCAGGGTTCCAGCTCAGGCCGCTCTGCCGACGGCAGCCCCGGTCCAAGCCCCATGAGCTCCTTCCCCAGGCGCGGTGTGGCCAATGGGGACCGGGACAGCGCCGGATACCTGGAAGAGCTGGAAAAGGAGAGGTGAGGCTGCATGGATACATGACGTCACAGCTTCCAGAGCTTGGGCGTTTTTTCTGCTAGGGCACACATTAGTTTAAAATGGATTCTAAGATGAGGGGTGTGTTTACCGCTGGTGCAACACTTTCCAGTTGTCATAGATTATCTTGACTTATTTCTGAAAAGCAGGGAAATTGTATATTTCAGGCCTGTGTAATAATGTCAAGATTGCTTATCTGTTTTTTAAAATTTGTTTTTACCTGTTCAGGTCTTTGTTAATGGCAGAGCTTGAGAAAGAAGAGAAGGAAAAGGACTGGTACTATGCCCAGTTACAAAACCTCACCAAAAGGATTGACAGCCTGCCCTTGACTGAGAATGTAAGTTTGTGCTGGATATGGTCATGAAAAGTCATTCATTGTAACATACAGATGACTGAACTTTTGAACTTGTTGTTTGATGCTGAAATATGTGAATATGTAAATGATGATTGTTTTTTGTAAATATTGATTATTTTTGGGGTGTGCTGTGCAGTTCTCCCTCCAAACGGACATGACTCGCAGACAGCTCGAGTACGAGGCCCGGCAGATCCGTGCGGCCATGGAGGAGCAGCTGGGCACATGCCAGGACATGGAGAAGAGGGCGCAGGTGAGCCACACCGGGTGCCCACTCAGGGTGACTTGCCTGAGACGCTCTCCATCGCGTGCCTCGTTTTCGTCTCATCCTCTTCTCGTTCCTTTCTCGTTCTGTTCTCAGGCCCGGGTAGCGCGGATCCAGCAGATAGAGAAAGACATGCTGAGGATCCGGCAGCACTTGCATTCCCAGCCGGCAGAAGCTGAGGTAGCATGCAGATCTCCCAGCAGTCTGCATCTGGACAGGATCAGCACACTTAAGCAGATAAACAGCAGGCTCCATGCAGTGGCCTTTGTCCTTGTTAGACAGGATTTACATTTTCAGCATTTGGCAGACGCTCTTATCTAGACAGACTTGCATGTATTTATCAGTGTGATGGCGTGTGTGCTCCCTGGGCTTCAAACCAATAACCTTGGTATCGATGCCACCTTACTCTCAAGGTGAACTACAGCAGAACAGTTCCAATATCAACCCCAGAATCACTTATAATGAGTTACTAACATTTATGAACAAAGCCTTTATGGTTGGGCCTGTCTCAGAGATTCTAGGTTTTAGTTTTTATTGGATGATTTTAACGGTTCCAGGAGCTGTAATTGTATTATTGAGCCATTTAGTCCTCTCAGGGATATTAAGGAGATTAAAGTCCCTGAGAGGACTAGAGGCCTACACAATTCTTGTTCCAGTTTTAATCCACTTGTTCCGCTATTCAAATCTCATTGTGGTTATAGACCCTTATTATTTCTTTATTGTCTTTAACTGTGCATCTGGTCCTGTAGCTACAGGGGGAAGACACTACATGCTTTGATATCGTCAATGTTGAATTTTAGTTGAGCATCTTTACTAAGTAAAGATTAGCTGGGTGCCTGAACTTGAACTTTCTTGAGTGTGACTTGGCTTCTAGATGTAGACCTCAGAGGCCATAAGGCTCGAAGTGGGGGTGCATGGTTTTTATGCACAAAGTATTGAATTAGGATTAGTGTGCGTACATCGTGATTATTAGGGATTAGGCTGTATTGAGGGATACAGATGCATATATGCCACAGTGCACAAAAGTGGGTTCCTGGTCATGTGCATATTAGCAGGTTTCTCTGTGTGCCACATCTGCACAGTGTTTGTGTACATGCGTTTTTGTTTTTTGTCTGATTGGGCTAATCCTGTTGGATGCCTTTTGACTTCCCTCCCCCTCTGTTGCTCTTAATCCAGCAGGCTGAAAGAGCAGTTTATGTACGTCAGAATGCTACTGCAGCTGCTCTAGCCTAGAGACTACTGGATCTCTCTCTCTTGCTCGCTCGCTCACTCGCTCACTTGCTCCCTCTCTCAGTCGCTCTCTAACAAGTACTCAGTGATTCAGTCCTCAATGAGTGCTTTATATTATAACACACACCCTATCCTATCTCTTTTGTTGCAGGATATCAACCCTGCGTTGACTAACTGCTTTCTCTCCTCTCTCTCTTACATGATTAGACCATTTGCTTGGTCTCACTCCCTCCCTTCCTCACTTTCCATTTGCTGGTGTCAGTGTGTTTCTGTCCATCTTATCTCGGCCAGTGCCTCGTTGCTGTTTACTCTGTAACGTTCTGATTTGTCCTCCTCTCCCATTCTCAGGCCAAGCATGAACTTGGAGCCCAAGCTGAGGGCGCACAGGCATCAGGAGACGCTGGCACTGGGAGTGGAGCTTGCTCTCAGGTAAGTGAAGTGGTTACATGTAGCAGTCTTGCAAGTTTCGATGCACTCACCACTGGGGAAATTGGTTTCTGTTGTAGTGACATTTTGGCAAAAGAATCAAGCATTTAAATTTTTTTTTTTTTTTTTTTTTTTACATTTGGCAAGTAAGTCATCTTTAAAAAAAAAAAAAAAAACTGTCAAGTTCAAGCCAGGGGTCTGTGTGCCCTGAATGCTCATGCTATGAATGCAAATGCGATGGAAATGTTTGTGACCGTAGGAACCTAGGGAGACTTTCAAATTCCCAGCACAAGGCCCTTTGTGAATTGCAAACCTTTTCTCTGGCTTACTGCCATGAGGTTCAGTAGCTTTTTGCAGACAGATGGTGCCAGACTTGTATCACTGGATTAGGTGCAAGAATCAAGTTACTTTATATTTACATAGATACGTGTGTGTGTGTGTGTGTGTGTGTGTGGGGGGGGGGGGGGGGTTATTTTCTCACACACACAAGTGTAACCATGTGTGTCTATATATAATGTGTGTATAAATCTTGCACAGCTGATGAAGGCCCGCTGTCCAAAACAGCCTGTTTCTCTGGAAACCTTCAGTACTACACTGAAAGTATTACCCTCTACATCTTTACCTACAGTATACTGCTACTCCCTGAAATCATCTGGAGGTGTATGTACATTTACAGCATTTAGCACAGGCACTTGTCTAGAGAGACTTACACTAGTGCTTAATCGTCTCCATGGAAGAAGTCCTTATGCTAGCGTACTAGGCCAGAGGCTAAGGATAGTGTTCACATTTATGGCATTTGGCATTCACTCTTATCTAGAGTGACATGCATATTTAGCGGTATGATAGGACATATGCTCCCTGGGAATCATGCTATCACCATGCTCTGCCTGCTTTACCAGGTGAGCTACAGGATCTCACCATTTATCTTTTCTTCAAGTAATAATTTTTCTAACTTTATAATACACTCATTGTCTGCTAGGCACAAAGCTCTCGTGTAGATCACGACACAGCCAGTGAAATGAGTAGTGGGGGGAGCTACTCAGTCCCACGCAGACTAACCAGTCATCTGGGCACCAAGGTAAACCAGCAAACCTTAAAGCACCTTTTTAATCCCTGTATAGGACTAAAGTGTCATAGTGGAATTGAATCAGAGTCTGGCTGCATACCTGTGAAAAACACTCCTGTTTTCCACTTTACTTGCTTGACCAGGTGGAAATGGTGTACTCTCTGCTGTCTATGCTGGGGACGCATGACAAGGACGACATGTCCCGCACCCTGCTGGCCATGTCCAGCTCGCAGGACAGCTGCATCGCCATGCGCCAGTCCGGCTGCCTGCCCCTGCTCATCCAGCTTCTCCATGGCAACGACAAGGATTCAGTGTTGCTGGGCAACTCACGGGGCAGCAAGGAGGCCCGTGCCCGGGCCAGTGCCGCCCTGCACAACATCATCCACTCGCAGCCTGACGACAAGCGGGGTCGCCGGGAGATACGCGTGTTGCACCTGCTGGAGCAGATCAGGGCTTACTGCGAGACGTGCTGGGAGTGGCAGGAAAGTCACGAGCAAGGCGTGGATCAGGATAAAAACCCCAGTAAGTCTGCCTCCTTCCCAACATGAGGACAGTTTATACAGCGTTAATGACCAGTTTGGAATGTGTGGCAATTTTAATGGTGTGTTTCATATGTGTTTTTTTGTTTGTTTGTTTTGTTTTTTGTAGATAAATCTAACCACTAAAAAAATCTAAGAATAATGTAAAATGTATTTTTATTAATGAACTTTTACTTTAATTCTAGTGCCTTCCCCTGTGGAGCATCAGATCTGCCCAGCAGTTTGTGTGCTTATGAAGCTGTCCTTTGATGAGGAGCACAGACATGCTATGAATGAACTTGGTAAGATTCACTGTCTATTGCCTTTTTCTTAGACCTTTAATCATACCATAACCTAATTTTCTGTTAGACTGATGTTTTAAAAGAGGATGGTTGACTTTACTACATGTAGGTGGGCTACAGGCTATAGGTGAGCTGTTACAGGTGGACTGTGAGATCTATGGCCTTACAAGTGACCACTACAGTGTTACACTAAGAAGATATGCTGGCATGGCCCTCACTAACCTAACATTTGGGGATGTAGCCAACAAGGTAGTCATCAGCATCCTCTATTGCCTGTTTATCAACTGAACTCTTTAAATGTACCTTCTCAGTTGACATTATGATTAACATGCTCTTAAATTTATTTTCAGGCCACTCTTTGCTCTATGAAGGGCTGTATGAGGGCCATGGTAGCTCAGCTGAAGTCTGAGAGTGAGGACTTACAGCAGGTACCCTTCCAGAATCACACAGTAAATGCATACCCATGTCTCAAGTCTACACAAATTAGAAATGAGTCAAACACATGTAAAAATGTGCACAATGATATGATATAACGCTGTTTCCACTCAGGTAATTGCCAGTGTTTTGAGAAATCTGTCTTGGCGTGCAGATGTGAATAGTAAAAAGACACTGCGCGAGGTTGGCAGTGTTAGGGCCTTAATGGAGTGTGCCCTTGAGGTTGAGAAGGTAAGGGTTCTTTACAGATGCCATTAAAAATACTTTGGAGCAGGGCACACATCATTATTGTCTATTATGTAACATGCCTAAGTTGTTTTACTTAATTTATTAATCATTTCTTTTCATAGGAATCCACACTAAAAAGTGTCCTGAGTGCCCTTTGGAACTTATCTGCTCACTGTACTGAAAACAAGGCTGATATCTGCTCTGTTGCTGGGGCGTTAGCTTTTTTAGTCAGCACGCTAACCTACAGAAGCCAAACCAACACCCTTGCCATTATTGAAAGTGGTGGAGGCATCTTGAGGAACGTTTCGAGCCTTATAGCCACAAACGAAGAGCACAGGTGAAGTTGTATTCTGCTGCTGCCCGTATAGGCAAATGTTTGCTGTTGTTGCAATTGAACTACTGTAATTGCTCATATTTGCTTATCTGTGATATTTCTGCAGGCAAATCCTGAGGGAGAACAGCTGTCTGCAGACACTTCTTCAGCACCTTAAGTCTCACAGTTTGACCATAGTGAGCAATGCTTGTGGAACTCTGTGGAATCTTTCTGCTCGAAATGCAAAGGACCAAGAGGCACTGTGGGACATGGGAGCAGTAAGCATGCTAAAAAACCTGATTCACTCCAAACACAAAATGATTGCTATGGGTAGCGCTGCAGCCCTGAGGAACCTTATGGCCAATCGGCCTGCCAAATACAAGGATGCCAACATAATGTCCCCTGGCTCAAGCCTTCCTTCACTACATGTAAGAAAACAGAAAGCACTAATTGAGGAACTGGATGCCCAGCATCTTTCTGAAACATTTGATAACATAGACAATTTAAGTCCTAAGGCTTCTCACAGGGGTAAACCTCGACACAAGCACAACGTCTATGGTGATTATGATGGGGTATGCAGGTCGGATGGTTATAACACCAGTGGTGTTGGGGTTCGCTCTCCGTACATGAACACACCGGTGCTCTCAAGTCCATCTTCACGGGAAAACAGGGGAAATGCAGACAATGTTAGAGCTGAGAGGGACAAGAGTCTAGATAGAGAGCGAAGGGGTTTCCATCCAGATCCTGACACCAGTAAAAGAATGGGAATGCAGATTCCAACTACCGCTGCACAAATAGCAATGGTAATGGAGGAAGTACAAAGCATGCACTTGGGCTTGGAGGACAGAACCACAGGCTCTACCCCTGACCCTCACATGGTGCAGGATGACATGGTGAGACGGCAGACTAGTGTTCACAGCCACCAGAACATTTACAGCTACAACAAACCAGACCCATCTGGCAGGCCTTGCCCAATGCCCAAACTGGAGTACAGAGCATCCAATGACAGCCTAAATAGTGTCAACAGCACTGATGGCTATGGCAAAAGGGGTCAGATGAAGCCGTCAGTGGATTCCTACTCTGAGGATGATGAAAGCAAATGCTGTGTGTATAGAAAATATCCGGCTGACCTTGCCCATAAGATACACAATGCAAATCATATGGAGGATGACGATGGAGATCTGGACACACCAATAAACTACAGTTTGAAGTATTCAGACGAGCAGCTTAACTCTGGGCGTCAAAGCCCAAGCCAGAATGAGAGGTGGGCAAGACCCAAAATCCTAGAGGATGAAATGAAACGCTCTGATCAGAAACCACCTAGGTCCCAGAGCCCAGGGTACCCAATATACACAGAGGGAAATGGGGAAAGTGAAGATAAACTTAAAAAATACCAGCCGAGGTTTGTTCAACAGGACATGTCTGGAGGATTCAGATCAAGGGGTTCTAATGAACAGAGTAGTAGTGGTTCTGGCCATGGAATTAATAAGAAAATGAGTCAGACGATTTGCACTGTGGGTGATTTTGGTGACGACAAACCAACTAACTACAGTGAGCGCTATTCAGAAGAAGAACAACTTGATGATCAGCCTACCAATTACAGCATGAAATACAATGAAGATCACCATGTAGAACAACCTATTGATTACAGTCTAAAGTATTCTGATGCTTCTTCTAAGAAGACTGTATTCAATCGCTCAAAACCGTCTTCGCAGAGCTCCGTCAAGGACCAGTTAAACCAGGACAGTTCATCTTCTGTGTCCTCTATTAAGAATCAGAGTAGGCAGAAGCAGCTCCACCCGTCTTCAGCTCAAACTCGGCCAGGACCTGGCAGAGCTATTCAAAAAGCAACCTGCAAGACTTCTACAATAAATCAAGAAACGCTGCAGACCTATTGTGTGGAGGACACGCCTATCTGTTTCTCAAGGGGGAGCTCCTTATCATCCTTGTCCTCTGAAGATGAAATGGAGAGCTGTAAGCGAAATCTTAATGCCGCGAGTAACTATCCAACTCTCCCCGTTTCTGAGAAAGAAACCACTAATGTTCCAGGTCAACGCACAACAGAAAGTCAGTCATCTGGCCACTATGTCAGAATGAAGCCCCCACGGCATCAGGGGTCACATGTGGGCCATGGAGATGGTTCCAGACATCACAAGACAGTGGAGTTTTCATCAGGTGCTAAATCACCATCCAAGAGTGGTGCCCAGACCCCCAAAAGTCCCCCTGAACATTATGTACAGGAGACCCCACTCATGTTCAGCAGGTGCACATCTGTCAGCTCTCTTGAGAGTTTTGAGAGCCACTCCATTGCAAGCTCCGTCCAGAGTGAACCATGCAGCGGAATGGTCAGTGGAATAATTAGTCCTAGTGATCTGCCTGATAGCCCTGGTCAAACAATGCCTCCCAGTCGTAGTAAGACACCGCCACCACCACCTCCACGTTCAACATCTATAAAACAGAAAGTTACTGTACCCCCACATTCTGAAAAACGGGATATGGCCCCAAGGCATGCGGCTGTCAATGCTGCTGTGCAAAAAGTGCAAGTCCTTCCAGATAATGATACACTTTTACACTTTGCCACAGAGAGTACACCAGATGGATTTTCATGTGCCTCCAGCCTTAGTGCATTAAGTCTGGATGAACCATTTATACAAAAGGATGTTGAATTGAAGATAATGCCACCAGTTCATGAGGATGACCATGGAAATGAGACAGAACCAGAGAAAGAGGAGAATAAAGAGCCAAACATTCAAGAGAAGCCTCCAGCAACTGCTGATGCTGAGAAAGACATCTTGGATGACTCTGATGATGATGATGATATAGAAATCTTGGAGGCCTGTATAAATTCAGCCATGCCCAGAAAGTCATCAAGAAAACCTAAGAAACAAACACCCCCAACCACCTCAAGAATACCTCCACCAGTGGCCCGTAAACCAAGTCAACTACCTGTTTACAAATTACTTCCCTCACAAAATAGAGGACAACAGCAGAAACATGTGGCACTAACTCATGGAGAGGACATGCCTCGGGTGTATTGTGTCGAAGGAACGCCCATTAACTTCTCCACAGCAACATCACTTAGTGACCTCACTATTGATTCACCTCCAAATGAGCTAGCTTCTGTTGACATTCCAGCTGCTCATGTAGAGTCATCTTGTCAGAGACGAGACACCGTCCCAGAGGGTAAGAGTGCAGAAACAAAAGCTATTGTTGCATCTTCTGACACGCAGGGTGTGCCTACTGAGAATGAAGGTGATGATATTCTTGCTGAGTGCATCAACTCTGCAATGCCAAAAGGTAAAATACACAAGCCTTTTAGAGTGCAGAAAATGTCTGATCCACCTCAACACCCACCTACTGCCACTGGCAATCTAGTTCAACAAGATTTTGAAAAGAAAAAGCCAACTTCCCCTGTGAAACCCATGCCACAAAGCAGTGAGTACAGAGTCAAGCTGTTAAAGCGACCAGATGCTCCCACTAACTTATCAGAAGGAGCATCATTTCCTGATAAAAACATAGAAACAAAAAAGGTTGAGCCCAAAGCAGGCCCCAGAGATTTTGCAGATAAACCTGCAAATGCTGAGGAAAGGGTTCGCCCAGGTTTTACCTTTGATTCGCCGCATCATTACACACCAATTGAGGGTACTCCTTATTGCTTCTCCCGCAATGATTCACTGAGTTCACTTGACTTTGAGGATGATGATCTTGACCTTTCTAAAGAAAAGGCTGAGCTCCGAAAAGATAAAGAACAAAGAAAAGATCCACCCTTAAAGAACAATGGAGAGCAATCTGGAAACACCAACAGAGTGATTGCCTTTCAGACTGTCCCAACCAAACCCCTTCAGAAGCAAAGTTTTCCACTAGGATCCAAAGAAAATACAGGAACTGTGCCTGATGAAAAGCAAAAGTTTTCAATTGAGGACACTCCAGTATGTTTCTCAAGAAACTCCTCACTCAGTTCACTAAGTGACATTGACCAGGAAAATAATAACAAAGATTGTTCCCACAAAGAGGTCACGACTCAGGTGGAAATGCCACGGCCCCAAGCCTCTGGCTATGCACCAAAAGCCTTTCACGTTGAGGACACCCCAGTATGCTTCTCTCGTAATAGTTCCCTTAGCTCTCTCAGTATTGATTCTGAGGATGACCTTTTACAAGAATGTATCAGTTCTGCAATGCCAAAGAAAAAGAAACAACTGCCAAGAAGTAAGAGTGATGACCAGGTAATTAAGGAGGAGAGAAGTGTTTTGGCTGATGGCATTTTAGCAGAAGAACCGGACCTCATACTGGATCTCACTGATACACACAGTCCTATTTCAGAGCAGGCCTTATCGCCAGACTCTGAATCATTTGACTGGAAAGCCATCCAAGAGGGAGCCAATTCAATTGTTAGTAGTCTACACCAGGCAGCTGCTAGTCTGTCTAGACAAGGCTCTTCTGATTCAGACTCTATCCTTTCTCTCAAATCTGGTATTTCCATTGGATCGCCTTTCCACATGCCTGCAAATAAAGATGACAATAAGCCAGCAACCAACAAAGGCCCAAGGATATTAAAACCTGGTGAAAAGAGCACTTTAGAGACAAAGAAGAAAGAGGAAGACACTGCCAAAAGCCTAAAAGGGGGTAAGAAAGTTTATAAAAGTCTGATCACTGGAAAGCCACGGCCTAGTCTTGAGAGCATGGCTTCTCAACAGCGACAAACTCAAGTTCCTGTAGTTTCTAGAGGCAGGACTATGATTCATGTACCTGGAGTGAGAAGCAGTTCTCCTAGCACCAGCCCTATTCCGAAAAAGCCTCCTGCACGTGGTCAGGTCATAAAACCCCCACCCCAGGGACCAAATTCTGTAAACTCTCCTAGAACCATAAAGACCCCATCAAAATCAGACCCCAGTCCAGCCAGAGAACCACCTGCCTCTCAAGGAGGGTCAAGTAAAGCCTCTTCTCGATCAGGATCCAGAGATTCTACACCCTCTAGACCATCTCAGCATTCCCTTACAAGGCCCATGCAGTCTCCTGGGCGCACCTCTGTCTCGCCAGGTAGGAATGGTCTGACCCCAGCTAATAAATTCTCTCAGATACCTCGTACTGCTTCACCTGGTGCTGCTTCCAAACCATCAGGTTCTGGCAGAATATCTTACACGTCTCCGGGCAGGCAGTTGGGCCAACAAACACCTCCAAAGCAGAGTGGGTTGCCAAGAAGCACGAGTGGTATTCCCAGGAGTGAATCTGCCTCAAAAAGTCTAAATCAGTGCGGAGCTACAGGCCCTTCAAAAAAGGCAGAGTTGTCTCGAATGTCATCCACAAAGTCAAGTGGGAGCGAGTCTGACCGATCTGAAAAACCTGGACTTGTCCGCCAGTCCACCTTTATTAAGGAGGCCCCTAGTCCAACACTTAAAAGGAAATTAGAAGAATCTGCTTCTTTTGAATCCTTGTCTCCTTCTTCTCCTAGCCAGTCACAAACACCTGTATCAAGCCCATCTTTACCAGATATGTCTCTTACTCTGCCTTACCAAGGAAGTGGATGGAGAAAGTCCCCTCAAAGCCAAAACTCCTCAGAAAATGGAGATGGCAAGTCTCTTAGACGGCATGACATCTCACGATCCCATTCAGAGAGCCCCTCAAGACTCCCAATTAACAGAGCAGGGACTTGGAAAAGAGAACACAGCAAGCATTCATCTTCTCTTCCAAGAGTTGGGACTTGGAAACGAACAGGAAGCAGCTCCTCCATACTTTCTGCTTCATCTGAATCTAGTGAAAAGGGCAGAAGTGAAGATGAACGCCAGCCAGCTAATCCACCCCAGCGACCTGGACATAACAAGGAGGGCGGACTAGAACGGAAAGGAACTTGGAGGAAAATAAAAGAGATTGAAGCAAGTCCCTTGATGACTCTAGACTTACCAGATACAAGTAATGATTCAGTCCATGTTGGCACCTTGCATCAGATGACGGCTGCAGTTACGAAAACTGAGGATGTTTGGGTGAGGATTGAAGACTGTCCTATTAATAACCCTAGATCTAGTAAGTCACCATCAGGAAACACACCTCCAGTCATTGATAGTTTGCCAGGAAAAGTACCTCCCAATGATTGGGACTTAAGTGAAGTGCACCATAAGCAGCCAACATCAAATGAGAATGTAGCCCCACGACATCTCGGTTCAGAAACTAACTTGAACTTGGTTCGGAGTAGTGAAAGTCTTGACAAAAAGGTTACAGACATCAAGCCTGTTTTAAGCAACCCAAACATAGCCACGGAGGGTCATGAAATTGCAGTTGCTGAGCGTACGCCTTTCAGCTCGACCAACTCCAGCAAACACAGCTCCCCAGGTGGTACTGTTGCTGCCAGGGTTAGTCCTTTTAATTATACACCGAGCCCCAGGAAGAGCAGTGCTGACAGCACCACGCCGCGACCATCTCAGATTCCTACTCCGGTTAACAGTAATGTAAAAAAGAAAGACTCTAAAGGAGACACAACAGAGAGTGGGTCCTATATTGTTACCTCTGTGTGAAGTGGGGGAGAGGGATATAAAACTGCGATAATGGACAGAAAAATAGTTAAACAGGCTTGGATCATATTTTAACTTGTCTGTCTCTGTGGAAAAAGTACAACTGCTGTTGAACGTGTTGTAGTTGAAACCAATGTAAGGCCATGTATCTTTGCTGGTAGAATTGTGGCAGGCACACTTGCTTATCAGAGTGAGGGGGGGGGGGTGGAATCTGCAAAAGGACATTGTATGTCAGTTTGTACTGTACAGATTTAATTATGTATATATTTAATTTAAACTTGTGCCAAGACCTTGTATCTTGCCTGACTTGACATAGATAATCACTTAAAGTGGAATATTTTGGATGTTGAGGGACCTTTGGTGAGCTTCAGTTCTAATGATTTTGATTTTTAAGCAAACTGTACACCTGTATTAATTCAAATGTCAAGCTCATTTTTACTGCCACATGTTGTATGTTTTATCATTTTTGTTCCTTGCATGAACTGATCCAATGTTCTGGTATTTTCTGAAGATGAACATTTCTGTGGACACATGATGTACTGATAGCTGTAGTGTAATATTTTACACTTTTATGTGTGCTTCTGAAAGTAAGGAATTAACCTCGAAAAAAAGATTTTAATGAGGATAATTACATTGGACATAGGTTGTATAAAACATAGATAGATTCATTGCTCTGCTGTTTGTGTATAATGCTCGAGGTGAGTGTCTTCGCAAGGACACTGGTTTTGGAATGACTGAAGTTTTACAATTTAAATTATTACTGTAGGTTTTGGTGTTGGTACCTTTTTTTTAAAATTTGACCCTTTATTGTTAAAGCACATAATCAGATATAATCTTCTGCCCAAAACATTGTGAGACCACATTTATTTTTCTTTTTTTTTTTTTTATTCCTCATGCAATAAAATTGACTGATTTGATGTTTGACACACACATTTCGAATTACAAATGGGAAACCTACATAATAAATACCTTTTTTGGTGAGGGTTGGTTGTGCATTTTATTTATTTCGATATATTCACTTTCCTGGAGTAGATTCTTTAGTGCTCCTAAATAAAATCAATGCTTAAATAAAGGTCCAATTCATTTTAATTTCATAATTTTAACAATTTGCACTGTGACCAGTTATAAATTCATGAAGTTCTAGCTATTCTGGTTTTGGAGAGAAAAAGGTTTTCTTGGGCTTTAAATCCTTGTTTCATGGCTCCCTTTGTCTCTAAAGACTTCTTATCCTGAAAGGTTTCAACTCGCACTTAAGTCTGTGCCTTCTTCTTCTTCTTCTTCTTCTTCTTCTTCTTCTTCTTCTTCTTCTTCTTCTTCTTATTGTTATTATTATTAATAATATAAGTTTATTAAAACTTCAGAGAATTACAAAGGATGTTAACTCTCTACTCAAGTGTTGTAATGAAACTTATTTTTTTAGTTTACTAACTTATTTTGGTAAGCTCCTGTAAGTGAACTGAGAGGAATCGCCAGTGATTGCAATGCAATTTAAAAGTTGCTTCTGTAGTACTTTGTGCAAGTTCCTACGACAAGAAAAAACCGCATTGTATTAGCAGGTGCAGCAAGACCGACCAGACTGCTCTAGCAGCTAGTGAGTGCTCAGAGTATGTATCCAAAACTAATGAACAGCTGCAGAACTCAGCTATTATTACTCTGGTAATTTTGCTTTCTCTTGTCACAAATGGATACAAAAACAGACCTAACCGATTTTTTTCCCCAGCGATTATAGTTATAAAGAAGGAAATATAGTGACCTGTCACGTTCATCTTACCAGCCAGTTTGTGGCTTTTTGCCGTTGCACTGGAAGCAATTACGAGCTAGCAGAACTATACAGAGAATTGTTATATGGGCTGTCTTTTATTCGCCATGTTGTGAGATTTGATTGAACTTGCCAAATGCACGATCTGTAAATCAGTGTCAACCCCCCCCACGTAGCCTGAAACAAGGGCGATCAGGGATGATTCGGTATCCAGTACAACACTTCTAACAGCAGCCTCAACCTGACCAGATCAATGTCATGCCGAATAATCAAATTTCGGAAACTCTGCATATTATTTCAAGTTCCATCCTGAAGTGATGAATAGCTTTTTTATTTTATAACTTTTTCAAATTTATGATAAATGTTTATAGCTTTTCCGTAAATTTGTGTCTATGTTTTGTTTTTCTCTGTCGAAACAACTGCTGTTCTGAACTGTTTCTTAGCCTACGTGTTCAAAGTATATATGTAACATTCTGTAAATATACTAGGTATACTAATGTTACTAATGGATTTCGTTAGAAAGTGTTTGTGGTTCAGATAAATATAGAATTTGTTTTGCTGGTTCCTTGTCCAACACTTTATTTACCACTCAAACGATGGCGTGACTGCTGTTGCAAAAGTTTCCTTTTCCTTTCGACTCAAGTTAACGTATGCAGAATATCTGCGCACGATCGCGGTTTCGGCAGGGTGAGTCTTCTGCTTTTTGAGTGGTACATATTTAAGTAAACTAAATATAAAGAATCCGAGGTAAACATTCAGGATATAGTTTTCTTGTCGGGAATTGTATTTATGGAACCTGTACACTGCTAAGATGAACATTTAAAAACCTGATTGCCGTTTTTTCTGCACTTATATTTAAATGGTGTGTCATATTGCAAAATGACGCTTACCTTGCCTTGTTTGTTAATGCTTAACTTTTTATAACACATTAAAAAGTAAATGTACAATCATATTTTAATCTTCCAGAATAGTCTTTAAACATGCTACTTGAGATGGCAAGAAATCTAATTCATGATGTTATTGTCTGTAAACCTCTTTTTAGCCAGTAATAAAAGTAGAGAAGCAAGAGAATACTTGATTTCCCAGAATGAACGATACCAACTACTTTGACTATTCGTTCCCTCCGTGGGAGTGTTTTGACACTCAGAAGGAGAGAAATTCTGTCAGAGAGGTGTCACTCTTCTTCTACTGTCTGACCTGTGTGCTCGGAGTCCCTGGAAATGGCCTAGTTGTATGGATTGCTGGAGTGAAGTTGAAGAGGACAGTGAACACTGCTTGGTTCTTTAACCTGGCAATCGCTGACCTCCTGTGCTGTCTCTCCATTCCATTCACTGTTGCAGACATTCTATTAGAAAACCACTGGCCATACGGAAGCGTCATGTGCAAAGTCCTACCCACCATCATTGTTCTCAACATGTTTGCCAGCGTCTTCACCCTGAACTTCATTAGTCTGGACCGCTTCGTCCAGGTTGTTAAGCCAGTTTGGGCTCAGAATAATCGTAGCCTTAGGCTGGCTTGGGGGTGCTGTGTCATGGCCTGGCTAATGGCCTTTCTCCTCAGCCTGCCTACCATGATCCTGAGGAATACTGAAGACTTCTGCAACAGTACCATCTGCACATTCACTTACAGCAGCGAGACCGAGGGTAGGAACAGCACCGAAGCCGATGGCTTGGATCAGTACAGATCGTTAACTGTGACCAGGTTTGTCTTTGGCTTCCTGTTACCTCTTTTGTGCATCGTGGTGTGCTATGCCCTCATTGCCTGGAAGGTGAGCAGCAGCCAGTTCCGCTCCGGGAGGGCATTCCAGATCATGCTGGCTGTCGTGGTGGCCTTTTTCCTATCCTGGTTACCCTACCATGTGGTGGGCTTGGTAGATGTGTATGGGGGGGAGCAGGTCTCTGAGCAAGCCCGTGCAGTAGACCCACTGGTCATCTCTTTTGCATACGTAAACAGCTGCATGAATCCTGTACTATATGTGTTTATGGGGCACGATTTCAAAGAGAGGATTAAGCTGTCTCTGAGACGGGTCTTTGAGAAGGCATTCAGTGAAGATGGCCCAAACTCTACATTAAACTCCAAAGGACTTCAGTCCCGTGCCACCAACTCCTCCGAGGCACAGCTGTGACCAGATAAAGCCAGATCCTGGTGGAAATCCTCCTTAGTGTGATTCAATATTGTGCATAGAGACCCCTTTGTTAATTTACTCCTCCTTAGTATTAATATAACAAGGTAGAAATTTTGTTTTGCTTTACGAGTGAAATTCTTTCCATCTTTTTACTTATTGTAACTTTCAAAATACTTTTTAAAAACAGGATATCGAAGTAAAATAAATGCATAATCTATTAGTCCAAAAAATAAATGTGCTGGGACAACAAATCTTAATCTATTAGTCAAAAATGTGTTAGAATGTGGGTATATAAATTAGACATTGAGGCGGGATATATATTTTTCTTCATTTTTGTTCACAGAAGACTTTTATATTGATATTTATTCTGTACTGTACATTTTTCACTATAATGAAATCATTAAGTACTAAACACACCTCTGCTAGTACATTATGTTAGTTGCCTTTACTGAACCTAAAAAAAATGTTTTTTCAGAGTGGGTATTAAGGTTTAGCAGTGAATAAAAGAAAGGGTTGAAGAAAAACATAATCTCTGTAACACAGAATATTAGCTTCAAAACCTATTTTTATTTCATGGTCTTTCCCTCACATTCAGTTGTAATTGTGTTCCAATGAAACTGCATTCCTATCTAATGACTTGTTTCCATAATTTATTTACAGAATGTAATGCACTGCTTGAGCTATGATTTTACCAGAAGAGGATTACTGCACTCTTGAAGAGATTGTTAGATTTAGTCTTTGACCGAAAAAGGGAAAAAATTAAAGATGCATGTGTTTGCCTGGCCAGTATGACTCACCCCAGTTACACTTACCTACTCAGTGGTGAGACTAATCAGAATGCTGATTCCATGTTGTAAATGTGAAATCTGAGCCCATACAAATGGCTCTCATTAAGACATAATCTCATTAGCTTTTATTTTGTTGTTAAAAATATTTTTCATATGTTTTCTTTTGTCTTTTGTTTTTATTTAATTGGTTGTTTTTATTTTATTAAATGTTTACTAACTCATTTATTTTTACTTTTCAATTTCAGCTGTGAGGCTGATTCATGTCCAGTTTGGGTCATGTTAGGAACCTTAAGAATGTTTCTGAACCAATCTTTTCAGTGATTCTCTTTCAGATTTTAACCTTTCAGTCAGCATTCTACAAATGTTCTATTTGTGGTGAATTTTTATTTTAATGTCAGTTTCTATTTCTGAGGCATCAGTAAATAACTGCTTATGCAGAATTTCTACTCATGGGCATTCTTGAATTGCATAAGTCTTACACCAGAGAAGTTAGATAGGCCTTACCATGTTGGTACGACTGGATATATCAGTCAGAATAGGATTGGCCAAAAGTTCTAAGTAAGCTCTATTAAGTCTGAGTGTAGTGACAATCTCATTTACAGCACAAGGACAATTTGTGAAGTTAACGCATGATTTAAATAAATCAGTAAATGCAGAGGGCAAACTAGGGGTAATGTTTTGACTACAGGGTGGTGACATTTCACCTCTTTTTCAGCATCTGGGCTTGAACACCAAGGTGCGATTCGTACCACAGCTTTTCCAAGGCCACCCATTTCTAATAACCACTAGGTGGCACCAGAGCACAAATGAAACGAAGGATAATGTTTGCTTCCCAAAATTCACGTAGCATATGTTGTAGCGCTGAGATTTGCGGTGTCGCAGAGAATCTGCTTCCATGTTAATCTGCTTCCTGTTTAATGCTGTGTCAGCAAGTTATATTACTGAGATATATATTACTGAGAAACTGAAACTTGTCAATGTCAGAGTTTCTCTTGGTGCTAGACTATTTATTCGTCATGTGTGAACTAAACTTTTCTCTAAGATGGGCTCTAAAACACAGTAGGGTTGTCAGATGTGGGGGATGTCTTACTGTAATACAATTGTGAAAATAAAGACCAGCACGTCAACCTCAACCATACTGAACAGTATGCAGTACAGTGTGCAAAATTCACTAAGTCAGAGCAATGCAAGAAGAATCTCTCAGGCAACAGGGGAATTCAATTGCTTCCCAGAAGGCCTAAAAACTCCTGCAGTCTCTGGGCCTTCTTAGTCTTCTCCTCCTTCAGGTCATTCAGGTGCTGGTTCCGATTCTGTAGTCTCTTGAACCACTCCTCCCGTAACCTGCAGAGGGGGACAGGTTTATTGGTTTGGACCGTTGCAACTATCAGATGAAGCTCTAATTACTTAGGAAAGCTATTATGCTATAAATTTGGATTTCCAAATTAACTTAAGCACAGATCTTGTCTCTACTGCATATTTTCTATTTATTGTAAGACTAGAATAAATCATTGTCAGGAAATCTGGCCCATAATCTACTTTATGCCTCAATTTAGTTTTACCAAGCAACAGTGGCATGTAATTCTGGATGTCATCTAACATGCCAGAGCATTTGTGAAGATTGCTTGTAGAAGCAAAACCATCATGAATCATATCAATTTAGTTGAATAGTCTTGCATAGCAGTGCCAGAGTGATAAGACTATACACGGCAGTGCAGATGAAACTGTGACCCCTGACAATAGTCACAGCTAGCTGCACTGTAACTTTACAAATTTAATGCAAACTTTCCTTCCCTTATTAATAAACCTATGGATTTGCCCTGAAGCTTATTGTGTTGGATGTGTGTGAGCGATCTGTATACTCATTACAGGTCTGGACAGCAGCGTCCTCGTCTGTGTAGCTGTTGGTAAAGCAACAAGTTCTCATTGATTAGTAGGAACACCAAAGCACAGGGATTAGTGGGCATTTGTAACTCTGCACGTGTTAATCCACACTGACCTTAGTGCTGGCAGGGACAGCAGAAGAAGAAACAATAGCACGTCTGGCTCACAGCCGTGCAGCGTGAAACAGCGTGAAAACGTTTATGCACCATGGAGAGTTTTGATAGCGAGGCTTATGACTACTTAGTCCGTTAAGCGTGCGGGGGGAACTGAGTGTGAGAAATTCATCCTCTCACAAGACTTCCACGGTCGCACCCACTCACAGGCCTAGCCACAGATTCCGAGGTGCACAGCCTCTGGTTAAAAGCCAGTTATTTTTGTTATTTATGTCTGTGTGTAGCACGTTAGTGTGCCTACTGGGAAGGCGTTAACACAAACTGATTGGTGCTGGCCTAAGCTGCATATCACATTTGGTAATAACCACAAATTGAAGCTGGAAACTACAGAGCAACCTGCTTTCGATCAAAAAGCTTAAACTGCACAAAGAGGCTTGATTTTGCTGAAATCCAATTATCTTTTTTTTTTTTTTTTACGTTTCACCTCTTAACCCAGTTGTCCCCCCTGCAAATATGGCAGTTCAACCCCATGTCATTTTTCACAATAATCTCCAATTTCTGTATATTAGACAGGAATTTTCTTGGTAATTACCTAGTCCAGACAGTAATAACCCAGAGAAAAAGGTCCCTGTGATAGAAACACAGAATGCACTGCGATGAAGACCTATTCTTCACCACAAAAAAAGTCATTTAGGCTGCACTGGTGTAAGATTTGGCAGACCTACGTACTTTGACAAAGCGCTCCTCTTCATTCTGGACTCCTCGCTCTTTATCAACTGACTGTGTCGCTCTATCTTCTGTTCCCAGAAGTTCCTTAGCTTGTGTTTGTCATGAATCCAGGCCAAGTTCATCGCCTGCAATGATCCAAGCATAGTAATGTTGGGTGACGGATGCCCACCGAAAGGTGCCGGGAACCCTTATTCAACTAATAGGCCCATAATGTCTCAAAAATAGTTTTGGCCCTATAGTTTGGCCTTTTCTGAATGCTGATATGTTGCTAACATAAAGAAACAGAAAGAATCCAACAAAGAATGTGACATTTAGAGCTACAAGCAAAAAACAAACAAACAAACAAAAAAACCAGAACGATGACTCACAGAGAGTTCGGAGAGAGACCGAAAGGGTCTGTCCGGACCTGTGCTGATGCAGTCGCTGTAGATCCGCATCCCATGGTACCACATGTATAATCCGTCTGCTGGCTGCCTTCCCAGTCAGTTGTGTAGAAGGGGCTCGATGCCATTGGGGGGAGGGATAGGACAGAGAAACAAGGTGTGCATTAGAGCTGTCAGAGAGGCTTAAACACAGAGGGCAGAGGGCTTAAACAGAACTGCACCCCTCCAGCCCAGAAGACACACGCAGCCACGAGGTAGCTCATCCACACCCATGCTTTCAGATTACTTTGCAGTGCAACAAAGATGTATTCTTAGCTTTGCAGATATGACTGCGTAGCCAGCGATTGTTCTAAACTTGATTTTTTTTTGAGTGTTCTGCTTTGCCAGTGTTGAGGGAAAGGAAGCAGGATAACACATGATTGAGAGCTGTGTGGCCACATCTGTGACTGTGTGTCTGTGTGACCACATCTGTGATATGTATGACTGCAGTTTCAGTGCTCAAACAGGGATCCATAATACCCTCACAACCGAAAGCGAAAATATGTAAATGTTTAAAAATATTTCAGCTTCCTGTCAGTACTCATAATAGCATGTAATAGAAGTTGGGTCGCAGTATAGTCTCTTATATTCGCAACTTTCGATGCATGGTACAAAAAATTTGACTAGAATTTGATGGCTGGCATTACACCTTGTACTCATACAAATTCCCAAGCAACACTGTCACTTGTGCTGAAAGCAGATATTTTGCTGTTAATTATTTCTGTTTTAGAAACAAAATCAGTTTTTGTTGTTTGTTTATTCTAATATAAGTCTTTTATGATATATGTCACTGACCATAGCTTGGCTGCCCAGTGGAGGATGGGTCCCTCTGAAATCTTGGTTTTCCCAAGTTTCATCCTTAATTCCACCCAGGGAGGTTTTCCTTGGTGCTGTAGCCCTTGGTTTGCTCATTAGGGATCTGTACCCTAACATTTGTAAAGCTGTGATATGCGTTTTAAAAAGGACTATATAAATACATTTTGACTTTGCTTGACCGTATTGAATAACCATCAACCAACACTTCAAGTAGTTTCTTAAAAGTGTGTTTTGAATAAATTAATGGACATTTGTGGTAAATCCAAAGTCAAATTGTAATACATTTTAAAGCCTATTTTTAATATCTTCATTAAAACTAAATTTCTGCAGCTGACTGTGACGTTTTCAGCTATGGAATTTATGGCTGGCATTGCATTCTGTGGTGCACATGATAAGCAGTGTAGTCTGTCTACACTTTGTGTGTGTATCATCTTGGTGTCTAAGTGTGCGCAGTCACCCAGAAAGCATGACAAAACTTTGGTTTGATATTCCAGTACTGGGATAGTCAGCTGCCTGCCTAGATTTGTTGGGAAGTCTCCTGGGTATGAGATGCAGTAGACATGAAGAGACTGGCTGGCATTGTGTAGTGTGTGTGTGTGTGTGTGTGTGTGTGTGTGTGTGTGTGTGTGTTTGTGTGTGTGTGTGTGTGTCTGTGTGTGTTTGTATATGTGTGAGGACACCCTGAAGCCAGATGTTAGCTGCACTTTTTATTAACCCATAAAGTGTTTATATTTTTATATTTGACCCTTGCCTCCTTCCATACTTAAATCACTTAAACACTTAAAATGAAGATGCACAACTGTTGTCTATGACTATTTTCATTACAGCAGTTTGAGCCAAGGTCTGCAAGTCTAGTGAGTTACATTAGTCCTCCTCATCCCCCCCAACCTGCACCGGTGTGCTGCTGTGCTGGATGTTGGAGGCGGGGCTTGCATGGTCAGAGGTCAGGAGGTCAGAGCGGTGAGATAGAGCAGCGTGGCCTGGCAGCATGGCTCATGTCGCTTCAGTTTATGGTGTGTGGGCAATTCATTCATTCCCAGTAAAAACGCCACTCCGAAAGAGAGGGCAAAGAGTTCTGGTATCTTTTACACACACACACGCACACACACACACACACACACACACACACACACACACACACACACACACACTCATTGGCTCTAGTGTGACACCAGAGCAAGCAATAGCTGATGACAGCAGCAATGTAGGGATTATCACCCAGACTTCACAAAGTCAAAATTTTCCCTTTGCTAATTGTAAAGGAATGCTGGTACAAGCATCTGACATTGGAGTCTCGCAGGTCAAATGAGTGTGCAGCCCTGCGCGGGACTGTAATGTGGGTTTTAACCAAACTGTACATGTGTGTGTGTAAATATATATATATATATAGCGAGAGAGAGAGAGAGAGAGAGAGAGAGAGATGCTGATATACAACCTATATATAGCGTGAGGTGTCATTATCCTTTACTATGGCATATGGATGAGAGATATTGCACCTTCTATGATAGGTGTGCCAAATTCAACCTAACAAATAATCCAAAAGTATATTTTACAAAAGAGTTTATATCTTAAGTTATCACTCAGCCCATGGGCTGCCTCCATCAGCTTGAGCCTCCCTGCCCCCCACGGCTGTTTCTGTGCAGTACACGAGGGAGAGGTCCTCGCCATAAAGTCCCAGACCAGTGCCAGAGGCACAGAGGACGGACAGCCTCAATGAAAGGAATGCAAGTGATGAAGTAGGAGCAGGCTGTGTACGCCTGGTGTGGAATAAGACTACTGAGACCTGTCAGTGAAAAGGATGAGGCCAGGGTATCAGACCCTGAACCAGAGAGTAGAGGGCAGATCGACATCATAAAGGGAACGTCAATTGGTTGAGGGGGAGCGAGAGAGAGAGAGAGAGAGAGAGAGAGAGAGAGAGAGAGAGAGAGAGAGAGAGAGAGAGAGAGGTCTCAATACGTTGTCGCCCAGGCAAGAGTAGTCTCTAAGTAACTCTGACAGGGCAGGGTGTCTGCAGGGTCAGGACTAATAGCTTTAATCAGCAAGCTCTGATAGTGAGCATTTGGGGACCCGGTTTCCTTCTCTCTCCTGCTCTATGACTCTAATTGCATGGTACCCATGGGAAAGCCAGGAGGGAAAGAGAATAAATATACTAGAAAGGGAAACAGTAATACTGCTGTGTCACTTTGCTTTAGTAAGTAAATTATTTGTAATATTTTAACAGTTTGCCAAAGTATTCAATATTTATAGCAATAAATATGAACTGCTACCTACTGTCTACTAATAAAATCATTCTCTCTCTCTCTTTATGTTTTTAATATTGTATCTCAGGATAGATGAAATACATGCCATTTTATTGTATTACATGACTTTTAATGTCATTTTGCTTCATCTCATGAATTTCAGGTAGGCTAGCCTATTGATTGGAGTCATCAAACGCAATACCTTTACTGAACACAAGGAGGCAGAGATGGCCATGGCCGACAGAGAGCACACTGTCCTTCACTTTGTTTAAGGAGTATGGCGATTAGAGAAGTTCATGGTCGAAACCATAACTTTAAATTAGCTGTCAAGATGCTCTATAGAGCTGTTTTACACCTGTTTGGATATCAGATATTAAAACTATTATTGGTGGCATTAAATATATTCTAAGTTTATTAAAAACTCACCAGACTTTTTTGTTGGTCACATCTGTCTTATAGGTGCATTTTATAGGCATAGTTACAGACTGTGGCTTCTGTGTTGCAATGCAAAATTTGTCAGCCACAAACATACCCTGTTCAATATCGGTAAAATTTGAAGGTTGGGCTGCTGCCATTCTCAACACTGTGATGGTAGGTGATGGTAGGTCTTTCTCAACACTGTGGTGGTATGTCATTCTCAACACTGTGGTGGTAGGTCATTCTCAACACTGATGGCAGGTCATTCTCAATACTAAGATGGTAGGTGATGGTAGGTCTTTCTCAATACTATGATGGTAGGTCTTTCTCAACACTGTGATAGCAGGTCATTCTCAATACTGTGGTGGTAGGTCATTCTTAATACTGTGATGGTAGGTCATTCTCAATACTGTGATGGTAAGTCATTCTCAACAGTGTGATGATAGGCCATTCTCAACACTGTGATGGTAGGTCATTCTCAATACTGTGGTGGTAGGTCATTCTCAACACTGATTGGTAGGTCATTCTCAATACTGTGGTGGTAGGTTATTCTTAATACTGTGATGGTAGGTGATGGTAGGTCATTCTCAATACTGTGATGGTAAGTAATTCTCAATACTGTGTTGGTAGGTCATTCTCAACACTGTGATGGTAGGTCATTCTCAATACTGTGGTGGTAGGTCATTCTTAATACTGTGATGGTAGGTGATAGTAGGTCATTCTCAATACTGTGATGGTAAGTCATTCTCAATACTGTGGTGGTAGGTCACTCTCAACACTGTGAGATAATAGGCAATTCTGAACACAATGACACTAACATGGTGTTGTGATTGCTCTATTGAGAATATATCCCCAAAACACCCAGCGAACACTAGTCCTGTGTGCCTCTTGGCAGAAGCTGATTGTTAACGTTGGATAGTTAGAGGCTGGCTAACACCCAATTCAGTTCAAACTTATTTGCATAGAACCTTTTTTTACAACAAATTTCACAGCAGGTCATTATCTCTAACCCTACAAGGTGTGAGGTTTCTGATACAGCTGGTGACAAATGTACATTATTATAACATAAGGACTTGAATCAAACTTAAGTAAAGGTGACTCTGGATCCATAACTTTTGCTCCTGTAATTTGCTGAGCATAACAGATTCTCCTGACGGTAAACACTGCATGGCTTGCTTTATAATATGGTGTTATTTCTGCCTTATATACAGAAAAAGGTACCGTGGTCTGCTGTGTTGGTACTATCTGGTGGTGCACAAATGGATCACTCACTTTCTCTTTTATTGTGGAATGGCTTTTTCTGTTGCACCACGCAACACACCATCTTCAAAGAATCATTGTCTGATTCGGCTACATCTGAGACAATTTTGTTTTGGATACACAATAAAGTTGAACGGTTAGAAAGAGTGGTTTCAGAGTGAGAAAAGGAGATATATGTTTGACAAAAATAATGTTTTGACAAAATATATATGGAAACAAATATGGCACAAATATGTCACATCACTGCACTGGTACCCTGGTCCCCCAGATCAGATATATAGTTGCAAAATATTAACATTGCAGGCATACATTGTTCCGCTGTAATGGGTTTGATACCCGGGATGTGCCTTTAATGTATATAAAAACGATAAAAACTATTAAAAAACAAAACAAAACTGCCAGTCTCATCTCTGGTTGTAAAGCTAGTTGTAACACCATGGCACCCAAAAGCGCTAGATTTATGTTTGATAATTTAGTCAGGGAAACTTGGTGTCATAAAATGTAGATGCTGGGTGTGACTAAGCACTTCCTCAGTGTCTTTTCGTCCTCCGTGGTTCTCTCTCTCTCTCTCTCTCTCTCATCACCCTCTTGCACCCTCTGTCTGCAAAATAACATGAGACAAGTCACCGTGACCTCCACATTCGCCACTGCAACGTTGTCTTTCGCTTCTATGCGGTAACTCCCAATAGAGTGGCGTCAAGGGCATCCGACCACATCCCTAATGGAACAGGCACTCTCATTTACATCTAACATGCTTTGTGACCAGATGCCACGTAGATGCGTTTCAGTTCCACCCCTAGATGGCAGTGTTGCATTTTATGCCGTGTCTGGAATCGACAGCGAAGAGATCAAGCTTTTGAAATGCATATCCAATCCTTTTCTCTCTCACCCCCTGAAAAACCCAAACATACAAAAACAAAACAAGACAAAAAATAATAATAATAAAAAAATACAAATGCAAGTCACACCCCATAGTCTTAAATCCATATAAATGGTGACTACTGCTTTTTTCCAGATAAGAATTTCAGCTGCATTAATATTGCTGTGGCTCCTGCGTTTAAATTCTCCCCCGAGAGCGTCAGGAATAGCTTTAACAAACGTTCCCAGGAACATTGTCTGGTCAAACAGTTGAGTCACCAAACATGGTGACAATTCCTCCGCTCCTACCAGTGTATGGATCGGAATGTCGGTGGCAGGAAAGCGCGCCGTTTTGAGCGTTGACAACTTCATGACTCCAACAAAAGAGCGTCTTCCCCTAGGATACGCTCTCCTGAGAGCGCGTCCACCTCAGGGTAAGTGGATGTGAAGCACCGTTTCTGACAGTGCCAATACAGCATCCACTTTAGTGACAGCGGGAAATGCCTCCATCATTTCTGCCCTCAAATAGGCTTGCTGGGGTTCATACATGAGCGGTTATCCAAAACTACAGCTTTACAAAACTAGCTTTGCACAGTGTAGTGTTATTTTTGAAACAACACTGTTTTGTTAAGGACATTTGTCGAAAAACAATGCATGTGTCCCATTTCTCTCTTCTTAGTTTTTTACTAAGATGCTAAAAATCTTCAGGAGTACTGGATGGGATGAAAGCATTAAAGGAGGCAAAGAATTGATCATTTAATGACCGCAGAGGTGTGTGTTGGGGGTGGTGTATCTGGATGAGGTGCCATGACCCATGAGCTCAGTCAGGGAGTTAATGATAACTGAGCTTTATTGATTCACACTTGTATAAGGAACAGCAGGAGAGGGGAAGGAGGTAAAGATAGTTTTAATCCATCCACATTAAGAATGTGTGTGTGTGTGTGTGTGTGTGTGTGTGTGTGTGTGTACGTACATATGGGCCTCACGCATAAGCTCATGTGCAAGATGATTATCAGTGCATTGTTCATGAATCGTGGGCAGATTTTTGATTTATCCCAAGTGATGTGAAGCGAGGTTTGTCAGCCAAAGATATGTGGATTTAGACAAGATTTTTTTTTTTGCCACAATGAGCTGACAGCCACTTAATGTTTATACACGGCTTCAAACTGTGGACTCTGTCTCCATTAGGAGAGATCAAGATTATAGAGTTTTCTATGTGTGTGTGATGTGTTTCTCTTAAAGGACTGTAAGTGCCATCTTTCCTGTCTTAAGGTTTTAAAACAAGCAATTGGCCGGGGAATGTGAGAACAAATCTTACTTTAATAATAACAACAACAGCAAAAAACGCTGAACGTCTTGCATTCAAATGCTGGTTGTAGGTCCTGCTTATGCCTGCTTTAGAGTGCGTGACAGTACACCCTGCGACTTAACCACAGGTCTTGAGATCAGAGTAAATAATTCAGCTACCTACAGCACCATGAAAAGGAGCAGCTCCACCATAACGAGCCCTTAAGAAATCCCCCTGAGTTGGCAGGTGGTAGGTAGAAGGAAACAATGCGTCACTGCCTGCCTGATTCATGGCTCCACACTGCGGCGTAATGAAGTGGTCGGAGCTGATGTCCATGGTAAGCAGCAGAGGTCCAGGAGGACCGAGGTGCATACGATTCATCCTGTTGGCCATCCGGGCTGTGTGATCCTGGAGAAGGTGGATTGGGGGTGAGAGGAGGAGTCTGGAGAAAGCAGTGAAAGCTGGCCAGGAGGTGGGGTAGGCAGGGAGTGGGGTGATGAGTCGCAGACCCAGGCATCTCCAGCTGGAGTAATCTCTCCCTCATTCTGACCTTAGCCCTCTTCTTCAAGCTTTTCAGCCCCCTCGCCACCACCACCAGTTCCACGAGTCAGCACCAAGATGTCTCAATCACTCTTTTTCTCTCGCGCTCACCCCCCCCCCCACCTCGCCAACTCTTCTCTTCCCCTTTACTGCACCCCTGCTGGTTTTTCTGATTCACTCAAGAGTTTTACCTTCTTTGTATTTTTATTTTGTTCTTAAAGCTGTGCTCTTGTGCAATTATTCTTCAGAATAGAGGAGACCTGTTTTGCACACATTAGCCTATTATTATTCCAGCCATTAATAGCACATTATAAGGACATTGTGCTTTCTTTTCCACTGTTTAAAAGCTATAACCGAAGACACAGAGCACTACTGTAACATTTTTTTTTTGTATTACTGGATTCTGGTTCTTGCATCCAGAGTGGTGTCCATGAAAATATGGAGAACACCATAGCTACCGTGCTTTTTCCAGCACCCACATCGGGTGTCAAAGTATTGGCTTATTAAACCCAGAGAAAAGATTAATAGTATATGAGTCTCTATTTTGCTGCATTGGCTTCTCAGTACAGAGCCTTGGAATAATTCTTTTGTCTGACATGATAAGATGAACATGTTTGGTCCACAAACTCCATCTCTGCTTCTTTCAATCAAGACATCATTTGCTCATTTCAAGTGTCACTTTGACTATAATAAGGTTCTGCCTCCTGAAGATGTTACTGACTTTGGTGTAGAGCATAGTGACTCACATTCCAGAGGCAATTGAGTTCCTGTGGCCCTGTTAACCTGCCTCCTGACAGGGAGTTTAGAGATGGGATTCTTGGTCTGTTAAGATAAGACGAAAGGATATTTGGGATGAGGGTTCTTGATAGAATGTTAACCACCCAGGCCATACACAGCTGCTCCTCTGGACCTTTGCAGCAGTGTGGAAACCAGATGGCCGGGGAGGTATCTGCAAGACCTGCCCTGTTATTGCACTGTCCCACAGATAAGGAGAGAAGCCTCTGGAGTAGAAAGATGTAGGAATCACAATACAAGAAGCAAATAATACAAACACAGAATACCAACACATATCCAGGACATGAGAATGATAAGATCAGTAGAGAAGAAAAAAAAAGAAGAACAGGAGAATAAAAACAGAAGACAGAGGTAGTGCAAGAGGACCTGCAGTGTTGTGGCTGATGGCATGTTAACCTTCCCCCACCCACTGATGCTTGTTAAGGGTAAATATGTCCCTGGCTAGTGTGATGTACGGCACTGCCTGTTGTGTGAGTGTAAGTCTGACAGCACTCTCCTGCTAACCCGCTATTCCCACCCCATTACGGGGAACGTGGGGGTCGTCTCCAGAGCCCAAGCTCTAGTCCTGGTGAGCCCCAAAGGCCTTCCCGCTGTTTACCCACTCCACGTCTGTTTACTTCCCCTGAACAGAGGCATTTGCTACTGCCACACGGCATTCTAGAGGGGTTCCCTAGCCACTCCCAGAAGGGGGTTGGGGGCATGGGGGGGTTGCTGAGAAAGAGATACAAGAGAGAGAAACACAGTAATAGAGACACAAAGAGAAAGGCGTGGATATTGTTGTTGATATGTCATGATGTCAAGAAGGTAGAGCAGATACATTTTCTAAGTAGACTGCATTTCTGTGTGTCTATAAATCTTAAACTCTCTATGCGTATAGTACACTGTCAAGGGAATATAAATAAAAACAAAAACTTTGTATACAGTTGTGTTTGCACTGGGGACACAGGGCACCTAAACCTAAACCTTTTTGATCTGATCTCCAGACCATTTGGGGGGGGGGGGGGGATCCTGAAATGCTTTAAGAAGCATAAGTGAGATGCATAAGAATCTGCCAACATGAAAATACATTGAGGTAACCACTCTGAATGTCACAGACTTAAGGGTGTGAATCTCTTGCCTCCTGAGAACAAATCAGCAAACACAAATGCTCAAGAGAATTCACCAAAAAAATCAAATTTCATTGTAAATTTTCCCTAAGATCCACCATCAGTCCAGAATCATTGCAAATAATACTTGTGGCCCTAACAAAGGTAAAATAATGATCAAGCCCCTTGATTTGAAAGGGAATGATAAAAACATCTCCCCAAACACAACCACCACTGGCAGCAGTGACATCAATGCAAGTCCACTGTTGGAACCAATCGTCTTTGGAGGCTTCAACGTTGATGCGACGCGTTGAAGATAAGGATGGATAATATGGGCATATTAAATGTTTTCAAGGAACAAAAATGTAATTCATGTGAAATGAAGATAAACAAAAGTGTGATATAAATAAAATCAGACAGTGATATTTTAAATGACAGAGAATGCACCGTGTGTCCACACAAACTATCAAACAGCAGGTTTGCTTTATCAGATAAATGTATTGAATTGCAGAAATAAATCACATTTTAAACAAGATTATTGGAAGGTGGATGATAAAGTATATGAAAAGGATTTTTTTTTTTGGTTAATGGGAATATCTTGGCTTTAGCTTCAAAGCTTCAGAAATTCAGCTAGATAACCTTCAAAAGAAATTCTTTATCCCTTCTCTGGATCTCCAGACATGCCTTGAGAAAGACTTTTCTCAGATAATGAGTAGATTTTGTGGAAGAAAAATACCCCAACATCCTTTATAGTATGTTCCTTAAAGGTTGGAGTTCCATGTCATGAATTAACAATAAAAGCTGATGTTCTGTGGTCCACTCTATTATGCTGAGACTGAGCTGGTTCATGCATATCTATAGCAGTCAGCAGCTACATTAAATCGAATGAAGCACTCTTAAAGTGGTACAACAAAGAGGGAACACCTGGGGAGGCAGGAAATGGATCTCATTTGAAGTCTCTGGATCTCTGCCATGTTGTTAGCATTTGTTGTTATCTTTCCCCTCATCGAATGGACATTGGATGAGTCCTCCATCAAAGCTCATCTGAGTAAGTCTAATTGGAGACAGACATGAAATAGAAAATGATTGCAGATCAGTCATGCTGCTACATAACACCACGCCGCCACATTTGCTCCAACTCCCTCCAATTCTCCCCCCAGAATCTGCCAACAATGAGGGACAGATTTCCTTCATGTAATCCTGTGCATCCAACCTTTTCATACCGCTGGAACCTGTGGTGTCAGTTCAGCTCAACAGAACCCACACCACAGGTTTCTATCAAAGGAGATTTGCCAAAGCCTGTGCATATGAACTGTTGCCATTGGGAGGTTCACATTGTATCAGTGGGGTGCACGAGGAGCTGAGCAGGATATGCTTGCAGCAGGAGGATGTCTGGCAAGAGGTGATTTACTATGAGTCCTACCTGCAAGAGTGGCACTCTCTGCCCATCGCCTTTTCTACCCTTTTATGGTGGGATTGGCTGTAATTCTTTAAAACTTCAGACGTGTCCTACAGCTTTAAGGTGAACTTTGCATGAAAAGGTTCCTCATGCTGCGTTTGGTTGCCCCATATCTCTCAGAGTTAGAGGCTAGAGAAGCTTAGGTTAAGGAGATCAGTGGAAACTTGCTTAACAAAAGGACTGTTTATTGCCTCTTGTAGAGATTTAAGTGCCCAGAGGTTAGATGTGAACCATATTATTGAGAATGTATTGAAAAAAAACCTGCTTGTTTTTAACTTTTCCCTCAGTTTAATGTTTAAGGTATTATATTGTTAAGCAGATAATTGAGTCCTTGGTAAGATGCTAGAGAAATTAATTCCTGGAAGTAAAACATACAGAGATCACCCTTTAAAATAAGACAACTCATTTTCTTGTTTGCTAGAGAACGATAAAACAATTAAACATGAGCAGAAAGGCCATCTCACTCTGTGCCCACTGTCAATGTGAAATAAAAAAACACAGCATTCAAAGGTCAGAAAGAGGCCATTGGCACCATTGATAGTAATGGGGAAGTTGCAGGACTTGGAAATTCCCCCAGCAATTGTACCCCACCCCACCCAGTGAACAGAATAGTGATGAGCATGTGCATTTCAATGGGAGAGGAGTGCTAATCACTACACATCTGTTTAGCCGCCGTTCTTGAACAGAAATGGAAGCTTAATTAATTAGACAATACTTATATTACATATTGCAAACTCCAGGCATTACCTTCATCACATACATTTGTGAAGAAGGTAAAATATTTCTCAATTAAAAAAAAGTGTGTGTATATATATATATATATATATATATATATATATATAGAGAGAGAGAGAGAGAGAGAGAGAGAGAGAGAGAGAGAGAGAGAGACCTGTTAATTTGCTGTGCATAAAATAAATTCATATGCATAAACCAAAACAAAAAAAGGTGGGCCATTTTGTGGACAGATTAAGACTAGTTTGTATTATTAAAGGACTACCAGTGGAAAAGCACCATTTAATACCGGAAGAGGTTTAAATTATGTGTGGAAATCTGACCCCAGCGTCTAAATTGGTTCCTTTAAAATGTACAAGTAACCATTCTAACCTCCACTAGCCTTTCAAGATTAGGATTCAGACTTTTTAAAACAAATTAAGAGTTTATAATCTGCTTTCCCCTATCTCCCTTTCCCTTTTGAGCACTACACAAAACTGGAAGTTTGCTTATCAGTGTATAAGTGACAGACAAAAAAAATAGAAATACAAGGCCATGAAAGGACATACAAAATGGTGGGCTGGCTTTGTTCCTTCTGTTCAGCTCCACTTTCTCTCTCACGCTCTCTCTGTATTGCTGTTATCGACACTTCAGACAATTTCTAGTGGGAAATGGGATAATTTTTCAAAGAAAGGCAAATCCACTACTATGTTCAAGAATTCCATTATCACAAAGTGGTGACTATGCAAAGTAAACCATGGCAGATGCAGTGTGGGAGCTAGATTTCCCCGTTCACATGTAAGGCAACTCTTCAGACTAGTCTTTTGCAGCTAATGTCTACATTTCACACTGTATTGTGTCATCTTTAAAGTGTAGTTTATATAATTGGCATGTGTAGAATATACACTATTGCATTTTAAATTGTTGAATTATTCCAAATGTTGAAAGTAATAAAGCACCATATGCATACTTTTTTTTCTGTTTGAGATTGTCACTTAAAACACGACCCCTTCACTTGCATTTTACATTTTTGTCTTCCCACTTAAAGCCTAAACCTATTTTTATCCATACTCACTGCTGTTCTTGGCTGTTGTATTGCATTACTTGTAAACAGCTAAATTGAGGTCAGTAAATAATCACCCAAGTTACGGATGTGAAAATTACATGAAACAATTTTGTCTACTGACAGAACACTAAATCTCTCGCAAACTCCAAGGGCAACGTGGTAGGTCAGAGCAGCCGTTGTGATTGATTGACATGAATAATTGTTTGTTTAAGATAAGGGAAAATAGCAGAAAGGTTAACAGTTGTGGGTTATCTTAGCATTATCACACTCTCTCCCCATCAGGGGAAGAGGGGACAGTGTTTTGACTACTGATGAAGACAACCACTTTTAAAGTGAGTACTTCCTGGCAGGATACAAGCAAATTAAAAATCATAGCACAGCAACATCTGAGATATGTTTATTATGAAACAAATACAAGCGAGAGAAAAAAACAAAACAAAAAAACAGCTCTATTGGCAAAATGCACAGCAACACAAGTATAATATATTGTGTATAAATCCTATATACAAACTCCTTCACATTAAAACAGTTGTTTTGAATACAGCTAGACATTTCACTTCCACTGGAAGAAAAATCATTTCAGTGCTGCCAATAATTGATGCCTTTCACAAGGAAAAAAAAAAAAAAAAAAACCACACAAGTATACATATATTTATATTACAGTGATCCTTCACTTGTGGTCAGCCTTTATATTCTGAATAAAACAATAAAAAAAAAAAGAGTCCTGGAGTCTTCAACGAGAGAACAACAGTAGAAGCAATGCCAGACACAGGAGACAACTGCTCAGAGACGTTCTTGGAGCATCTGAACGAAACCAACGCACTTCCGGTGACTCGTCTGTGAACCAAAGACAAAAAAAGAAAAAAAAGAAAAGAACGAATGATAAAGATACTACCTGGGGGAAAGTGGGACCATTAACATGTGGCCAGGCCTGAAAAACAAGTTCTTCCTCACTAATCTTTTATTGGTTTGCCAGGAATTAAGTGCTAGCCAGTGGGTATTCGTAACTCTATTTGGTCAGTGGATGAGGTGTGAAGACGTCTTCATGGCCTGCTCCACCCAATCTCTGATAAAGCCTCCTACAGCTCCTAGTAGGACTCTCCATACACCCCTGCTTATCACGATATTGATGTAGACAGATAACAGTCTGCCTGACTGATAGGCAAGCACCAAAATGAAGTCAAGCTCAAAATTCAGTCAAATATTTGTTAGCAGCAACAGCACAAGTGAATCTACACAAACTATGCTAGTGAGATGAAGTTGGATACCCATTGTGCTTTGTTGGCAAACCATAACTGGAGCGGTCACTGTTTCTCACAACTAATAAGCCTCCTGTGAACAGAGATGAACTGATCAGCTTACCACAGTCACCATGAAAGACCCCAGGAAAGCAGTGTAGCACTCCATATCCACATCTGCAATACGAGCAGCCTTTTTGCACCCACTCTCCATGAGGTATAACTCCACAATGCCTGAGGGAAAATATGAATACTGATTAATTGTTATATTTATTAATAATAGAAGTTGGGCGTTTTGAGGGTTCCTAGTGGCTATAATGGAAGCTCCATGTTTTAGATTTCATTACCTGACGCGTTCGTCGTATTCACAGCTTCGTCCGGTGAAGTGCTTTGGACAGGCGCAGAAACTCCCCAGTATGCAAGTGCCTCCGTTCTTACAACAGTTGCGACTCAGTTTAGCACCTTTAAATATATATGAAAGAAAACAATCACTCGGTGTGAACAAACAGAAAAGGACACTGATATTTGCTTTTCCACAGAACCTCGCCTACAAGGTTTACGATGAAAAAAACAGCTGGTTTCCCGCAGGTTTCCAAGCAACTGACTTTTATCCAGGGGTTTTGGAGTCCATAGCACTGAGATGCCTCAGTGTACTGCATTTCTGGAGGAACTTTCTAAAACTTACTTTTCAATATAACAGTCTCGTTAACAGCCAATGTTACCTCCTTGTAATTGTACAGACTTAATGCCTTGTTGTCGATCACTTACTTCCTGTGAGGCCGATAAAAGGGAATACAGTTCCCGAGTCGCGATGCTGACGTTCCGAAGTTGGGGCATTCATCTCATTAAACTGATGACTGAATTCGCCTTGCTGAACAGACTTCCCGGACAATTTTATTTTCCCACATTCTACTCCGTCACAGCCTTGAAAAAGAAACACGGGACAGGTAAAGTACAGCCAGCTGCGTTAAAGTAAAAACCGTACTGAAACCGAATGCAGATAATCTAAAACTACCTGATCCAAGCGTCATGGTCTGCCAGGCAATCACGGCAGACAGCAAGACCCTGTAGTAAAAGTGTAACGTTAGGCCTGAAAAGTAAAGAATGCGCAAAGTAGCGAAAACTGAATCCCCACAATTTAGGAAAAAGAAAGACCTTACCCGAAGAGCGAATTACTCATTCCGCTCTCCGACAAAACCCAGACACTGGATTAATTATGGCGACTTTGGCATTTATAAGCAAACGAACAGAAGCTGCTCGTAATTATACTATTAAAACATATCCGTCTACTGTCCAGGTCTTCTATCTTACAAGAACAGGTCACAAATAACAGCACATCTCCACCGGTAACCGACTGCTAACATATCTGTTTAGCTCTACCTAGCAGCTGCACTCTGGGCGCCCAATTAACACCTGCACGCCCTGCCTCCTCCGCTTCGTAGGTATACATGGAATCACACCCATCGCCGGATCCTTGCTATGCAAATACGGAGCAAATTCTAAGCAATTGATATTGGTTCCGACAGTCAAGTCTGGCGTCTTTCTTTTTTTTTTTTGAGTGAGCATTTACGCTGTTGTATTATTAAATTATAAAATAGTTTAAGCAAAATTTCAGGCATACATTATAATGTAGTAGTAGTAGTAGTAGTAGTAATAATAATAATAATAATAATAATAATAATAATAATAATAATAATAATTTGATTATGGTTTTTGTTGTTTTGTTTTGTTTTACGTTAATGCGTTTTGCATACTACAGTTAAATAACGGTGAAAGACTTGGCCCCTTAATTTACAAGTGCTTTCAAATATATTAATTTAGGGATTATGAATAAAAATATTGAAATATCAAAAAATCATGTTAGGACAGTAAAATATTTAAAGAGACAAAACTTGCAATAAGTAATGAACTGTAAGTTGGTAGGATTTACTTTGAAAATGTGAACTCCTTTTCCAGTGCTAGCCATCTTTTCCACTGATTAATCTACTGAATTAACACTGAATTCATATTCATTCTGTAACACAAACCAAGTTTCATTTTATACCTATTGTACAGTTTTTGAGGTTTCAGACTAACAGACTGACAGAATGGTCACTTGATGAAATGTCAGTCAATGGCGTATAAGACATGTTTACATCTGAGAACACAAGATATTTTTGTTAACTTGAAATTTCATCCTGCTGCTTCAGCATTCACCTTGCCACTGTCATCGGCAGTCACATTACCAAGTGAGTTATTGGTGAAAAAGGCCAGTACATTGCCTTCAGTATGTTTCACGGATGAAGAAGTATGCTTTGGCTTATCAGAAGAAAGTTTTCTCCACCTTCCCTCGCTCTGTTACAAGTTAATTCTTGCCTCAGTCGTCCGTAACACTGCCAGAGCCGAACAGTCACTTTTATATCCCATGTTCTGGAGAACCACTCAGTGGTCTTTCACACATCTCTTCATACACTGTGCAGAATGCATCAGAACTGCATTATTTTCTTTAATAATGAAAGGATTTTAAAGTCAACCAATAAGAAATAGCCCCTTGCTCTACCTGGGCTGTACTTCTTAAAAGCTTTGCAGGCAAACAACCAACATTATATGGCAGAGGGAGTGTTCAAAGCATTATTTGCCCTGCCTTGTGATATTTGTGCTTTTGACTGGGCCACAAAGAACCATGATGCTTAAGGCTTTAGAGTTACTAACTGTGAGCCTTAGAGAAATTTAATATGCTCACAAGAAGAACCCCCTTGCTGACAAACACTAACAAACTCCGAATGTAAAAGCACCATATTTACTAAAGATTAGTTTTCCTAGGCTAGGCCACGCCAGCTAAATAAATTAAAGCGAAAGGCGCTATGAGCTGCAGCGACATCTATTGGTTAATGACCCTCATTTCAAGTTTGACGCCAACAAATAAAAGACTGCAGGACAAATTTAAATAGCCATAAGCGTTTTTACATGTAGCTCCTCACACCGAGAGCATTATGGAAATGTTTTCCTTGAATAGGAAGGTATACAAAGCAAAGAAGCAGCTTTGGCCCACTGCGATGTATTTAATTCATTTGGACATCCAGTCCTGACCTGAGAGGTGTCTGTAACCAAGGCACCAAAAGACTTGGATGTTGCATTGTTCTTAAGTGTAAGATCACCCAAGAGTTTTAACTAATTTCCATCTTAATTTTATTAATCAGACTAATCTAATCTAATCTAATCTAATCTTTTTATCACTGTCTCTCACAGTGATATGTCTCCCACTGCTCAAATATGCACCCTTGTTTTTGATTGTGTATCTTTATATAGAATAAATTTTGTATTGCCAAATAAAATGGTCTGATAAATGATGTTTGATGTTTCACCTTCCTCAGTTCTTTCCTTTTTATCCATAGGGGTCTATACATCATGTCTTTGATTAGTCACATTTTCATCTAGAATGGAAAATGAACCCTTTCTGAAAAGAAATGAAATGCAAATGATTTGTCTTGGGCCGATGCGTTTCTCATTTCGCTGTAGAATGGTACTGTGGGGAGACTTTCAGTCTTTAAGCCTTCAAAATTCATTACATCCTTGCTGCCTTTGCTCCTAACTGTCATCAGGAACTATATTTCACAAGAGAGTTGTTCTGGCCTTTCAGTCATGTTCAAATGTAATGTACAGATTATTATCTACTTAAAAGAACTGCCACACTATCACAGTGTAAGCAATTACATATCAGTTCATTAATTCTGAATTGCTTCAGACATGTTTTTATGGAAAAGGGTTATTTGTATTTATATAACAACATGCTCACAATATGATTCGTTTCTAACTTTAAAAAAAAGTTGTTGCTTTTTTACCATTTTTAAAAATTAATTAAATAAGTAATAGGGCATAAGTACATTCAGCACGTAAGTGTTTTCTGTAATTTGATGATTGTTTTTTTAACCTCTTAAGACGTGCATTCTCATTAACAAGGTTCGGCGCTGGGGGGTGGGTGGGGGTGCCATTTTCTCTGAACCAATCACAAACCGTGATTTTGCTGTTATTTATTTATTTGTTTGTTTGTTTTGTACTTATTTCTGATTGGCGGTTTGAGTTTTATATGTCTGGTAGACCAGCTCGTGCAGCTTAGCAGACAAGGCAGTGGTAACGGTAGGTTAGCTTGTACAGCAGTTTAAATTTCTTTAAACAAATTTAAATTGCCTTAAAGTCTCATCCACACGGTAACGTTAGCTTAATTTTGGTGATTTATTGTTCGCTATTTCTTTCATATTTCTAACTAAATTTAGTTTTTAATATTTTTGTTGCTCACCTTCTAAACTTGTTTTATTAGCAGTTAGCCGTTAGTTTGCTAGTGGCAGCTAACCAATCTTCGTGAGCTCGGCATGTTACTGTAGTTAATTGATATATCTTATCGTATATTTTTTGTACATTTTACATTTAATAAACCAGAAAAAAAAATCCTGAACTTGCCAATGCCAAATCTGCTATCTCCTCCACTTCATGTCAGATCCAGTTTCTGCTGGGACTTACGGCTTGAATTTTGAAACCTTTTCCAAAGTGCACGTTTGGTATCACAGCACGTTTAAGTCATACATGCATGCTTCTGAGGACACATGCACATTCTTAAATGCTTATTTCTTTACTTCTTATTTCAGTTTAAGACAGTATCATTACATCTGCTGTCTCCATTTACCATCAGGGTCAGCTGCAATTCTTTTCTCTGAGCATTTACCTATGGTTTAAATACACAGATGTAACATAGCGTTAACCACACTCCTAGAAATTCTCACCATGGTTATGCAGCTGACGGTGTAGTTTTATATTAGCCTTTTAAAAACCTTTTATTCAATTAAATAGTACAATCCCTTAAGATTATAGGAACAGATATTTAGTTATATAGTTATATTAAGTCCAAACAGCATTCACTGGTTAATGCTGGTTACTGTTTTCCTTTATGAAGGAAGTCCACATATCTTGCTGTATTTTTTGTGTTATCCAAGGCAGATGCATGACGTACCAATCCCCACTCATTATACGGAACCACCTGGGCTGTACTGCCCTGATATTTGGTGGACATGAACAATTCCTGTTATGCCCAAGGCAACTTGGTGAGTAAATCACACTTACTGAATATAGTTATGGCTTTCAAAATATCACAAAAGACTGCTTCATGTATCTTGCCAGCATCTTTATGGAAGAGCCTTAAAAAGCCACTGCAGAGAGTTGAATGCAACAAGTCCGACCCGAGATATACACCATTTGAACTGAGCAGACAGTCTTGCTTTTGGGAACCAAAAGCTTTTTTTGGTTGTTTTTTTTTTCAAACTTATCTATATGACAGTAAAGCAGAAGGGGTTAATCCGTCCATTTTGTGCTTGTGATGGAGAGCTGATAATGGTTAATAAAACAGGAGCAACGTATCTGGAATGATGAGTCTGGCAGAGGATTGAGCCTGCTAATGACCAAGAGGCGGGAACGGTCTTTCTCCCAGCAACCAAGGTCAGGAGTTTCTGTCTACAGCAGCTGCCACTTCTGTACTCGGCCAAAGGCTTGTGGCTTTGCGACAGAAATAGATGCCGTGAGGAGGTAATGTACGTGGGCTGCTCTCAGGTTCACTACGGTCTGTTAAGGCTGACAGCCTGCCATGTTCCCTGACAGAAGCATGTGGGTGCTAATTAGGGGAACAGAAGGAGGTAGAGAAACCTAGATCTCCCACTTCTGGACACCACCCCAAATTAAGCTTTCCAGGATGCTTGTTTGTGAAAGTGTAATGTTAATGAAGGTATTCATCCGTGGCAGACACAATTGATTACTTGTCATTTGATAAATCACTGAAACTGATGTGAAAGTAAGTGGACTGGCTATTTATTACGGAAAACAAGCAAACAAACAAAAAAGTTCAACATTTTGGACAGTTTCCTTGACTGAAAGCTGCTTTGTTAGAATTCAGTCAGGTATTCAAGGGTACTTCATAGAAATTGAATAGAAATTGTATTTTTTGTAGAGACACACCTACATCTGCTCAGCCGATGTCTTTAATAACTTACAATCAAGTGATTAGATATCATTAAGTAAATTCTGCTTAATATAAAGTGTTTAATACCTCTACTACATATACTATATTAGTGCTGACTACATATAATATTGATGTGAAAATCAAATTATCAGAAGGCAAGGTCATACATATTATGGGGTGACAACTGATTAAATCCATATATTCTCGTAAACCCCCCTGAGTGTGTGCAGTTTGGCCTCATCCACAACATGGCCAATAAAAGATGATTACAGTGTGGTGAAAAACCAAAGCACCACTGATTTTATTATGCTCAGTCGCTGCAGCCAACATGGCTCAGAGTAATTCATGCATGCCAGTGCAAACCTTGCTGCTTCAATTCTCATGGTGACTCTCTGGTGCTCCCTGCTGGCCCCAAATAAATCCACATGTGCGGTCCTTTGATTCCCTTAATTAATCAGCCTTGGCGACAAGTCCCTGTCGAGAGTTAGTTTATTTATTTATTTATTTATCTATTTATTTATACATACAAGGGCCATTCATTCACGTTTGTTTGGGTAAACATGGCCACATTACCCAATTATCCAGGTGCTTGCTATTTAACTCATACCTGTCTGGACAGTTAGCAGTGGGATGCAACTAACGGGACAATGCAACAGGTTCAAAGATCAACGTTCAGCAACAAGTGACTTTAAAATCTTCCACTTGTCATTTGCATAGGACTGTTGTTAACACAGTGTGGCATAATACAAATATGCCAGTGGTATACTGACACTAATTTGTACTCTGGTTTGTTCAATGCTAGATTCATAATCAGAAAAACATGCAAACATTTCTGATTAGCTGAAGAGCACTGAAAAATGGTTGAAAATAAAGTCTGATAAGAATTTGGTGGGCTAATCCTGTCTACGGACAGATTTTTGGGTGTTTTCAGCAGGGCAATCGACAGACCTGATTAACAATGTGATTTTTATTTGGAAAACTGACAAAATCGATGACAGTTGAATAACCCTCAGCCATGCTAAGACTGACATTCATTTTCCTAATGAGCTGTCTCAACAGTCAATGGCGGTTCACTTTCTTCATTTAGTTTGAAAGGTTAAGAATCATGGTGTCAACAACTTTCAGTTAGGATCACACTAATATTCTGTACAATTAATCCTTTTGGGGCATGCTTGCTGTTATCTCAAGGGATAAAGGTTCAGAGCCTGAGTTCAACAAACAAATTGAGAAGATTTAAACCACACTGCTTTTAAAAACAAACCAAACCAAAACAAAATCATCTTATTAAAGCTGAAAATGTTTTCATGTACCAAATAAGAAAAGGAGAGCAGGGAATACACTCCTGTGCCTAACACATATAATAAATATACATACTCAAATAAGAACAAAGTCTACTACATCACCACTACTAAGTCAGTGTAACTTCTGTGTTGAGAATGGTCTGTCATCCAAATAAAACGAGCTCAGCATTGCTCCTGAGATAAATGGACAGTGGTTCACAAATTGTTTATGGCATTCGGTGGGCTACAGTCTTTCACTGTTATTATACAACTATAAATTATGGCTATGAGTTAGGTTTACCTAATAGAATGGCCAGTGAGTGTAGGTGCAAGGCAGGTATTTTATAATAAAGTGTGTTAGATGGAATGTTATTGTTTTTACACCGAGATACATGTTTATGGTGAATTCTGAATATCTGCCTGTTTTTATCTGTTATAAATAAATATAGTACAGTACTGTAAACCTTATCTTATTACTGAAGGATAGTGTGACAAGTTAGGATATTTAATAGGGTAGGCTGGCCAGGCACAAGGCATTTGCAACAGAAGGTTATTAGAGAACATCTTGTTCAGAGTTATTTTTTCCTCTTCTTTAGCAGGTTGTTTTTGTGACATATGTGGAGCCTGGCTATATATCATAATATCACACAGATTTTACATTTGAAACATTCCTAGTGTAATGATATGCACAGACCTAAAGTTAATATGCTTTTGGTTTCTGTATGGAGTTTAGCCACCCAATTTATCCTCAGTGTGTTATCCACCCTGAATTCAGTGCAACGTTAAACTAGGAATGAGGAGCCATATGTTCAGTCTTGTTAAACTAACAGATGTGAGAACCCTTTTCCTTAGGCAACCCTAAGTGCTGATATAACACGGCTTATTGCATAAATTACCACCAGCCTGTATCACAGCTTTGTCGTCTAAAAATATTTGAATGACTTCTTAAAGTACATCTTCAAACTGAAATTAATATTAAATAATCTGAAATTAATTGTTTATATATATATATATATATATATATATATATATATATATATATATATATATATATATATATATATGAGAGAGAGAGAGAGAGAGAGAGAGAGAGGGAGAGAAGCTGACAAATCTAGTCAGACTCACAAACCAAGAATTCCCAACATAATCACAGGTTTCTTCATACCATCCTACAACATGGAAAAGGGCAGTCAATATTCTATTTTTTAATTGAAAGTTATACAAGCCTACTATAAGCTGCAATTCTGTTGGTGGGAATGCACTTCTATGTGCTGGTGCACTGTGGTACATACAAATTGTAATTGTTCAAAGAATCCAAAGACTGAGCCAAGACATTTCTGTGGGTTGGAACGAACGATGGAATCGTGAGCCAGCTCACTTGACATGTGTTAAAAATAACGAGACAGAGGAGCTTAGTTCCTTGGGCAGGGTTAATTACAGATGACATTTTGGTGATATAAAGAAGCTGCAGCTGAGAAGTTTATAATACCTTTCTCTGCAACTTGCCTCCATTAAACTTTAAAAAAATTGTGATTAATTCACCAGCAGAGTTAATTGATGTACATGCATGAAATGGATGAATATTATCTGTAATAGACATGATGTTTAGTTTTATAAATACATCATAGAAGAAAGAAATAGTAGAACATTTACATTTTTTTAAAATAAATGGATCTGACAATTAATTATAAAAGCAATTTCTTGTAAGATTGTTTTTGCATTAGAAGAGAAACACTAAACTTTAACTTAATTTATTTTAAATACATTTGGTTTTCCATGCTGTAGTTTCTGTATTTTTATATCTTCTCTTATAATTTATTTTAACATTTTTGCCCCAGTAAAACATTTTCATATATGAATTTACCTGTAGACTGATTCAGGCAGTGTCATTTGCTGTTGATTATAGGTGTCAACAAAATGATAGACAAAAGTCCTGAGGTGTCAGTTCATCATGTATCATTATGAAGGATGTGGGGAATCAGACTCAGGGATTATGAGCAAAAGATGAAATTAGAGTAAGCAAGAATGGAGAGGAGTGAAATCTTACTTGGGCTCTGTTCTTAATTAAGACTGGGCAAGGTGCTTGTCTCTAATTCTAAAACCAAGAGTTGAGAGAAAAGCCAACTTACCTGAGGAGTCACCTGCCCTGACAAATAAGACCAAGCAGGTGGCCTTGGGCAGACCTAGTGGATTTGTGAGCAGTAGTCAACAGCAACCATTTGACATGAAAATGACGACAACCAACCAGCCTTGCTGGTATGGACAAATTCTTGAAAGTTTTAACGGACATTTTTATAACTAGAACAAATAACTAGACCGGGTTGGTCCTGGAAATTCCTAAACCTCCAGCCAAACAGTAAGGATAAATCATGGATGGAATGTAAGCACAGAAATAAAACTGATGGAAGTGAAAGGAATCAGCTGAAGAAAGTAAGAGATGACAAATTTCACACACTTAAAGCATCAACAGTGAGGAAAAGTCCTCTTCTGAATAGAATGAATCCTGAAAGTCAGTGAAACAACTTCATAAGAATGTCAACATTAACATCAGCAGTGTGGTTAGATGGCTTCTTGGAGGCTTTCAAAACCCATGTCACAATTCTCTAAGCCACTGGCTATGAAAAGCAACGAATGATTTATGTTTTAAAGTGGAAAATAATAAAATGTGGAGTTTTCAGTTCCATGCACAGGATGTGCATGTGTTTTTAACTGAATGGCAAAGATCATAAGGGACCATAGAGAATTTTTCAGAGTACACTGAAAAACCTGTGGAGAAACTGAGAGAAGAAAAACTAAGGCATGTCATGGATAGAAAGAAAGATAAACAGATAAACAGGGTTTGATGACATCCCAGTGAAACATGTTGAGGTATTTTTGGTTTCAAAGAGGCGAAGCCTGCAGAGACAGGGATGGTTTAGATCTCAGAGCACAAGAACAAAGAAACCTTTATTTCGAAGTGGAAAGATATCTAGATGTCTTTGAAACACCAGCTCAGAATAGGTAGGGTCTGGAGAGCAAGTCAAAGAACATCAAAGAATGTCATCCACCAGACAAGCTGCCTCTGCATCATGTGGACTCACCATGACAGCTTTTATACGCTATACTCTAAGAGTAGGCAGATTCCTGGAGGTATTGTAGTGTCCAGAAGTGGGAAGAAAATAAACCTGAGCTTAATAAGCACCACATGTTAATGGAAAATAAAGCCAGAGAAGAGCTTCACTGTAGGTCATTTGGGTAATCAAAGAAAGGTTTTTCCTGAAATAGTGGAGTAACACATAAAGGACACAGCTGAGGAATAGCTCAGAACTGCACTTCCCCATCTCATCAAGGACGAATCTCAGTATTCCTGGAATATGTCCTGGATGTTCATAACTACACAGCTTTACTGATATAAAAGTACTGAGCCAACATCCATCAGTTATACAATGGTCAAGTTAGAATAATATGAGCAAGTTTGGATGAGGAAGGTCATGGAAGATATTGAACCTTCAATCTCTTTAGAACAAATCAACAAATCTAAAAAAGATTACTCTGATACTCAATATGTGTTTTAAAATTAACCAAGCTGCACCACCAAGTAAGGTGATGGGTTAATACCCATAATGTTAATGAGTAATACCATAATAATAGTAAGTTATCAAACACTCAGCCATACCCAGAAAGTGTTGCTCAGCACAAACTTAAGTTGCAGATGATGAAAACATTCATTCAGAGGGCTGAATCATGGAAATTCACAATATATTATTAGTATATTGTGATTATATTAATATAGTATTAAACCAGAGAAAATGTCAGTGTCTCTCACTTACTGGGAGAACTGAAAGTTCCTGCTTTACCCTTATACACTTCAGAATGACCCAAAGGACGATATTTAATTTACAAATAATACAAAGGAGTGCTGTATGCAACACAGATACAATGAAGTATGATTTATGCATTGTGTACTGAAGTATAAAACAGTCCATAGTGGAATACTGTGATCTTCTACCATTGCTTACTGAGCAGGAATTAAATAATTTGTCATTGTGCACGTAATAAAGTGTTTCCAATATATAATAAAATATAATAAAATTTTACAGCTACACATTCATATGATTATGTATCACTCTCGGCCCCTCCTACCGCCCTGTCTCCGTAGTAACTCTACCTCGTATCTTTGATTTTCTTTGCTCCTGGTTTTCTTTCTGTTAGTTACGCCCCTAGTTTAGTTTTCTCTGCCTGTCTTTTGTATCACCTGCTCCTTGTTTCTTTCTCATTAGTCTTGTTATTTAAACTCCGTGTTCTCCCCTGTCATTGTCGAAGCACTGCTTTCATGCTGCCTGTGTTTATTGTACGTAGCTGCTTTGTTTGTCCAAACCCGCTTGTGCTCACTGCCTGTTTTCTCTGTTTGTTATTAGCTTGTTTCCATTATGTTTCTTTGTTTGTTGGGTTTTGGTTTTCGTGTTTTACTTTCTATTAAGTTTTGCCCATAAGAAATCTTATACTTCTCAGTGTTTGTGTCTCATGTGTTTGTGTCTCATGTTTGCTCTGTGTTACATTATGTATATAGTCAACCAGGTATTAACCTGATGAAGAATACAGATTATAAATAAAGGAATCGCATTAGGACAGGAAACTAGAAAAGTTGCAGTATATCTATGAGAGGTTAATTAAATGTACAAATTAACGGTGTCACAAGCAGAGAACATGCAAAAACGGAGCAAGCAACACAAGTCTCCAACAACCAGCCATATGAACACAAAGGACATAAAGGAACAACACAACAACATAATAACAACAACATAAAGGAACAACACAACAACATAATAACAACAACATAAAGGAATGCGGGCATGGGGGCATTATCACAGTCTGATAAATGATCTATAAATGTAAATGTTCATATTGAAAATTCTGATAATTTCTGTCCCAGCTGATATCCAGTCAACACACTGCATAGACCCCATGTGTTATTAAGTTATCGCACATACCTGTGCCTCATTCACCTTCCTCTTATTCAAACCCCACAGGTGCAAGCCTGTCTTTTTGTTTGTTTGGTAGATCTTTTCTGAATAAATATTTATTTATTTATTTTGCACTTGCGCCTCGTTCCTGCTTCATCAAACGTGACACATTTATAAATTGTCACGATACGCTGAACACCCAGCAGGAAGGACATGCCCACACACACACACAACACACCTGCCCCCTTTCCAGTCTTCTGATTATTGATAATAACGAGCACCTGTTCCTCATTTGCTCTCTTTTGTTCCCCTTTAATATTTAAGCCCAGATACCTGCTGCACATTGGTACCGCACATTGGTACTGCACATTGGTATCGCGCATTGCCAGTCATCCTGTGTGCAGAGCCCTTCACCTCTACCTGCTCTCAAGTGCCTTTGTTTCTATGTTCTCAACGCTGTTTGTTTGCTTTCGAGTATGTTTGACTCAAGTAGTAATGAAGAATAAAGACTCCCAACTTTCACTCACCTTCTGCTCCCTTCTTGCTACCAATGTCACATAAATTAGTAGCAACTTGCTACAACAGAAACATATGAATGCATAAAGAGGATAAATATGGGCTTTGTGGGCAATAACCTTGAAATTAACTTGAAATTAATACAAATTAATAAAAATTGAATATAACTTAAAATTAATACAAAGAATAAAAAAAGTTAAATTATGTAACTATTTTTAATTAGCATAAAATTGCTGAGAAGTTCATACTGAAATCTCCTGCAACTAGAAATTTTGATGAAATAATTGAAGCTAACTATATATAGAATATAAAGGAACCAAACAAAAAAGACCCAGTTTTAAAGGGTAAGAGAACTTTATTATTTTTGCTTTTACGCAACAGCTGGGTGTTCTGTCATTATGAATATATACATCAAACATTAAATCTTTAAATTAAAATTAAGCATATATGTCGCCTTTTAAGGAAATAAAAAAGTTTACCACTTACATTTTGAGTGGTCCTTTATAAATAATCAATAAACAGATTATAAATCAGAGGAGACTTTGGATAAAGTCTTCGTAAAAAAATCACAAATGAAACAGTTCAAATGTCAAACACACCAGCGATCAGACCTCAAACAAACCAAGCTAACCTCATCCCAATACTTAATCCTAACCCAAACCTTAACCTCAACCTAAAACCTAATCCTAGCCCTCACTCTGGCTCTAACCTTAACCCTACTTATAACCAAAATCCAGTTACAGAATGTTGTCAATAACATGTCTATAACATCTTATTTAATGTGCTACGGTGTTATATATTATACCGGTTACAAGTTCTGGGATGCAGAACTTTAAATACATCTACAGATATGTATTTAAAGTCAAAAACAACTGAATTCATCAGATTATAAACAAATCTTATTTATACAGTAAACTGAAAATCTCTTGATTAAGCTACTGAATCTATTCAGATGCTTCACTACTGCTATATGATTCATATGTTACTGAGAGTCTGTTAAGAGTTTTTTAATCTAAAGCACCACTCAAAATAAAGTGTCTCCAAAATAAGATGTCTTCACACATTTTCTCATTTTTCATAATAATTATATCTCTCTAATCTTCATGACTAATAGTAGTACAGATGCTTAAAAACAATTCTAAAGAATGCTATTACTAAGATGTGACAGTGCATACAGATATGCTTTCAAATTACCATGCAGACAGCTAATTTTATTCCATTTATTCATTTCAGTACTGTATATTTCAAACGATTCAAGTGCTTTATACTCTATAGGGAATTCAGATTTTAATTCACAGGCAAGTGCCCTGGTTGTCAGGTCTCAGAGCCGAATGTGCAGGGGTGACTGTCAACTGTGCCCAAGAGGGCTGGGGGAGTAGGTTACCCTTCAGGGCAGTGGTAGTGCAGTGATTATGGTGTTTGCTGTGTAATCAGAAGGTTGTTGGTTTAAGCCCCACTGTTGGGCCTTAGTGCTCAAATTGTACTCACTCGTAATTGTAAACTGCTTTGAACAAAAGTGTTAGGTAAATGTTAGTGTGTATCTGAAAAAGTTGCAATGAAATTAATGTACTCCAAAATGCAGAGAGCTATCAAGGATGAACTGGGTTTTTATTTTTTCATGCTCTATGTGTATGCTCATATTCAATAATTGTCAACAAATAACAGAAAAACAGAAAAATACAAATAGAGAAATCTACTTAACAAATTTTTTTTTTTTTTGCAAGTGTATCAAATTTTCTAACACTAACCTGCTAAACTATTGATGCTGTGTGTTTCATTTCTTTCATCTTGAAAAGCCTGTCTCCGAGTCTTATTTGCACTTCTGCTTGTGAGATGACAGATGTTCAGGCTGCTATAAGTAGGAAGTGATATTTGTACAGTGGTCCATGAACGCACACCTTTGCAAAGTGTTATGTTTCGCTCCCTAGTTATTGCTGGCCTTCAGTTAAAGGTCACAGGTCATGGTCCTCTGACTTTTAAGAGAAATGCATTTTTGAAATATGTACACTAAAATCACAAAATAGTAGTAAAACTTTTCCCCTCTTTTTTTGCTCCATGTCAAGGCAAAATTAAATGTATTAGTGATTTGCACATTTCACATTTGCATGGTCTTTCCACCACTGAAGCCTTATTTTTTCATATTAACTGACACTAAAATTATTTTGCAAAAACTACGTATAGGGACATGAACCCCTATTCATCACTGCTGACTGATCAAACACCATCAACTGATCAAATACTGCGGACTGATCAATCACCACAGACTGATCAAAAACCGTACACTGATCAAACCCCATAGACCGATTAAACATCACAGACTGATCAAAGCCTGGGTGGCACTTTTAGGTAGGGTTCTGCTATAATGTTTCAGTGTTATATTATAGCAGAGGGTCCATCCTCATTACTATATATGTGACTCAGTACTGGCTTATGATGCAGAGCACATGTTACTGATATACAAATGTGATGACTGGATTTGTATTTGCATGGTGAGATTGGTTTGTAGGTAGACTCCATTTACAGTTTTGGAAATAGACAAACTAATTGAACTATTGGGAGAAGATCTAAGATGACATAATACAGCTTCAACACATTTAACTGACTTGCATGAGTATCTCAGTGTACACCTCTCTCACATTTGTGCACAACACACACGCATGCATACACACACACACACACACACACACACACACACACACACACACACACACACACACACACACACACACACACACACACACATACTCATTATGTCATTCAAATTCCAACCCTTCAGCTCTGCCTCCTATATGAGTCCACTGGGAGATTTTAAGGAGACTGAATACAAGAGCGGTATTATTATCATTCCATCAGCTAGTAAACTCATCCTGTTTTCAAATGATTTGTATCGTGCCCCATTCCCCACAAAGCTTACGTCTTTTTTAGCTTCCCAGAGGACCTTTGCTGCATTTTTTTCTTTAGAAACAGAACAAGTTCCATCTCAGAATGCATTCAATTGTGCTTCACGGCTGCTCTAAGGTACAACAAAAGCAATATTAATGAAGATTACAACATAGCGTGTTGTAGCATGCCATCATGTTTGCTCATTTGGTGCTCTTTTGTTTGTAGTTGTGAGGCTCCATTCATCATTTCTGATGTAACCCTGTGAGGAAGATCTTTACCTAAAATAATCCCAGGCTTACAGCTGCTGCAGGTGCATTTAGCCAAGTCAGACCTCATGACCAATGATTACTCTTCTCATTTGCATAATGCTTAAAACCCAGAGGTCAGCCATTGAAAATAATTTTTATTCTCAAATAGGTTCCTGGTTCATTGCAGGTGATGGTACTGGCTAATCATATAATTGGGTGAAAAATGAAAATGACATTATAGGCTTTCATATTCCCCATTATTATTTTGTCCTGCTTGCATATACTTTGTGGTAATCTTTGTTCATTAAGACACACTTGTTGGGCAGACCCATTGCAATGAGGGTTGTATATTTTAAATTCTGAATTAAGTAGTACTTCAGTTTGTATAGGGTGTGCATTATGGTATGCTTTCCACTTTTGCTTAAGGAGATAAGATTATATGTACCTATTAAAATGTCCTTGAAATGAAATTTAAATGAAATTAAAGGCATAGTAATCTCTGTAAAATGAATTAAAGTTTGTTGTTAAAACCCTTGCTAATTAATAGTTATTGCTAAGCATGAATTATTTTAGAGTCAAATGAAGATAGGCCCTTAAAGGCATTTTTAGGCTTACATCTTAAAAGGTTAAGAACCAAACATGCTTCTTAGAAAAATGGTCACATCCGCAGTCTTTTGGGTCTTTGAGTTCATTGGTCCTGGGGAGTAGTTACGGAGGTTCTTAAGTTTATGCCCAACAAGGAACTGATTCCCTTTTGTCTTTTATCCCCAAAACAGTGAACATACAAGGTGTCAGTGCTGGGAAAGCAAAGCTGTGTGTGACGCCAGAGGCACACTAACATGCTGGGAAGAGCTAATTGGTCAAGCTCAAACATTCACACAGCAAAGATCAGCTTGTATTATCGACAAAAATAATGCCTTCTGGAAGCACTTTGAAAGAAAGAAGAAAAGCAACAGACAATTCAGACAAAAGGCTACATACCGTATCCGAGAGAGCTACATGTATTAAGCAGGGTTTCCCCCCTCTGGCTTTTTTAAATGCTCATGGTGAAGTTTTGGGCAGAATTCACAGAAGCTGCCCCAGTGGTTTTTCCGTCGTTTACTGCACCAGGCGCAAAGCAATACCCTCCTGGCAGGCTGCGGAGCGCATGCATACAGCACAGTCAGGTTCTTTGCAACCAGAGGAGGATGGCGGCTGTCTGACCACTGGTAATGATGCAGCCTCATTTTGGGGCACAATCTCTGGTGGTGGAGACCCCTGCTGACCCCCTCAGTTCCGATGCCAGGCCATCACTAAGGTCTCAGCAGCAGCTTGAGTACAGGCTGCTTCCTAACAGCCAATTTAAACCAGTTCTGTCAGCTCCAGACCCCTCCCACAGAGTCCCTTGCCAAAGCCCAGCTTATAATGCTCTGAGGCTTTCTTCCACGCATTCTCTTCCACCTGCTGACTCGCAGCTCGGCACCATGGCATTTCACTTTCTTTTGCCACACTGAATAAACTTAACAGTGTTCAGATATCGACTTGATTTTCATCACTGAGGTCCTTTGCAAAAGGTGATGTGTAAGTCATTGGCGTATAAATCATTTTGTAGCAAAATTAAATACACTTCTCACATTACCGATTCCTGACGTGTGCTCCTCAAGTTCTGACTGGGTAAAAGTATTGATTTGTTGACTTACATCAAAAATTCTGTGAATCACAATAATGGGACTCCATCACACGCTTCACTACCAGGCTGCTACACACCCTGGCATGTGTGGCATGTGAGACAAACAGTGTTTGATGGCCATGTCTCACGTCTCAGTGCTGGGGCTTCAAGCAATAGGTGCATAATGAACATGCTGTAATAAAAAAAGCTAAGAGTCCAAATCATGCCTGTGGAGATCCTTCAATCTCTTGCAGGCAATATACATACACAGCAAAATCCTATGTGCTGAATTACACAACACAAGCAGTAATGAGAATATTTTATAGCCTTTTGTACCATATAAGAATAAGCATTTGAAATTCAGATAACTTTGAATGCAAACCAACATACTGTAACCAAAATACAAATACAAAAGTAGTATACGGTGGATCCAATGAAGAATTAGTATGGATTAATTAATATAAATGAGTAGTAATTTAAGTAGGTTTCTTACAATTTAGGCAATTAAAGTGTCCATTGACAAATTTTTATATTTATTTGGTGCTTTTATCCAAATTATGACTGAGTGCAACTTGAGGGTTACAGGCCTTGCTCAGGGACCCAACAGTGGCAACTTGGCAGTGGTGGGGCTTAAAGCAGCAACCTTCCAATTAGAAGTCAAGTACTGTAACCACTGAGCTACCACTGCCACTGATAAACTAAATAAAACCTAACTAAGCATAACTTTAGTGTGTTCATGCTAAGATCCACAAATCCACAAATGGATAATTTTTTTTAAATGTACCTTGAAATGGCAAAAAAACAAGGGAGGGGAGTGGAGAGAGACTTGTAGCCAGTGTGATGAATCCATAGTTTTATCTGAAGAAAGAGTGAAACTGAATGGTCTGTGTACCTGAGTATTCCACAGATGTCTATCCATGGTTGATTTTCCTGCCATCTAGAAAGAAATCCTCTAAACTTCTGCATGTCAGAGTAGAATGACTCATAGAGCTCTCTCAAGCATGAAATAAGACCAAAGGAAATGGAAAGCAATGACTAGAATACATGTTGAAAAGTTTGGTCAGTTGTGTCTTTGAAGGAACTCTTTCTGTATTTCAGTGAAATGTCCCCTATTCTCATTTGATAACCAGATTTCTTTTAGGGATGACTACTAAAGCAAAGTTATTGGGTTTAGCAGTTGTGACATTGAGAGACATACATTGGCTTTTAACCCTCTCCCTCTAATGTGCCATCACAAGAAATGATAAGTGATGGTGACACCTCTGAAATCTAGTTGAGATTGACACTTGGAGCTGTTAATGGTACAACATGTCTGGCTTCTACCCTCACTGTGTTACACCAGCATCTCCCCTGGTGTCTAGTGAGATACTGTACCAGAGCTTTAAATCAGGAACATAGAGATATAATAAGCCTGGATCAGGTTCTCAGAATAGGAGAGCTTTGATGAGGACATCATCATATTTGCAGATCTAGTGTTGCAACACCTGTGGAGACACCGAAGACAAACAATGTTGGTCCCGATCAAGAAATTAAAAATAAACTTCGTCATATGATTGTGATCAGAACACAGGCTCAAGGTTAAAAGCAGAGCACTGACCCTGTTGGCCAGCACTAATTTAATTGCTGATTCTGTTGATGATTACTCACTGTAACTGGTGTTGACCTCTGTGTTCTCCTTCTGATTGTAGAGTTGTGTAGGTGTGGCTCATCACCACCTACGACTTCTTGTTTTGACCTCTTCCTCTGAAACAGTAAGCATGAAACAAGCTGGCAATCAGCAAATAGACAAAAATGGATCCTCCGTATCTTGCACAGAACACAGCTAGCATTAAAAAGCTGACTTTGAGTGTAGGTGTAGAGTGGAAATAACTGGAATGTTCATATTCAAAAAGGTTCAGTGGTAATAGGTTAAGCAGAGAGGAGTGGGTCTTTTGGAAAGATGAAGCGGAGTGAGAGAGAGACTGCAGTCCTGCCATCACATTACGTGTTTTGGCGACAGCCGTTTCAATAATGCATTTAGGATTACAGCAGCTCTCCCCAAGAGATTGTACATTTGATTTTCAAATGTGTCCCAGAAAATGCATAGAAAGCTGAGGAGTACATCAAAAATCAGACAGCTGACAGTGGCATAAAAGCAACTTCATTACTGGTTCAGTAGTGAGTTCTGAAAAGTTTGGCCCAGGAGAAACACTGTTAACCAGTTATGTTAAAAACTATCATATTAACAATGATAGCGGCATGCAGTCATCACCTACATTATAAATTAAAAACACCTTGTAGGTATACAAGGTTGGACCATATCCCATGTGTTTAGTGGTATGCGTTTGAGGCATCTGCCAACTCTTCATCAGTGCTCTGTTTCAGACCACAGAACTGTGCAAGGTCCAATATGTATGCTATTAAATGCAACTGTAAAAATAACTGTATAAAAACAAAAAAAACAAAAAACATAATAATTCCTCCAGAGAGTGCATGTGGCAAGTGAATATTTCTAATAAGTGCGTGCACACTGTGTCCAGTTGTGAGATGTTGTTGGCTGCATTACATAATGATTTAATCAGCAGAATAATGATTTAATTATTTGCATTTAACATTCTGGCCCCTTGATGAGTAATTCTCTGCAGATCAGAACACAAAATACTAGTGTAGCATGTACGCTAGATCAAACATTCTAGCATTAGTGCTGCATGCAAGCATAAATCAAACACACCAGCATAAATCAAACAGACTAGTATAAATCAAACACTCTGGCATAAAACAAACTGTGGCACTGGGGGTGTGGCCAAACGTCTCTGCAGGGAGGAGAGATGGCCTGGGTGAACCAGTGGATAATTAAAATTGGTCACACCTGTGTCTCGTTAACAGTAGATTACTTATTTGTTGTCTTTTCTGCCAGTAGGCTCCTTGCCCCGGAGAGAGCTGAACTGCAAACTGAGGCGAGACAGCCAGTGGAATTCTTACCTGACTGTTTACTTCATTTGCATTTGTTTGTTGTTGTTTTGTGTGCCAAAAAGAAAGGTTCTTCCTCCTGTGTCCTTACTCCCAACCGGAGGAATTGCTACATGAACATTTAGCTAAAATGTCAAATCTGGTCATAACCATGTCAGTCTCCATGCTGGGCTATTCCAAGTACAACTACAGTACATTTAGTATGTATATCTTATCTGGTATGTACTGGAGTAGCTTACTTGTATTGACACCATATTTTGGGAACCCCTATAGAGTTTAAGGCAAGAAAAGGTTAGTTTGCACTCAGTTTTTTCCTGTGAATTCTACTATCTCCGTGGACTGCAAATATAACTTATCACCACTATTCTAAGGATTTCATGTTTTGCACTGTGTAAAACTGACCATGCTACTGTACGGTCGGAATTTCCAATACTTTGGCCATGAGCTCAGAATTGTTTGCTGTGTTCATGACCTACAAAAACAACTCCCATAACTTTTCGACTTGCCACAGGAGCCTGGCTTCTCCGGGTAATTCTCCTTGTACACTGGATCACCAGTAGCCCCATAACACATTTTGATTACCAGACACTAAATGCTGATTATTTCAGAACCAATGCCAATGCGTTGATTGTTGCTTGTTTTTGACGATGCAATTACTATTAAGCTCTTTGTGCTGTTTGTGTTATGCTGCAGAAAAGCCTTCATCACATTCTGAGTTCAAAACTCTCTCGTCCTGTCGTTCTCATGAATGACGCATCCACGGGTAGTTAAAGAGCAGTTGGGAATGGATGTGTGTCATTTTCTGCGGTCATAGTGCATCATTTCAAAAGACCCCTTTTGCTAATTAGAATTTGAGGGCTATCATCGGTCACTTATAATGGATTGAGAAATAATGTGCTAATGTGACCGTTGATGATGTACACAGTGCTCATATCTTCATCAGTTCTTCTCAGCATGTGGATGAATTCACACATATAGACATGAAGCATTTTCTGGAATTTTCCTTTTAAATATGTAGATCCAGCTTTGCTTGAACAGTTTGCTAACGAGGGTAATTAACTGTCAGATTCCTTTGCAGCATTTAAAATTTTCATTCCCAGGCTAATATCAATACACAAATAAGAAGAAATTGGCTGTTAATGACAGAGCAGGTTTATTATTATAATTTCTTGAATTCATCATTTTTCCTCAGCAGCTTGATTCCTCACCGATTTTGTCTTTGTTTAGACAAAGTTGCTGTCTTATTGGTCTAAGTGTTCAGAGGTGTGGTCATTGATAACAAATTTCATTTTCCCAGTTTCCCAGTCGTTCACACTGCAGGTTGTCTTATGCGATTTTCTTGTCCCTAGGGTGCAGAGCATTTGCAAAACAGGAAATACACAGCTTGTTTTCCAACACTGCATGAATCTTTAAAAAATGTCCATGGAGACAGGGCAGAAGGAACTGGGTTAGTATGCTGCATTAGCCCTGGAGGAAGCTGGGGTTAAAGGCATTGCCCAAGGACACAGTGGCAGAAGATGGCTCTGGACGTTGGCCCTCACGTATCTAAACCCTCTTCTGCCTGAACATTTTTATTTCCAGAACTGCAAAAATTGCAGCATAATGCGTTGCATTCAAAGGTTGGATTATTACCTCACAATATAGTTGGAGGTCGTTCAACAGGAAATGTGCGATATGTCCTCAAATGGTAGAATCTGGAAGTTGTTATTGTCTTTTACAGGGCCAGAGCAATGTTGGAGCTTTGATGTTTCTCCACTTTGACAGAAAGCTTTTGCTGTCTCTTGCTGCTCACCAGGCTCACCCACAGCATCCACTGACATGTTGCTCTGTGGCAATTTATATTCCTTGTTATTTATTATTCACAGACACCTCTGCCTGGGCTCCTGTGTTTTGAGCTTAAGCACTGAACAGATCAGTGACAAGGTCTAACGTTGCCGCTAACCATAACAGGAACACCAATAAGGTGCTGGCTGTTCCCCTTTTTTGTGTCCATTAGCTCATGTTGCATCAGAACTGCTACATCTCCTGCTGATAAAGACAACAGCAGGATCCGGAAGAGCGAGAAAATTGCTTGAATGACAAATAGAAATAGCCATGGATGACACTACGACAGGATAGAAGGACACGAGGAAAGTGAGGAATAGAGAGATGAGGAGCAGAGAGAGAGAAGGAGTGTTTGCCACCTGCAGCATCTGACAGGCCCGATTTTTTTTCTTTCTTTCTAAATTTGCCAGTGAATGCAGTCAGAGGAGCCTCTGTATGTCCGTGAATCCTTGTGTTTCATAAAGGAAATTCATGTAGCGTGGAAAGAAGAATGACTTGGATTATTCCATATACATGTTCTCACAGATTCTGGTAGCGGATTTGCTGCTGGATTGTGCATAGTTGCTAGTAGATTTGTATGGCTTTACTGCTGTTAAAATCTAGCTTCTCAGAAGCAGTAGTAGAGCAGAACTGCTAAAAATATCTCAGAAGTTAATGTAATAGCCATAGGTTTCTGTGTAAATGCTTTGTTCAAAAATGTTCATGTTCTACACTACTAACCAGGCAATAGTGATTAATGTCAGCATCTAGGGTACCGGTGATCAAGGAGATGTGGCTTGAAAATAAGACAGATAGAAGACTCGCTTAAAGATAAAAAAAGATGAAAGGTCAAAAGAAATGCACCAAGACCTGTGATCTGAATTTTTTGGTGGCTTTTAACCTTAAATGGTATGTTTTGAGGTAAAAGTCTCTTGAATCCACTTTTGATCTCACAGAAACCAGAAACCAACACAAAAGACAGCCTTGTCTCTTTCAGCTGAAGCTATGTAATAACAACATATGCTAGGTCTCATACATTTCACATTTACACTGCAGTCATTTATTGAAAAGTGGCAGTAATATCTATTACCAAAAGCCATTATTAAAGTTATCAATGGTGCAAAAAAGCATAAAGTACAGTAAGCATTCTATTGTCTAGGGAATAACAGAACATAGGCCATGTCAGTGCACTGGATAGCATGACAGTTATTCCTTTTCTAGAATAGCATTGGACAGAATACTTGGTAGCTCAACATTTGACTTCTCTCCACCACTAATGTTCTCCACAAAGCAAAAGTATAATTGGATTTTGTAGCAATGAAAAAAAAAGTTCTCTCTGAAACATGAGCGATTCCTTTATCAGTGAAGTCATTAGGTTAATAGAGACGAGGCCAGCTAATCTCAGAACATCATGTGCATTTCAAAATCCAAATGTAATTTTTTTATGCCAACATCAATAATTTACCTCCCTCTGGAGACTATTGCATTGCGCTGATGATCCTAAATTTCAATAAGTGAAAATTTCATTTTGCACAACTTGCTGTACATTAAGCTGTGGCATGGAAAATTTCTTACAAAAGTCATCGCTTTAGTTATTGTAAATAATTTAACAAACTTTAAGATGAAATGAATAACATTTTGTAAATGGCTAACTTTAGGGTATAGTGATGTTAAATGAAAATATAGCATGCACTGTATTTTTTTTCCATCATAGAACAATTAAATTAGCTCTAATTTGTGCAAGACAAGATGTTTGAAGTAATATGGAGCATTTGCAAATGCCTGTCATGTGCATGTGTGTATGTGTGTGTATATGTATACGGGCTTGAATACATTCTATGAGTAAATGACAAAGAACTTTCATAAGTTGCTCTGAATAAGCACGTCTGCCAAATGCTGTAAATGTATGTGAATATGTGTGTCTGTATAAGTATGTGTGTGTATATTTGTGTGTTTGTGTGTGTGTGTATGTGTGTGTGTGTTTATGGGTGTGTGTTGTGTGTATATGTGTGTGTGTTTATGGGTGTGTGTGTCTGTGTGTGTGTTTGTGTGTGTGTTTGTGTGTGTGTGTATATGTGTGTGTGTTTATGGGTGTGTGTGTCTGTGTGTGTGTTTGTGTGTGTGTGCGCATGTGCCTTTGCAGGCTCTTTCATTCAGAACCCATTTATTTGGAGTGTAACTGTCCAGATGTTGGCAGGATAGCGGAGGATCTGCCTAATTTCACATTTGCAGTTCAATCAAATTCTAAAGGCTAAGCTGAAAACAAGTATTGAGCGCATTCTGACAAAACCGGTGCCAACTGCCCAGTCATTAGATGAGGAGCAATAACGATCTGGGCTCAGGAGCAGTCCCTCCAGCAACCCACTTAAAGTTCAGCACAAAATCTCTGGAAAGTCTCAAAATAATTGCAAAGCTGTGTGCGTGACAGCTTTCTATCATGGCTTATAGTGGAGCTTAAAATCGAGAAGCAGTGAAGACTCACCATTTACAGCTTTAAACTGTTTCCATTTAAATAACAATTAATACCTTGGCATAGCACATGAGCACAAGGCAATTTTAAGAAACTTCTCAATTAGAGTCTCAACAAGAGGTATTCTGACTTTCATAAAAGCTAGTTAACTTAGAAAATGAAAGCAATTATTAACAGCAATAGTCTCCAGTGTCCCCTGTCTCTGTGTCTCTCGTGGTCTTCATTAAGTCATGAAAAGAAAAGAATAGATAAAAAATATGACATTTTTATATCAGGAAAGAGCACAAGAGAAGCCAAGGAACAGAATGTTCTTTCTCTAAAGTGCTTCTCATGAAGGGTTTGCTACCAAACTGTCAGCAAATATCGGATACCTCTCCTGAAGGAAATCTGCTCCACTAAGGAAAGAACATTTTGCATCTGTGGGCCTAAAAGACTTTCCTCAGGATTCCAAAGAAAGCTGAGGCAGAGAACGCCGGCCGTTAGCCAAATTTGTCTTCCTCCATGCTTAGATGTCATGGCTATTTTGGATGGATAAGATAACGTGAAGGCATGTCCTCTGTACAGAGCAAATTCACCCATCCATCCCATGCTGTCTTCAAAGAGATTAAAGAGGGTATCCACTAGATAGAAACACTACTATCAACACCAGATGCTTGCTTACCACAGTGTCTGCGCTTGATTATCAAGATCCAAATAAGTGTGAGAGAGCTCAAGAGTGAGAGAACGTGAGATGAAGATGCCGGCACATCTGTTTCCATCTTTAGTGCTAAAGAGTGGCATGTACACTGTCATTGGGGCAACACCATGCAAAAAGACTCTGATTTGAGAATACACTGCCTGCCTATGGGTACTCTCACAAAAACAATCCTTTGCGTTTCTCGGTGGAAGAATTCAACCACAGTGTTAACATGCCATTTGGGCATTGAAAAACTTTTTTTTTAAATTTTTTAATTTTTTTATTTTTTTACATATCTTTGGCTCCTTGGAGTTCTTTCAGGAAAAGCTGCCTTATACAGTGGTGCTGTCTCAGCATCGATGGGTAGCCACACGCAGTTCAATGATCCCGCAAGCCTCTATACTGGAAGAATGCAGGTGTCCCAGTGCCTGCAGGGCTCGGTACAGTAGGACTGACAGCAGTACTTCCACTTTGAGATGGTGCATTTGTACATTAGCCCGGGGCCATGTGGAACAAAGGGAATCAGCAGATTCAAACCCGCATAGGAGAGAAATGAAACCAAAGTGGAAAGACAAGCATGACTTTACGTTGGATTCATGTGCTTCCCTTGATGTCATCTACAACTTCAAAGTATTCTGTAAATATAATGTCATAGGACAGTAATGGTAAAATTTAGCAAGGTGTTGCGATGCGGTAAAAAAAAGTCTTAGAAGGTGAACAGTGTGTCTTTAATCAGATTTTAAAAAGACAAAAAGTAACAATGAAAGACGATTCCTTTGTCAACTGGACCCTAGAGAGCAATGTTCCAGGGACCAAGAGATACTAGTCTCTAAGTCCAATGGGTTTTGCTAAGTTTAGCTCCTCTAAGGATCTCATTTAATTAGTGCCATGGACCCTTTCCTGATTAAGCTATTCCAAGCTCACATGGATCTTGCTAAGACAAAATAATGGATATTTTCAAAGAGACAATATGAGACAGAAATTCTCCGTTATCTTCATTCAGGAGGGAGCATTTAGTTGAGTGTAGAAGGGAATTCCCTTTAAACTGCTATTTAAAGTAGGAAGACCTCCAAAAGGATTTTCTAGTCACTTAGAACAGGAACGTATAAAGGAGCTCTTGTGAGCTGTTGGGGTGGTTTGAACATGCAATTTCCATGCATTCCTGAACATTTCCATGCATTCCTGAAGCGAAAATTTCTCAAAGGGAATCAATCTTTGGCAAAAGAAGGTTCTTATTATTCAGAACCAACAGACCAGCTGAGAGGCCCAACCATCTACAGAAACAAATAATACACAATCCAATAACACAGCCTTGTGATGAGCGAAGATCTGGAGTCTGCCCTGGTCTGCTCTTTATCCTACACGTTTCAAAGGGCGACCTTAACAAAAATCCCTGCAGTAACAAAGGCACATGGAGCAGCATTACCCTGTGAGATTCACTCTGTAGAGCGGAGTAGCCATAATGACCCTCTCCTTTAAGTGGACTGCAGAGTGATGGAAGTCAGCTTTTAAGTGGCTTTTCTGCAGCGCTCCAGCCAGCGGCGAGGCTTTTCAACTGAAGCTGCTCCCCCCATCCTCCCAAAAGCACAGTCGGAGTGTCATTTCGAACAAAAAGGCAAATCGCTCCCTAGTCCGCCACATCTGAGATGTCTCCCGTTCTGCCATCCCTCACTGGACTGGCCTCAGCCCTGAGTTGCAGTCTGACGATGTGCCCCAGCTTTGTCATGTCAGGTAAAGGCTGCCCCCATCCTAAAGGGAACACGCGTAACCCTCGGCTTTCACGCACACACTGCACGCTCAACGTTTCGAGAGAAGAGTGCAGGGAACAGTGATACTAGCCCTAGGGTTTCATTAGCTTCTGGGAAGTGGAGGATTTGGAGGACAGTACCACAGGAACCGATGAAACAGGCAGACTGGCTTTTGAATAACAAAAACCACAATATTGCCAAATACACAAAATAGAGACTAAATAGGTTGCCTTGTTAGTGTTAAGACACAATCGTACTGTTGGTCTGCGCTGTATATCATGATATTAGTGTTTCTGAAATGCAAGTTGTGAGAGAGCAATTCATTAATATTTCTTAATCTTTTCTTTCAGCAAATGCTTACACTGAATGGAAATGCCATCTGGCGTTACATGCCTCATTCATTAAAGGATTGTCTAATCCTCTAAAGCTCCAGGCCCCATGTAAAGGATGGTGCATCTTTACTGCATGACCACAACTGTGTAAACGGAAAGAAAGCTGCCATAGCCCCAAGTGAAATTTATTTGTTTACTATGTGCTCATTTTGGTCTGAAACATGAACTATCATCCAAACCAGAGCTCGGAAAAGACGAAGAGGAAGGGAGAGGTGGGAAATTCCATCTGTTCATGCCCTTGTGCACGGTCCAGCAGGGCTAAGGTGATGCTAGGGCATGCTGATTCAAGGCAATCATCAGAATTGTTTCCTCTACTCTTAGGCTACGCCAGGGTTTCTTTCAGCCTCGGGAATTGGGGCAAAAACAGTGCCCCACCCCCCAACATGTTCCTCAGTGTAGAACCATAATTTTAATATTCAAAGGGTCATGCAGGCTGACTCTCCATTTCACCTGCCTCTTTTCTTTAACTTCTGCAATTTCAGAAATGAAAGGGGAAATTTATCAGAGAGAACCTTTATCAGAAGAAGGGTGGAAAACATGCATATTTGCATTAGGACCGATGGCATGCCATCCGGGGGCATATTGGATTTTATTGTTATAATTATGGGAGTTTTAGCAAAGCACCATAATGTTTGTATTCATTTTATGCTCAGAATTACAGGAGGAGCTAACTGGAGCTGCCCAGTAAAACAAACAAACAAACAGAAACCCTGACTAATAACAATAATTAATAATGCTTTTGTCATTATTTCTTGTGTTTCTGTTTCTCATTAAAATTTTACACAGAGTACTAGTGTTCTGTGCGCATAAGAAACCATGATACATTTTAATGCATAACCACTTGAAATTCAATAATTGTGGAATTGAGGTTCTGAATTTGATATCTAAATATAATGTGAAATGTGAAATGGAAACAGAATTATATTATAATTTCATTAAAATGCAACTGATAGTTCTGTGTAGCTAACAGATTTATAAAGAAATATTGATAAAAAAATGTAAAGTATTTTTTCTTTTGCTTAAATAGTACCATTAACAGATAGTATTTGTTAATATGGCATCTCTCAGTCAGGAGTGAGGAACAAATGACTATAAGCAGGGTGTTTATTAAACATAAAAAACACACAGAGGAAACCTGAAGAGCACAGAGTGGAAAGCAAAACAGAACCCAAAAAGCACACCGATTCTGCTATTGGGTTGTTAGTAGCGTGCAGGTTAGTCAGAGACCACACTGGCAGGTTGGGGACCATCAATGTGAAGCACTGGACTTGGGCTACCAGTGGGGGTTAAATGGGGTGAACATAATGAGGGATAGGTGAGGAGAATAACTAATATACCAGTTTTTGAGACTGGGAAAGTGAAAGAGTATTGTGATAGGTGCATGTGGAATGAGAGGATGGGTGATTGGGCCGGGGAAGTGAAGGAATGTCGTTATAGGTGCGTGTGGAATGAGAGGATGGGTGATTGGGCCGGGGAAGTGAAGGAATGTAGTTATAGGTGTGTGTGGAATGAGAGGATGGGTGATTGGGCCAGGGAAGTGAAGGAATGTCGTTATAGGTGTGTGTGGAATGAGAGGATGGGTGATTGGGCCGGGGAAGTGAAGGAATGTCGTTATAGGTGTGTGTGGAATGAGAGGATGGGTGGATACTGGGGCATGACAGTTCAAATATAAATTTTTCTTTAAAAATAGAGTACACAACACTTATAGTGTGTGCTAAGATCATTCCCATATTATAGGTTATGCATTATATATTTCCATTTATTATACATGTTCACTGCTTCTTCAGGTCATCAATTATTCTGTAATATTTTTGTGTATGGTAGCATACCATACACAGAGAAGTGATCACATCCCTGTGGAGGCAACACCTTTCAGTCACCTAGATGTCATACTGCAGGTGGCCAAAAAAAAGAACAGCTTCTCAAATGACCGCCTGGACCCAGAGGGTGATGTGATTCTGGAAGCTGGATGGTTTATGTAGCAGCATATCCTATCCGACACAGGAAGAGATCGAGCAGGAGTGACCATGTGACAGTGTGTGGTGGGGGTGGTGGATGGGGTGGGCTGGGGTGGGGTTGTGTGGTCGCCGTGGCAGCAAGCCAGACGTTAAGAGCCGTGGCTGCTGGCGGAGATTAAACGGCCGCTCCTTTGCCCCTGCTCTGCTGGGACTGCTCGGGGACTCAGGGGAGGAAGGTGATCATATCGCTCACTCCCTCTCATTATTCTCCGGTCTCCTGTTAAAACCAAAGCCCCATTATCCAGCCTCCAGCCATTCCACACTGCGCTCCCTATCACCCCGGCTTCGCTTAACCAGATAACACCTAACAATTTGTAAATGCAACCCGAGACCCCAGAAGAACAATGGGCTTTGCAAGAGGACACGGAGTACAAAAGAATATGAACAAGGCTGAACAGATCAGATGTACTGTGGAAGGCACAAAAAGGCCTATATGAGTGGATCAAATTATACCAAACAATTAAGACAAAGCTGGTGATTACTGACTGCTTGTCTTTTGCTTCTTCAGCCCATAATATAGACTCTGCAGGATTACGGTGTCTGTGATATTGATTATGAGTCCAAATGGTTGTAATCTGAGATACTGGACATTTTGTGTCAAAAGGTATGGAGACATTCATCAACTATCAAATAATACAATTTCCTTAACCCCTCATAATGCTTAAACACTCCACTCCTGCATTAACTAGTTTAATTGTCCGCAGTGCAAACCCCATTGCAGTTTGTGTTTGAAAGGAGCTGACATCATTCTGTCACTATCCTCAGTTTTTACTAGAATCCTCTCAGGTTCAGGAAACTCTTTCTTGCTGGTCATCTGCCAACGCTGTGAGATGCTTGAAACTTTTATGAAGCTGCGAGGTCATTCTATTCCACTGTTTTTTCAGAATGATTCTTCCTTCAAGCGCTGTTCATATATAGGCACCCAAAAGTCCCTGACAGTCCTTTTACTGGTGATAAGAAGTCTCCCTGTCTTAGTGTAAGAAGGGGAGGGGCGAATGGGTACTCTGAAAGAGATATCTGCAGATAACATCTCTTAGTCCCTCATTCTGAGACACCAAGCTACATAATAAACCAACAGCCCACACCTGACCCTAGCCTACAGCAGGTTTCTACTCAGTAGACCACAGATTTAATAATCCAGTCCTGTTGTTAAGTGATCTATATATTGTTTCTTACCATTTCATGTATCTGTTGCAAGTATATTTTACATATAGATTTTTGTTAAACCAAATCTAACTTAATTTGATTTAATTTGAAAAAATATCAAATGCTCTTGAATTATATTTCAAATGGTTGAATTATAATTGTGATCAAATGAATATTAAACCAACAATTTACACCCCTAGTAGCTGTCTACCAATATTAGATATTTTTGAGAATAATGTTTTTTTATTTGAAATGGTGATTTTAGGATCGTGTTTCTCTAGTGTTTGCAACGTGTTGTTTATCTTTTATTGAAATCACACATGTAGCTATCCAGAGAGTCACACAAAGAGTAATTTATGTAGGTTGACATGCATAATTAGATAACGTCAATAACACATGCACATATGTTCATTACGGAAATTTAAATATTTAGATAATATGTTAACAGAGAAACATATCCCAGAAGCTCAGGTTATCCAACCTTTAAGTCAGGCATAAGGTCCTAATGTTTTTTTTTTTTTATTGGTAATGAGACAAAAATTGTTGCATTTTCTGGTTTTATTTTATGATAGAAGCTGTGAGGAGGAAATTACAAAAGTGTATGAATAACAATGAACAGCTGGAGCAACTACATGGGTTTTGTTTCAGCATTGTACGGCAACCCCCCATTACAGTCTTGCACTAATTGTAAGTAGGCCTGCAAAACTAGTGAGCATGGATCATGTATTCTATATCTATGCTGCCAGTACTGAGCTTCTTATGCTAATGTTACATATATATAAACACCAATCAACCATAACATTAAATCATCTGCCTAATATTGTGTAGGTCCCCATCGTGCTTCTGATTCCATCATTAGCAGCAGATCCTGTAGACCTGTAAGATGCTAGGTGGAGCCCCCATGGATCAGGTTTGTTTCCAGCACATCCCATCTCATTCAGATCTGGGGAATTTGGAGGCCAAATGAACACCATATTTCTCAAACCGTTCCTGAACAGTTTTGCAGTGTGGCATTATCTTGGCGAATAATTCACTAATTCCATGACATTAGGGAATTGCATTGCCATAAAGGGGTGCAACAATATTTAGGTAGGTGCTTTGTGTCAAAGTAACATCCACATGAATGCCGGGACCCAGGGTTTCCAAGCAGGACATTGCCCAGAGCATCACACTGCACACTGCACATGGCTTGCCTTCTTCGTGCTAATGCATCCTGCTGCCATCTCTCCGCAGGTAAGTGACACAAATGCACTTGCCCATCCACATGATGTGAAAGAAAACATGATTGATCAGACCAGGCCACCTTCTTTCATGGTCCAGCTCTGAGCCTATTGTAAGCACTTTTGATAATGAAGTGAAGAGGCTTCGTGGACATTCTGACCAATCTGCAGCTACACGGCCCCATATGCTGCAATCTTTTATGCACTGTGAATCCTGACACATTTCTATCACAGCCAGCATTAGGTTTTTCAGTAATTTGTACTATAGTAGCCTTTGTGTGGGATCAAACCAGACAAGCTAGCTTTCACTCCCCACTCAGTGAGACTTTGGCACCACTCCACTGGTTGTCCTTCCTTGGATCACTTTTGGTAAGTACTAACCAGTGCATACCAGGAACATCCCACATCTGTCGTTTTGGAGATGCTCAGAGCCTGTTGTCTGGCAATCACAGTGTGGGTGTGGTCAAAGCTGCTCAGATCCTTATGCCCATTTTTTCAGCTTCCCACACATCTGCTTTAAGAACTGACTGTTCACTTACTCCGTAATATATCCCACCCCTTGACAGGTACCATTGTAACAAATCAATGTTATTCACTTTATCTGTCATTGGTTTTAATAGAGCCCTTGAAAAAGTCCGCTCCACTTCAGCATCTCTACATATATAGCAGTTGTTCCATTCTAGTGTCTGTTGAATTTGAACACAGACACATCTCATTCTACTTAACGAGGTACTGATTAGGAGGTCATTTGAACCAAATGTTGTTTAACGAGCAATGAGTAATGTGAACGAGGAGAGAGGCCAAGACACATGAAAGCTGTGACTGAAAACCAGTATTATACCACCATATATTATCTTTCTAAGTTAAAATATAAATACTTTGTATTTAAAATGGTATATGAACTTTGCATTTTTCACTACATCTTTTTTGTTATTTTGATCTGTTTTCATTTTCTACAAATAAATAATATTTTTATTAATTGATTTGAGAGCAGTGTCAGGAGTTTACAGAATAAAACTAAAATGTTTGCTTTATATACATACTTACAAATAGTAAAACCAGAGAAACTGATTTTTTGTAGTGGTCTCTTGTTTTTTTTCCAGAGCTGTAGAAGATTAATGAATTGCTCCAACCCAGGAAAAAACTGTAGACACAGTATTTATATAGATTATATTGTCTTGTATTTTCAGATAAAAGAAGGATGCATTATAAACAGATTTGAATTAAGTTTATGCAAAACATTAAATATTAAATATGCATATGCTGAATAATCTAATTGATCAAGAATGTTTCAATGGTGTTTAGACAAAGAACTCATATGCATAACAAAAATGCATAATACATCTCATGACAAAGCTGTAGGGTTTTTTGTGTGTGTGTGTGGGTGTGTGTGTGATGTGCTAATTTCCCTCTCTCCCTTTCCTCTTGGAACTACAAATTGCTCACAGGTGCATTGGCCACCATGCACAGTGATTTATCCAATGGGGAAGCAATAAGTAGAAAAGGTCGGTGCTGATGTTTGTCAAAGCTCCTCCCCCCTGTGGCTGTACCTTCACTGACCAGACCATGTGTGTCACTTCAGAGAGGTATGCTTTTCTTTTTATGCAGTAATTTGTACCAACTTGATTCCACCTGCTGTCTTATAAATCAGTAGATTTAATGTGTCTGTTCACTAAAAGATTAATTGTATATTTGTAAAGATCTATAGATAATATAATTAATAGACCAGTCAGGAATCTGTAGGCTTAAGTGACCTTTTTCTTCTGAGCTATGTCTATGTTTAGGAAGTTAAGAAAGTTATGTTTTCTGTCTCTCTCTCTCTCTCTCTCATTTCCCTCATTCAGGGAGGAGTTTTATTTGTTGTTTGGGTTATAATCACTCCCAAAAGTAAACCTGTTACAAAAACATAATCTGCTAGGACTCTGTTGTCTTATTATTAGTCTAGCAGTTGGAGATGAGGATGCTGGGGAGACATGTACACTTTTATGTACCGCCTACCTAGATCAGCCATAACAATAACTAAAATTTGTATAAAAAAATAAAGCAAAAATTTGTAGGAAAAACAAAACATAATTCATTTCACTCAAAGTTACCCTTAACTCTAAAATGTGGTAGCACCGATATGTTCATATCATGTCTTCTTTTGTTTTCTTTAAACTTTTATGTCTCTAAGATTAAAGAAAGAATGAGTGAGATTTTCAGTTATTTACAAAGCAGCAATGTGTCCAAATACAGTGGACCAAGCATAGCTTTGCCCCTGTAATTAGATACAATTCTTTACAGATCAACATACTGCTTAAATGGTCAGATGACTTCTTGTACCTGGCATACAGATATACTGTTAAGTTCACGTTGAGTCATTGCTCATCCAAGATGTGTTTATAGGATCATGAAGGCATTGAAACTCTGAAGAATTGGGGACATGTCAAAACAGCCTCTTGATTTCTGAATGAATACAATTATGGTTTCCCACATTTCTCATAATTTGCATTGGATGCTGGAAGAAAACGCTGATAGGCATAAACTTTGATCGACCATCCAGCTAAAGGCCTCTTACATGATTTCTAATTCAAAGTCTAATACAAACTGGCATACATGCATGCATACTCATATCCATGTGTGGATGTAAAAGCTTGTACAAGTTATCAAGATAATTGGCTGACAAGGTTAACCACGGAACTGCTTCACATATAACCCATTTTTCAAAATTTGTTCATAGTTCTAAATACATTAACATCAGCTAGCAAAATATAAAGTAAACAAACATTAATCATTTTTTATTGTAGTCCTATTATCAAAATCTATTAATAATTGGCTAGTAAGAGTGAATAGTATGTTAGTTAATTGTATGGAAAGGTGAGTGTATAATTCACTCCCCTTTAAATAGTTTTAAGGTATAGTAAGAGCTTTTCTCATGTGCAAGGGTAATTCATTTAATTGTTATCTTTAATTGTTAGCCACAGTATTTTGGTTTGGGGTGGAAATTCCACTTTAGAAACAAGAGCTATGATGACAAATGCTTAGCTGTGACTAATTAAGTAATTGCGACTGATTTATTATGGTCCCCTATGACACCTTCAATATTAAAATCCTACTTCAACTCCTTTAATTGAAGTTATATTTAATTAGAACTGCACACCTTGATTACAACTACACTGAGTTTGTCCTATTGCTTAAGATAACACACAAAAAATGCTTTTCATCATTCAATTTGCCCTTATTGCAGTGCATGGTAATTAGCTTTAATTAGCTCCACACCAGTGCACAGTGCATGACTGAAGTGTACTCAGCCATCCCCTTTTGGGAAATCATCTCTCATCTGTGCATCAGTCCTCCTCTTCTGGCCTAGTAAGTCAAATATCCATGGAGACATGAAAAGGTTCGACTTGCCTTTGCTGATCAAGCTTTTCACTCTGTCACACAGAGAAATGAGATTTGGATATTCAGATTCAGTCCGTTTGGTTCCACCGTGAAGACCTTGCTGCAGCTGTCTTTGCAACTCAAGATGGCTGGAACAGAGGCCTGTTGAAGAGAGTTCTGACTCGTCCTGTTTCACAGTCTCTGTGGTTATGTACTACTGAACACATCACAGCCCTGCTGAACACTTTGCTGAGTGCACATGGAGGACACAGTGTGAGGAAGGGAAACAATTCTACTTCATGGAATGACACAGAGCATGACATAGGGTATGGCACAGGGCATGACACAGGGCATGACATGGTGTATGACACAGAGCATGACATAGGGTATGGCACAGGGCATGACACAGGGCATGACATGGTGTATGACACAGAGCATGACATAGGGTATGACACAGGGTATGCCACAGGGTATGGCACAGGGCATGACATGGGGTATGGCACAGGGCATGACACAGGGCATGACATGGGGTATGAAACAGAGCATGACATGGGGTATAACATAGAGTATGACACAGACCATGATACAGGGCATGACAAGGGGTATGACACAGAGCATGACATGGAGTATGACACAGGGTATGCCACAGGGTATGGCACAGGGTATGGCACAGGGCATGACATGGGGTATGAAACAGAGCATGACATGGGGTATAACATGGAGTATGACACAGACCATGATACAGGGCATGACATGGGGTATGACACAGAGCATGACATAGGGTATGGCACAGGGCATGACATGGTGTATGACACAGAGCATGACATGGGGTATAACATGGAGTATGACACAGACCATGATACAGGGCATGACATGGGGTATGACACAGAGCATGACATGGAGTATGACACAGGGTATGCCACAGGGTATGGCACAGGGCATGACACAGGGCATGACATGGGGTATAACAGAGCATGACATGGGGTATAACATGGAGTATGACACAGACCATGATACAGGGCATGACATGGGGTATAACACAGAGCATGACATGGAGTATGACACAGAGTATGACACATGGTATGCCACAGGGTATGACACAGGATAAAACATCGAAAACTATCTGAGCAGGAATGTGGGGAGGCACACACACACACACACACACATACACACACACAGAGATACACACTTTGGGGATTGCATATGAACACTCTAGTTTAGTCATCAGTATTCTCAACAGTATTTTGGCCTCTTATAGATTTATGGCCCCTTAAAGGTACCTGAGAATTTCCACCACATCAAAAGGATAATATTGTAGTGTTTGAGATAAATATATGGCTGAATTCATAAACATGTTCTTTTCAGTCGTTCAAGCAAAAGTTTGCCAATGCAAACAACCCTAGTGAATATCAATGAAACCTTTTTTCTCAGAATAAATATTTGCAGAGAGCGAAAACCATAAGGCCAACATACATTTGCAAAGATACCAACCACACTAGTGAGGCACTCATCTGTGGAGACACCATATTTAAAAGAGATAACCTAACTTTGAATTGCATTCACACACATAAATCCTTTCATATAGAGACATGACAGTACCAGCTTTCCTCTAAAGTTAATTAGGTTTATATATTGTGTAGTGGGATCATCAGTCTTTGTATGAAAAGGCACACACACACACACACACACACACACACACACACACACACACACACACACACACACACACACACACACACACATACAAACAAACAAACACATAAGAAACCTTATAATGCTGCCAATGCTAATTATGTAATTCTAACGTTCATACAAAAAGAGCTGTGTTCAGGTAACTTATCCCAGAGCTTTGCTAGCATGGTTGAATGAATCAGCACTGGAAATTACTATCAACAAAGGCTCTTCAACACATCTTCTACATTTTAGCTAAAATGTATGAGATATGCAATTGAAAAAAAAATCTACATCTAGAGTTTACCATTAGTATTAATGGTATTAATGGTATTTCATTTCATTAGCATTAATAAATCTTGTGAGTTTTCCAGTTTGCAAATTCTGCAGGAAAACCAGGGAAGACATGGTAATGTAGCTTAGCATAAATCCATATACATAGTATCAAAGTAAAGAAGCAAACTACAAAATTTAGTATTGAAATTAACCCTTGTTTACCCCCCAAAAAGGCTTTTTAACAAAGCAATTTTTTTTAATTAATCATACATTAAATTAATATTTAAAATAAGCAAATCTTGATGACTTTTTAGAACTCTGCCAATCTTTCAATTACCCCACTTAATATTATGAAAAGAGTTACTGCATTTCTTATATTAAAAATGTTATCAAAACGTTGCCCATATTAGCATATAGAGACAAATGTGCTGAATTAATAACTGTCAGCTGAAGTAACGAGGGAAGAATGATGTGTAAATTTTGTAGGAGACCTCCTTAGCAAAGTAGCTCTTGTGGTAATTAATAAATTCATTATTCCAGTTATACCAAATTACAGGCAATCAACACTTTTGAGGAAAGAAAGCTGAGAAGTGGCACACGGTTCAGCCCTGTGTTTTGCTCTTTTTAAATTTTTTTTTTTACCTTTTTTAGAACTTCTCATCTGGTGAAGCTGTACACAAAGGTTAGCCATGTACTTCAAGAAAACCTGAAACCTCAGCCAAGAACTCTAATCTTATAATGAGCGAGAAGTATTACTCTGTCTCGACCCACTGGCTGGTCCCGCTGACCCAGCTCCTACATCCACACCACCTCGTACTTTCTCTTATCAAACCTAATGAGGAGGGAGCTGTTTAGTCTGTGGTGTTTGGTATATGTGAGAGGTTCGTGGTTTCACGGTTCACGGAAAAGATAAAAATGGCTGAAGAATGTACCCCTTCTGATAAACATGAGCACATCTGCATTAATACTGTAGTGTTGTGGAAGAAGGCTCGGAAGACATTTATGCTTGAGGAAAATGCTCTTTACTATAATGGAGAAGTGTTTAACAAGGATCTCACATGGCGAAAAACAAACAAACAAACAAACAAACAAATAAATAAACAACCAGAAGGGGCTGAAACTAAAAGGGAAATGGGGGAAGTGCAATTAACAACAACATGCCAGAGGGTTGTTGACAATACTAAGTGCTAAAAGATGAAACTAGAACTAAAAAGATGAAAAGTAGACTGGATAGGCTCAAACGCACATATACTCACACTAATGAACTATTTCTGTTAACTGTATAAAATTCACATAAAACATTTAAAATGTTTCATTTAGACTGTGAAGAGGCTTGCAGCCTCAGGGGAGTCCTAACCATACCCCTCTCCCCTCTCCCTGACTAGCCCAAGGCCGAAGGCAGATGCCACACAGTACGACCCATCCCTCTGGACCTGAAGTACCTGAAAGTGCGCTGTCACGGGCTGCGCACACTCCACTTGTGCCGGTCCTGTAGCACTTTCCCCGCTATCGCCAAGCACACCTGCGTCACGGCTGTCTACCACTTACGATGCAGCAGATCACAGCTGTGCAGAGTACGGTGCCCAGACAACCATGCCACTGTGACATGGACGGGGTGTGCACCCTGTCTCTGCGCCTTCAGCTCTCTCAGTCTCTCTGGGCAGCAGCCAGGCTCCGCTGCCGAGATTCGCCCTGCTCTTCTCCACACCACATTTCCCATCCAACCACCTCGCCCTTGACTAGCTGGACCCGACCAACAGGGCGTAGCCGTGGTGCTCTATAGCCTCCTCACCATCTGCCTTCGAGCTCGGTGATGCGTCGCTTGATCTCGTCAAGCTCCATGGCAGCAGCCCACATCTGACAGCAATTGTGCGTGAGCACAGAAAAAGACTCAGAAGACTGTTCAGCTCACAGAACAAGCTCTTTATTATATCAGTGAAACCTTTAACACAATTTGGTGAACAGCAAAACAAGCAAACAAAGGCCTGAAACTCAGTAGGTGAAAGATTGTTAAAAAGAAAACACACCATGATAAGGGTGACAGCGGGTGCTGCCAGAGATTTTGGGGCCTATGAAAAGACGTCGTATTAGACCCCAGCGAGAAAAAAAGCCGGATGTTCTAATCATTTTTAGGGCCCCTCTCACTCACAGGCTCTTAGGATTGTCCCCCCAATCCCCCATATGGAACCCCTGATGGTGACAGTGCTGTAACACTAATTCAATAACTAAAAGATGACTATTTTAGACTATTTAACACAACACATTAAATATTTAAAACATAAAATAAATAAAGTTAATAAATATGCAAAGGGGCATAAATAAATATGCAGCAGTACACCGTGCTTCTCTTCACTCCTCCTGACTAGCCCAAGACTGAAGACCATGGCAGATGCCACAGTACGTATTTGAAGTATTCGTGACTCCTATCTCGCTTTAGGGTTTTTATACCTTAAGAAAAGGCCCTTGAAAAGCAGAGAATGGTGCCGACAGTGAGTCTGCAGTCCCCATGCATATGTAATATTGGGGAGAAACTGGTTAACTACACCGACATGGTCATTTATTACGGCCATCAAGTTGCTCTGGTCAGTCCGTGCACGCTTGACTGGAGCCCATTCATCTTAGGCTTCAGTGCATGTGTGCCCTTGCCTTTGATAAGGAGAGGTGTCTTCATACCAACAACAAAACCCACTGCAAGACCAAAGGGTCATGTTTTTAGCCATTTATAACCTACCTGTTAGTATATAATCAGAACTTGAAATCTATCAGAATTCTAAATGACCTTGTATGTTGGGTGTAATCACTTTTTGGATTTTGCCGTCCCTGCAGATGGCTGTTTATACAGCTTACATAAATGGGTATTTGAAATGATAATAACTATTATTGCGCTTAATTCTGTGAGAAGAAAACTACTGGGAGCTTGTGAACAAGAGCTGGTAACACCCAGCTTGACTACATCTGACATCCTGACTGTGAGACACCAGCGTGCATTTAAAAAATCAGAGTCTAAGTCAACCGAATCGGATTGATTACTCGGCACTGTGCTTTCCCGCCTCTCATTTTGTGTCATTGCAACAGGATACTCACTCAAGAAGTCATCCAAAAATATCAAATTTTCTCTGATACCAGCATTCTTAGCCATGCATGGACTCTAAAACAATGTATGCTTACCTGTCAGACAACACCAGGCTGTTTCCTATTCATTGTCACGGGGCATGGGAAAATAAGACTCCAGTAGATGGATGTGCTACATGACAGGTCACTGATAGGGAGGTAATTGTTTACCTCAGCAGATGCCCTGCTTCGGTGTGAGGACATGATCAATCAGATGGCCGACACACAAAGCAAGATGTTTGAGATCTCTGGGGCTGATGAAACAGTGAGCTCTGACTATGGGAATATCCCACACCCTCCCCTCACCCTGGGAATAGTCAGCGCTCCTGTCAACTGTCAAGCTGGGTGTCATTTTGCTCAGGGAAAGCTCAGTGACGCTAAGGTCTGTCACAGGCCATCTGGCAAAGGTTAGGTGAGACTCATAGCAAGCATTTGCCAAAACCATGATGATGTGTATAATAGACCGCTAATGGCCAATAGCTATATGAATATATGAACCAGAACTGCAGCTCTCTGCAATGGAGTTATGTCATAAACAAGATGATCTATTTGATCAGGAGAATAGTCTGATCAGTGGTGAATGAATGAACGAATGAATAAATGAATGAATGAGTGACAGGTTGTGCGACACCCAAAATCTCCCTGTCCTTTCACCTCTGCATATTACCCATTTGACAACAAAAAAAAATTACCAGAACTGAAAATATCTGTTCCTGGGAGATTGCACATGGAATTCATTTGATGTCCCGCACTCTGCCTCCAGCTAGATTTGCAGGCTTGTCCAATGTGCTGCCTCTGCCCACACAGCACTGCCATTACTTACATTTTCTATAAAAGTAACTGCAAATGCTCCAAACCTTTGGAGATTTGCACCCTGCCAACGCTGTGCCCAAACGTTCACTTGCCAATGTACAGTCACAGAACGACAAGGCCTGTGGGAATGGGGAACTATGCAGATCTGTCATTTTGGCTCTACTTTAAGGTGTAACTGCACACCTTACAACAACAACAAAAAAGATATGCCTTTCTTTATTTGCTGTGCACTGATGTGGAATGGGTGGGAGTTAAATAGTGAGAGTGCCTGTTTTCTTACTCTGAATAGCATTCTTGCTTTTTCCTTTGAAAATCCCCGAGATTTTAGCCAGAACATCAGTGGGCAGTGTTCTTTGCTTTCTTGTCAAAGCTTTTAATCACCTGCAAATAAAAAATAAGAAATGCCTAATACTGCTTATATCATTATTTTCCTTAAAGGAATTTGGCAGATATGTTCTTGAAAGAAACTGCAGCTGTTGTTCAGCACCATTTTTGGATTCCTCAGCTTATATAGGAGAATGCTTTTTGGGACTACCTCCTCTCATAAACCCCCAGTAAAGAACCTTAAAAAAAACGTTCCTCCTCTAAAAGGGTCTTAAATTCTTCTTTCCCCCACAATGTGTAAAATTCACTCATTTGAGGGTTTGTTACATAATGAAAAGATTTAAACTTGCAACCTTGTAACCATGAAACGCTTTATGTTCTCAACACTGCAGTTTTCAAATGCCTAAGTAGCTTTTACTTTAACAACACATAAAAGTGCTCTCATTTTTGTGTAAAGTCCTTCATTAGTAATGGATCACTCTCTTCGTGTGCTGACAGGCTGAGAAAGTGTAATCTTGTTTCATTTCTGGAAATTTCCACCACAACCCCAAAACCTTCACCATGCAGAGAAGTTTTGTCTGTGGAAAAGGACTGTGCACAGTGCCATGGGCATGGCCGGGAAAGTGCTGCTTCTGCGGAATAACTTTGCGACCGAATGCAAAAGGTCAGCAATATAGGGAAGGACTCGAAGGTTGGCTCTGTGTAAGATTTCCCCAGCTGTCACCGTGTTTTTATGTTAAGGGAGAGTGTGACATGCCACTGAACTTCCAAACCTTTGCTCAAGAGCTCAGAGCGCAAATATCTACAGTTCCATCTGTGGCTGGAAAGACATGATGAATGAGGATTCTGATAAGAAGGTGTGAGGGCCATATGAAAGCTCAGATCTAGGATGATTTTTGGAAGAAATACACACACACACACACACACTATACAAACATACAAGAAAATGTTCGGTCATACCCCATTCAATATTTATTTTTAGTTAGTACACTATAATATGTATACAAGTAAGAGGAATGTTGCAACAGAAATTAGAACTGATAGCCACATACAGGTAACGAGATACAAAAACAAAATAATTAATTCTACTAAACATGTTGCAATTTGAAAGGCTTCCTAAAATGGTATTACACTGATGCAGAGGCAAATATTTATTTGGATTCAAAACTTAATTATATTGTTCTAGTCATGTGAGCCAAAGTCTTTTTTCAAAAAAGCTAATATTAGCACAGAGGATTGGTAGCTTTCCTTATTATTGAAGCACATTTTCAAAGCTGTGGCAGAAAACAGTGAAGGAAAAGTTAGCAGTCTCCCCTCCCCACACTGCCTTAGCCCACCAAGCCTGGGTGACATTCAGAAATCACTGCTGAAGAGTAGATAAGGCTTTAAACCTTGCTGCCTCACACTGACACAACAGTAAGAATGACTGAGATTCCTAACAGAAACACTGCCCTTTCTCACTGAGAGGTGTGTGTGTGTGTGTGTATATATATATATATATATATATATATATATATATATATATATATATATATATATATATATATATATATATATATATATATATATAAAAATTTAACACTCGTCCTGCGCCGGGCGCTCTTTTTCCTTCAAGTTCATGTGCTCTACCAGAGGCCTGGGCCCTGGGAGCTTGAGGGTCCTGTCTAGTATCTTAGCTGTTTCCAGGAGTGCACTCATCGAGACAGAGCTCTCGGATGATGTTCCTGGGATCTGCTGGAGCCATTCTCCCAGTCTGGTGTAATGAAAAGTCGTAGAGCCAGCTGCCACAGAGACTCCTACTTCACAACTACTTATTTGTCTTGTAAATATTCTCATTGAATGGAGATTATGCATAGAGCAACTCATCTGTAACCCCCAGTTTATTGGCCCAGCTTCACTGGGTCTCCAGCGACAACCAGATTTGCATCTGTCTGCATACCAATTACTTTTGTGGAGAGCATGTTTGTAACACAACAGATTCTCTGTGACTTGTGTCTGTCCTAAAATCCCAATCAGGATTCACAGTAACTTATGATCAAATAAGAGAAGCTATCAAATTTCAACTACATTGCTTCTACCACAAAATGTTTAGTGTGTTTTCCTTTAGTAAAATGAGAAACCAGTAATGTGTCACACGGGAAATGATTAGGTTGTTCAATATTTGTTCAAAAGCTAATATATATATATATATATATATATATATATATATATATATATATATATATACACACACACATGCTTCAGGAGAACCTGTTTGAGTGTTTCAGGAGAACCTGTTTGAGTGTTTCAGTCAAGCCTGGAAATACTTGTTTTAAATATCACCATCTATTATGAACCTATGGACTCTCATTCATATTTAAAATGCAGTTCTTCTCATTCCAAGGCCTGTAAAAATTTACTCACAGCTACTAAGTCTAAAGCACAATTGCAGTGAGAATGAAGACATCCAGAGAAGTATGGAGAAGTGTGAATGTTCTCATAACTATGGTTTCCTGAGGACGTCATAGATGATGCCTTTGCTCGCGTTTGACCTGTTCAGAAAGTGGACCCACTGCTGTTGAAACTGTTAACAGATAGATTTTTTTTTAAATCCTCCAGGACAATGTGGAGACCGCATCCCTTTTTAATCTCCTACAGTCGAGACAAAAACATCAAAGACATGCTTGTCAAGAGTGAGATGAATGACCACTCAGATAATAACTGTGATATTGCAGGCTGCAACTGCTCTAGATGTACTACATGTACATTTATTAACACAGTCACTGAAATAACTGGCACAAAAAAATCAATTGTCATCTCCCATCCCTCCTCATGCATTACTGTGGGTGTGGTATTACTTGCAAGAGATGTAATCAGCTTTATATTGGAGAAACCAAGAGACGATTTGCTGAATGCTCTGTTGACTATCTTCAGACCATCATAATTAAGGATTTGTCGTTTCCAGTGGCAAGGCATTTTAATACTATTGGATATTGCCTTAATGACATATTTGTTTGCACTGACAGTTGTTGCTATGGCAGCAATGAAATGAGGAAATTGAAAGAAAAAGAACTGATCCACACTGTCTGAACTTTAGATGTTATGATTTAAACATCTGCTTTTTGGAATATAAACCGTTTCCTCCTCTTAGAAATTGAGTAGCACTTTGCTTGCACAGCTGATGAAAGACCTCTATCCAAAATGTCTTGTTTCTCTGGTGTGCACTTCACATCGTCTTTGGAGATATATATATATATATATATATATATATATATATATATATATATATATATATATATATATATATATATATATATGTGTGTGTGTGTGTGTGTGTGTGTGTGTGTGTGTGTGTGTGTGTGTGGCATTTCAGGCACTTTAGAAACAACTTTGGCTGACAGAAACCATGTTAAAATGATTTTTGCTCCTGTGACTTGAACAGAATCAACAATTTCACAGGCTTTGAGTGTACTTGGTAACACACTATTTCTGATGTGAAATTGTGATTCGTCTCTTGAATAGTCGGAGGACCCAGTAGGAAAATTACATAGTGCAGTGTCTACATAACCTTATAGACTCAGGCATTACATTTGTCCAGACGGAGGATTTGTGTGTACTTACAGTTAATAACCCAGTGGTCTGGCCAAAAGTAAGAGTTTTTACTAATCAAGACATGATACCATAGATTTTAAATCTAAAGCAGTTTGGAACTGCCGACCATGGGCAAAAATAAATAAATCTTATACCCCTTTCTCTTGTATGATTCACTGTGCTCTTTCTCACCCGGTTCAGTTCACTCTGAGCCTCTGTGCAATATGCACAGCAGGTTATTTCCTCATACATCTTAAAGACTGGGTGTCAGCAAAAGGAAGACATGCAAAGATGAGCCCACGTGAAAAGCTCGGATTTTAAGTGGCTGGGGGGATGTGGGGGGCACGGCGGATGTTGTTCTAAATGACGGCTCCCTCCACAGGAAATGAAAGGGAATTGGAGCAATGCATGCTGGGGGGAGAGGATCAATGTCATGAAATAACATTTCTGATTTGCTTCCTTTCTGTTTTTTGGTGGGGCTGATTTGGCTAAAGGAACAGGTATCATTATTTAGGACAGAAACTCTACTCACCTGTGCTGAGAATAACAAGCATTGTACTCAAGCACTCGTATCTTCTTTAAATGTCAAAGAATGATTTCCTGCTTAGATATCGGATGGAACAGCACAGAACATATGGCCACGACATTCCAAACTTTTTTGTTTTCCCTTGAAATACTAAATACCCAACCTGACTCATTTGCTAATTTTCAAGCCCTGCATGACTACCATTTGATGTTTGGGAGCAGAGAGAACAGTATCCATCTGGCACAGAACTTCCCCACACACTAGGAGCAAAGAACAGGGAAAAGAGCTTTATGAGGTTTAGAATTAAGACAAAAGCCAGAAGACACTCGTTGCAATATTTAATGCACATTTATATTTCATTAAATGGTTTCATAATATAGAAAGAGAGAGACCTGACAGACATGCCCAAGGACAGGAAAGAATATGAGAGTCATCAATAATAGAGCATTATTTGACAGACAGGAGAGTAGGTGGTCAGCCCATGAGAGAGTTGCACTGGAGGGGTTGGAGTTGGGTCAACCACTCACTCAGGAGGGCAACTAAGTCTACAACAGAGGTCATCCTAACACCACAGACGTGCATGCATGCATGCATACACACACACACACACACACACACACACACACACACACACACACACACACACACACACATTCAAAACAATGCAAGACATGCAACAATACAACCCAAAAATTTAACCAAATGCAATTTTTTACTTTACCTTTGTGAAATGTAAATGCAACTCCCTCTGGTTTTAGAAATATACCATATAGAGAGCTGATAGATAATATACAATGTCACCCAGTGTGCCAGTTCAGGCTTTTATATGGCCGGTAACTTTGTCTACCAGCTGTAAAAAGATTGATTTATATCATCCATCCTGGCCCAGACAAAATATCTGTCTTTGAGATAACTATGTAGGTGTTTCAAGGATTGTGTGATCCATCAAATTACATATCCCACATGAGAACAGTACAACCCTCAGAGGAAAAATGTTAACTTAGTTCACACACAAGAAGACTTGTCAGCTCAGAGAAGGGAGTGTGACTTCTTTAACACACAGGTATTTGATGTTCCCATTCCTCTTGTTATACAAATTTCTTCCTGTTCAAAATGGCTTCAAAGGAGGAGAACAGCCATTTACAAGGAACTCCAGCTGTAGTAGGGAGTGTGAATATTGATCAATTGTTTGATAAAGAGCAAGGGCTGACAAAAGAGATTTGATAGGGAATATTTAGATATAGTGTCATTGC